>NC_067477.1:27400441-27732941 GCF_947179515.1 Apodemus sylvaticus
AGAAGCACAATCTTCCCCACCCCCTATCCTACCAGCCCTTAGGCAAAAAAAAAAAAAAAACCCTGCAGGGTCTGGTCACCCAACAACTATAGCATAATCATTGTGCTTACAAAACATTTAAATGCATGAATTAGAGAAAGAAAATAAAGGCACAGAGTGGCTGAAATGACCACGGCTGTCAAATATGTGTGTCTTATGGGAGAATGCTAGATTTAGGTTAAATCAACAGAGTAACCATAGAAAGTGCTATGACTTCTTCCAGTTTAAGTGCCTTGTGGATTATTTTAGAGATGGCACATGAGATTTGTGGATCAGCTGGCATGTTCCTTTTGTTTTTGTATAGGAAATGCAGCCATACAATTGACTGTTTTTTTAAGGCTAGACCCTTGTTGATTCATGCTGGGAGTTATGAGAGACCTCATCCCATTCAAATAAAATGATCTTATTTCTCAGACATTTTTGATTGAATCCTATGCAACTGGCGCAAATATTTTCAATGAACCAATGCACATGATCTTGTATATTACTTTTAAGCTTTTCTACTTATACCACAGTATATACTGTGTGTGCTGTGTATGTGTGTGTTTTTGTGTGCTCTTCTATATGCATATGCACATAAAGTTTGTTAACCAGCAGTTAATTATGGTCCTGCTAATAAGACATATGTGTGAAACAATGTATTTAAATCAGTAAGACTGTATGAGCAATAGTTTTAGTGTCTCTTGCAAGTAAATTTGTTGAAAGACAAATCAGTGGGTTAGGGAGGTCTTGACACAAAGTATTTTGAAGGAGTCAGGAGAAACACAGGCTTTGACCTGCTATTTATTATTGAGTTTATGTTTACTATTTGACTACATGTTGGTTATTTATTGTTGACTTTATTTATAATTTAAAAGCATGTATAAATAGTAAACATTAAAAATATACAAGCTTACTCACAGGTCTATAAGATACATGATTGCTCATTAAAGAGACATGATTATTCAAGAAAAAACTACTTTTGTTTTTATGAATCTACTGTGTGGAGGGATGTTATAAAAATGATTACTGTGTATTAATGAACTTATAGATTTAAGCATTGAAATATAGATTATAGAAAATCATGGTTTAATAACTATTGGCATCCTGCTCTTTCAAGGAGTCCAAACGTTTCCTATTTGTCAATTTTAAGAGAGAATAAAGCCATCAGATGTGATTATCAGAGGTCCATAATTGATTCTCCATACATGCGTGTCTGAAGAAAATAACCATTTAGACCAAGGTTTCCAAGTAGTAGAGTTAATTTTTTCTCTACAGATGACATGTGGCAATTCCTGGAGAGTTTGTTTCAGATTTTAATATGAACTTAATTATTATTTGTTTATTTATGTTTGTGTTTCGCTGTCTGGTGCTCAGATCAGAAGACAGCTTAGCGGAGTTGTTTACTCTTCTCATCCTTTGGTGGATTACAGGGAATAAACTCACATGACCAGGCTTGCAAGACCTGTGGGCTTATAGACTGATTCATCTCACTGACTTGAGAAATATTTTAATTACCATACTGACTAGGGAGTTTAATGTCTGGCTTTTAGTGAGAACATGTAAATTATTCTGAAAAACAAGATAGCCCCTGTAACTTTTATCTAGGGTTTATGTCCATACAACTGTGTATTTAAGATATTGGAAACAGTTTACTATAGATTTTGTTTTTAAGCAAATGAGACTCCAAAGTTGTGCCTTGTCAAATTATATACAGAAGTCACATGTAGACAGCTTGAGATTATTCATAAGCAGATCAAATACATGTCATACTTAAACAGTGAAGTTTTCTCCTTTGAAAGGGGGTATAAAAGTACATTAACTTTTTCTTTTAGTTTTTATTTCTTTCAGAAGCTTTCAACTAAAAAAAACTGCATTGTTAAGCTAAATATTGTTTGAAATAAAACTATTTAAGCATGAATCCATAATAGAGATTTCCACTTTTAAAACTGTTAACTTAAAAGCAGCCACATAGTTTTGTTAGAGATAATCTGAATCAGCTTAACATATTTCTAAGAATTTATATTATAACAGCTTTATATCAAAACAGGAAAAGAAGTGGGGTCAAATTTTCATCATGTAAGATTAAGGATTTTAAAGTATTACACATTCATGAAACCAGACAAGATAGGCTCTTGTATGTTAGACCATTAGGAGTATTTACTTGGTTAGTTTCATATGGTGCATAGATAATAGGAAAGTTTCACAGTGATTTTCTTTAGACCTGTACATACACTGTACTCTCTGTTGTTTGATCCTGTCCTTTGTCACAGGAAAGACTACAGTGAGAAAACCTTGTTCGTTTATACCGGAAAACATTCTATACTTATTTTCATTATTTCTATTCCATGTTATAAAGTTTAAAATTAAGACATCATCTTTGTAGGAGATGGTGGATAGTAATTAAAATACTGTTAAGATCCAATATCAACCTGTTTATCCTTTGAGTATAGGAAGGCCACTGATTTGCTTGAGTTGATTTTATAGCCTGCCACTTTGCTGAAGTTGTTTATCAGCTGTAGGAGCTCTCTAGTGGAGTTTTTTTGGGTCATTTAGGTAGACTATCATGTCGTCTGCAAATAATGATAGTTTGACTTCTTCCTTTCCAATTTGTATCCCTTTAACCTCCTTATGTTGTCAAATTGCCCGAGCTAGTACCTCAAGTACAATATTGAAAAGATAAGGAGAAAGGGGGCAGCCTTGTCTGGTCCCTGATTTCAGTGGGATTGCTTCAAGTTTCTCTCCATTTAGTTTGATGCTGGCTACCGGTTTGCTGTATATTGCTTTTACTATGTTTAGGTATGGGCCTTGAATTCCTGTTCTCTCCAAGACTTTAAGCATGAAAGGATGCTGAATTTTGTCAAATGATTTTTCAGCATCCAATGAAATGACCATGTGGTTTTGTTCTTTGAGTTTGTTTATGTAGTGGATTGCATTGATGGATATCCATATATTGAACCAACCCTGCATTCCCGGGATAAAGCCTACTTGATCATGGTGGATGGTCGTTTTGATGTGTTCTTGGATTCGGTTGGCAAGAATTTTATTGAGTATTTTTGCATCGATGTTCATAAGGGAAATTGGTCTGAAGTTCTCTTTCTTTGTTGGATCTTTGTGTGGCTTTGGTATCAGCGTAATTGTGGCTTCGTAGAAGGAATTGGGTAGTGTTCCTTCTGTTTCTATTTTGTGGAATAGTTTGAAGAGTATTGGTGTTTACTCTTCTTTGAAGGTCTGATAGAATTCTGCACTGAAACCATCTGGTCCTGTGCTTTTTTTGGTTGGAAGACTTTCTATGACTCCTTCTATTTCTTTAGGCATTATGGGACTGTTTAGATGGTCTAGTTGGTTCTGATTTAATTTTGGTATTTGGTATCTGTCAAGGAAATTGTCCATTTCCTCCAGATTCTCCAGTTGTGTTGAGTACAGGCTCTTGTAGTAGGATCTGATGATTTTTTGGATTTCCTCAGTTTCCGTTGTTATATCTCCCTTTTCTTTTCTAAGTTTGTTAATTTGGATACTTTCTCTGTGCCCTTTGGTCAGTCTGGCTAAGGGTTTATCTATCTTGTTGATTTTCTCAAAGAACCAGCTCCTGGTTTTGTTGATTTTTTGTATGGTTCTCTTTGTATTTACTTGATTGATTTCAGCCCTGAGTTTGATGATTTCCTGCCTTCTACTCCTTCTGGGTGAAATAGCTTCTTTTTGTTCCAGGGCTTTCAGGTGTGTCATTAAGCTGGTAATGTATGCTCTCTCCATTTTCTTTTTGGAGGCACTCAGGGCTATGAGTTTTCCTCTTAGCACTGCTTTCATAAAATTGCAAAGTTTCTGTAAGGCAAAGGACACCATCAAGAGGACAATCGGCAACCAACAAATTGGGAAAAGATCTTCACCAATCCTACATCAGATAGAGGGCTAATATCCAATATATATAAAGAACTCAAGAAGTTAGACTCCACAAAACCGAACAACCCTATTAAAAATGGGGTACAGAGTTAAACAAAGAATTCTCACCTGAAGAACTTCGGATGGCGGAGAAGCATCTTAAAAAATGCTCAATTTCATTAGTCATTAAGGAAATGCAAATCAAAACAACAGTCAGAATGGCTAAGATTAAAAATTCAGGAGACAGCAGGTGTTGGAGAGGGTGTGGAGAAAGAGGAACACTCCTCTACTGCTGGTGGGGTTGCAAATTGGTACAACCACTCTGGAAATCAGTCTGGCGGTTCCTCTGAAAACTGGGCACCTCACTTCCAGAAGATCCTGCTATATCACTCCTGGGCATATACCCAGAGGATTCTCCACCATGTAATAAGGATACATGCTCTACTATGTTCATAGCAGCCCTATTTATAATTGCCAGATGCTGGAAAGAACCCAGGTATCCCTCAACAGAAGAGTGGATGCAAAAAAATGTGGTATATCTACACAATGGAGTGCTATTCAGCCATTAGAAACAATGAATTCATGAAATTCTTAGGCAAATGGATGGAGCTAGAGAACATCATACTAAGTGAGGTAACCCAGACTCAAAAGGTGAATCATGGTATGCACTCACTAATAAGTGGATATTAACCTAGAAAACTGGAATACCCAAAACATAATCCACACATCAAATGAGGTACAAGAAGAAAGGAGGAGTGGCCCCTTGTTCTGGAAAGACTCAGTGAAGCACTATTCGGCAAAACCAGAACGGGGGAATGGGAAGAGGTGGGTGGGAGGACAGGGGAAGAGAAGGGGGCTTCCGGGACTTCCGGGGAGTGGGGGTCTAGAAAAAGGGAAATCATTTGAAATGTAAATAAATTATATCGAATAAAAAAAATTTAAAAAAAAGATCCAATATCAAGTATAAACTATCAAAAACAAAACAATGATTATAAAGTCATTTGAACTATAATAACATTACGTGGCATATAGAATTATTGGGTTTATTTGCTTCTGGATTAAACATGGTAAGTGAATTTGTGACATCTCTGTACTTTTATCAGAACATATGAAATGATTTTGCATCCTTAAAGTAATACTATAGTTTGGTTTTATGTCATGCTTCATAAAAGCAACTTGTATATCTCACGACTGAAATAAAAAAATCAATGCTCTCTTTTGAAAAATTTTCTAAAAACTCTATCATGTATATCTATATCTATATCTATATCTATATCTATATCTATATCTATATCTATATCTATATCTATATCTATATCTATATCTATATCTATATCTATATCTATATCTATATCTATCTATCTATATATAACACATAATGTGAATTGTAGAGCAGTCTACAAGCATTCATAGTTGGTTATACTTTTAATCCTTAAATCCATGTATTTGTTACATGCAAAGTAATTCCTGTGAAAATACCATTGCACGAAGCAGTATTTGGAAAAACATTCTATTTCACTCTGTCAACATACATTTCCTATATAAAGAAACTGACAAACATGTCTAAGCTTAATTTAGGCAAGTCTTTTAATTTATAAAACTTTCAAGGGAACACATTTTGAAAACCTTACTTCAGAATATCTATCGTGGTCATCGTCTTCCTCCTCCTCTTCTTTCTCCTCTTTCTTCTTTTTTTATTTTTATTTTTTGATGCACAAATCTTGCTCTACAACCCATAACTACTAATTTTGTTTCTTTTTAACCTTTCCGTTCAGGCTGCAAACAGAAGGTAATAGTAACTATGGCTGTATCTCTACTGATTACAAAAACAAAAACAAAAAAAATCCACTGAGGATAAGTCATTGAGTCATTGAAGAATTTTATTCTTTTTGGGACTTCATTTCCAGAGTCAAAATTCTGAGCAATATTCATGTGTTGGTTTGAATAAGAATGACCCCCACAAGCTCATGTATCTGAACCCATAGGGAGTGGCACACTATTTAAAATGATTAAGACCTATGGCCTTGTTGGAGTAAGTTTGTCCTTGTCAAAGAAGTGTGTCACCGGAGTGGGCTTTGTAGTTTTAAGGGTCTAAGCCAGGCCCAGCGGCTCTCTACCTGCTTACTTCCTATTTTCAATTTAGAATTCTTGACTCCTTCTCCAGCATCCTGTCTGCTTGCTTGCTTCATTGCTTTTTACCATGTTGACAATGGACACAACCTCTGCAACTGTAAGCAACCCCCAATTAAATGCTTTCCTTTTAAACAGTTGCCATGGTCACAGTGTCTCTTCAGAGCCTTAGAACACTGATTAAAACAATTCCCAAACAAACAAAAACAAACAGCAACATCCAACAAAAGTTCAGTTCACTTTGTATAAAAATGGTGCATCATAGTAAAGGTCTAGGCTGCATTTCTCTCTTGGCATTTCAGAATTAATTACACGTTGTGTACAGATAGCATCTTTGATACACACTTGCAATTACATTTAAATTCTTAGCCATGGTCACTCAATTATTGTTACAAGAACTGAGGAAAGTATTTCTTCCTATAGTCCATGCTTGATTGCCAAATTTAATACATCGTGTATTACCTTCTATATTCTTTCCTATCAACCCCACCTTGCAAATGCTAGTTTGTAATAAGAAGTCAGAACTGTAGGATATATTAATCTAAGTCTTTATCCACTTATTTCCTGCTATCAATGTATGCACTGCTGGATATAGATGATGTGCTCAGAGCAGAGTACAAATTGGCAAGAACCATTATCTAATATTCAATGAAGTTAGAGAAGAGTGAATGATTTTTTAAAATGTATCATTATTCATATCCAAGGCTTCCTCTGCACTTCTGTGCACCATCTGGTCCTGATGGTCGAAGTGCCAAAATACCATAAGGAAAGTTGTTTTTGTGGTATTTCCAGTCCAACCAGAATCAGAAAGTACCAGAAATCTCTTGAGAAAAGCTGTTGTCATAGGACACAGAACCTAGTTTGTCAGATCAAGAAGTTTAAGAAAAGTAGCTAAAATCACACTATGTTCCAAATTTAAATCCTCAACAAAGAGAAGATATTCTGGATTTAAGGTTTACCAGATGTCACACCGAGAAGCCAGCCCACTATTTCTTTGTCCACATATTTCATTCTTTGATCAGCTGCATTTCTTTGTAGTCATTGATTTGTTTATTCCTATTGCATTCGTGCATTCATTTTTAGAGAGTGTTTATAGATAAATAAAATAATGACAATTCCAATGAGAAATGAGTGGCAAAATGAAGCATATATCAAATGGCTTATAGAAAATATAAACATATTTTAAAATGTACAAAAATACTTTGTATCTGTGAGGCGTCTGATAGCTACGGAATTCTTCTACATGTCTTTATACTTATTTACAGGTTTACCACAGCTTGTTCCTGGAATCTTCATTCTTCACAGATTCAATCAGCATTGTAAACACAGTGCCCAGAAGGTCTAGAGAGGGTTGTTAAACTTGGCAGAATTTTCTTTTTCATTCAGTCCCCAAAACCATCCTTGATTTATTTAACACTGACTTCAATTCTGGGTAATTGAGCTCAATTAAACAAAAAATACCTCAGCACAGGTAAAAAGGTTAAATTATGAATAATTGTATGGCAATTATTAAATTAGGCAAAGAAATGTACCATGCATGTATTATCCTAGAGCAAATGTCTTACAGTGCAAACTCTAAGCTTTTGTGTCTGACAGATTGAAGTCTTGGTTCTACACCTGCCATTTGTGTAACCTAGGGTGATTTACTTGCTTCTTGATCTTCATATTTTTTCATCTAAAAATGTAAAACCAATTCTTTTACTGGGATGAAAGGATCAATGAGCTATACAATAATAAAGTCTGGGAATATAGCAGGTGCTCTCTCACCTCACCAATGCCAGTTTTATCTGAGGATTATCAAATAATAAACAGCAGCAGGGCAGATGCTTAAAGGATTGGCTGTTACAAAAGTGCCTTGTAGCATGTGGTTAACTTCTATTTTATCCTTTGATAGAAGCAGAAGAATGTGTCACTGTGGGCCTGTGCCTCTCAGAAGCTATAGAGGCAATAATGCTACACTCCACTATGAATATTACCCATTCAGTATCTGTAGGCAATGTTTTAAAATGGCTCATTGCAGGAAAATGTAATGGCTTCAGAGGGATGTTTTTGAATCAATGTAAAATACATCTTTTATTCGGATGTTGCTGGATAACATGCTATGTCCATGGGCCAGTCCCAAAGAGAAACTTTTTCCAAATATAACTGTGAATATAACTGTGAAGTAACTCGTCTTCATTTTCTGTGTGTGTGTGTGTGTGTGTTTGTGTGTGTGTGTGTGTGTGTGTGTGATTGTAGGTTTGGAGGCCAGAACTAGATGTCAAATATCTTCCTCAATAGTTCTCTAACTTAAGGTTGAGACAAAAATCTCTTAATGAACTAGAAGCTCAAGGATCTAAACTCAGGTTTCTATCCTTGTGTGGTCATTGAACCATTTCTCAGACCCAAAGAAACATATGTTTTAACTGAAAATAAAATTCTTGTCTTTGAATTTTAGGACTATACTGTATCTTCTATACGTATGGTAGTATAGTTTGGCTGAAAAACAAATCTGTTCCCTAGACGCCTGTTCCACCTCACTTATGTTCTCTTGAACAATTATTTTCTTTTTCATGTTAAAGTCTGACAATAGTCTCATTAAACCACACTGTGTATAATTTTTTTCAGAGAAACAGAGCACTGCTATACCAGGGTCTGGTCATTAAAGCTAAAGTCTTGGATCCCACAGTCTCAGTGTTTAACCCCATTGCCGTTCTTTCTAATTCCTGTAGCATTCAGTTTTACTATTCTGCTCTTGTACTCTTTTGAATTGCTGAATGAACTGAGTCCCTCTATTCCTCCTTGCTCTCTGAAACCAGCTTATCTTTCTGAAATTTCCACAGAACCCACGTGATAAGGCAATTAAGATGTCACTTTTATGAAGCACCAACGGAGTTCAAAAAGCCACCTTTGGGAGAACGCTGAATGAACTTCCCTCCTTGAACCCTGAGCAGACTGAGTGGGAAACAGAGCTGCTGGCAGTCGCTTCCTTAACTCCTGTCCCCCAGCAGTGGGGTTCATTGCCTAAGCAAAGCTAACTTAGGCAGGTTTTTTTTCTTTGAATGGTAAAACATATATACTATGCTGTCTGAGCTTTGAGACATTGTCTTATTAGGAATGCAATCTGTCAAGGAAAGCAAAGAATGTCAGAAAAGAACTCCATTGTCTCCGTGTTATGTTACAATACTTTTATTAGAAGGTGGCATCCCGAGGCTGCACCTGCCACTTGGATTTGGGAGCTGGCCAGGATTGAAAGAAAACTCAATGAGCAGTAAAAATCTGAAAGCACAACAGGGCATGGCTGTAACAAATACCAGGGCTTGAACAGTTGCCTGGAATCTATCTCTCTCTCTCTCTCTCTCTCTCTCTCTCTCTCTCTCTCCCTGTTCCTGTCCCTGTCCGAATGCAGGGATATAGTGACAGTTATTTGACATAGTGCTTTAGTTGCTTCTCTACATTCTTTGAGCTCTAGAGAAATTTGTGGGAGCCTTAGCAGCTTGTGGTTTAAAGTATTAACCTTTAGGAATAAAATTTGAAAATTTTAGCAATAAATATTGGTATTCATGAAACAACTTGATTAAAACCAGTTAAAGGAGGAAAACAACACATCTAAGTACATATCTATCTTTCTAAATAACTATGCACACACATAAATATAACATTTATGAATGTGCTAGATAAATTGTTTTGCTCTAAAGACATATGCTTTCTTCAATGTTCTTCCTTGAATTTCTGGTTCTAAATTATTTAGACTATGTAAAAGTGATGCTTGCTGACTTTAGAAGTGTTTTTCAGATAATCAGGTGGCACAATTCACTAAGCGTTGCTCATTCTTTCATTTATTTCTTGGTAGCTACAGGCTAAGGGCACAGAGAAGAAGAGGAGCTAGAAAAGTAAGCTGGGCTGAAGGTAATGGAAAAAATGTTATTGCTAGCTATTTCTGGATACTTCGTCCAACCACAGAAATAGTACCTTCTTTAGGAACTCTATAGCGTCTCTTCAAAAACAAACTATAAATCAAAGTAGGCAAAGTTTCTTTTCATTAATTAAAGTGGGTTTTAATTCCTGAGAACTTTATTTGAGAAATGAGACAGTAAGCCAAATTATCTTTCTGACCAAATGAATGGTGAGCTGTCAGTGACTTCCAGGTTGAAGAGGAAGGTCAGTAAGGCGGCTTCTTGGCCTTTCTCCATATATCTGAGGGCCTTGGAAAGTGATGACTTTATAGCATGTGACCATGTGGCTCTCACCACTGTGAGGTAAGTGCAGAGCTACAGTCTTCTCAGTGGGGGAGCAGAAAGAGTGATTAACTGAGTCCCTTTGAACATGATGCCAAAACATTCCTCTTCAGACTCAAGTGAAACTTCAGCTTGGTTTATACAAGTTATTGAATATGTTTGAGCACATGCATAAGGTTTGTGTGTGTGTGTGTGTGTGTGTGTGTGTGTGTGTGTGTGTGTGAAGATTTATGGTGGACTGGTCACTGAGTGTAAATCAAAGATGTGAAATGAATTACTTTCTGTTTTGTATACCCTACTTATCTCTGTAGGTCAGGATCCAGGTTAAAGAAAGGTGAAATTTCAGGTCATTCAGAATTTTTAGCATGGTATCTTTTCCCTTTTCGTTTCTTCTGGGAATTTTTGTCTAACTGGTGTGTTTGTTTACAGTGATAAATCAGACTCAAAAGCCAATATGCTTTACTGAAATGTGACACTCGTCTGAACTCTAAAATCAATTGCATTGATTCAATTGTAGAACATAAGTGAAAACTAATGGTTTTCGTGTTTATTAACTTCTGGTTTATGTAAGAGAGAAAATGTTAATATAGTCCAGTGTCTTTGTGGCAAATTATTTTAGATGATTTAAAGGAAATAAGACTTCAGTTTTCATTTGTAGTGAAACATTAAAACAAGCATTCTTCAACTCAAATACCATACCTCTCCCTCCTTTCTGATGAAGGAATACTTATGAACTTCACGTTGAGTTAGGACAGCCTTTGCCAACTGCCCCATTCCTGTTATAAGCAACATGGGTTTTCATCAAAGTTTTACCAGAAATTAAAATAAAAATAACAAAATGTCATCTGTTTTGAAATTTTTAAAGTATGGAAATATTCAATAGTCAATAGAGAACTCACAAACTTTGAAACACCATTAATATGGCTCCTAAATAACTTCCCCTGAATATTTTATGAGCTCCCATGCCTCGTGAAATGATTTGTTTTATTTCTGAATTTTAATCCTTTGTAGATTTACATTGCAGATGTTAAGGTAATATACTATTACAAAGTGACTGGGAAAGTGCATTGCCATGTTGTTTGATCAAAGGGGATGTCATTTGCTTCTCGGGGACTTTCATTCATCATTGGCATCATTTCTTGCTCTTTCAGGTTTAAAGTAAATCTCTCTTAACTTTGGGCTGAACTTTTCCTCTTTGTACATTCTGTGACTCAATTTCCATGCCTATAAAAAGGGTACAAGATGTCTGCCTCCTTTTTTAGAAGAATTACATTACCTTTTATTCAGCTACCTCCTTGACTTATATTAGAAAGGGGTGGGTGGGAGGACAGGGGGAGAGAAGGGGGCTTACGGGACATTCGGGGAGTGGAGGGCTAGAAAAGGGGAAATCATTTGAAATGTAAATAAAAATTATATCGAATAATAAAAAAAAAAGAAAGTGCTCAATAATGAGACCTCCTTTGTTAGTTTCTTCGTGTCTGTCTTTTTCTGACCTTTGTTCATCCCTGGCATATTTACTCACATGGAAGACAAGCGGGTCTTCCTTTGTCATCCTTTAGGATTTGATTTTGCTGTAGAAATAAATCTACGTACTGAGAGAGAAAATGACGGATAAATTAAGGAGGTACTAATGAGCCCATAAACTGCTATAAAGTGGTTATTGAGAACAGAGTAGGCATCCTTATACTTTCTTGTTTTGAAACATTTAGTTTCTTCTTCCTTGTCAGTTCTCACACAGTTGTTATTTTTTTTATTAGAATATGAGCAGACTGTGTGAAAAGTTTTTGAGGTTGTTACAAACATTCATACTTTTCTCTGAGGGAATAAAGCTTGATCCAATGGCACACCCCCTGTGCCTGGCAAGAAATTCTCTGAACTCTTTGAACCCCTTGGGAGCTGGCAAGATTGAGAAAAGAAAAGGGATAGAGGAATTCACATGCACACACACAAACACACAGAGTAGATCAATTATGATAAGCTCCAAAAAATTTACATACATACATTCTTACATGCATGCATACATACATACATACATACATACATACATAATAGAAAATACATACACAGTAACACTTTGAGTGGATGGAGCAAAGTTCCAACCAACTTTACACATATACATATTTACATATATACATTTGGGGTATGAAACAAACTCCAACAAGCAGGTTTTCCAAAAACTTTATTATTTCTCCCATAGCTTATATATCCTAGCAAAATCTTTTAAAGAGTTCAAAAATCACAATGTGGTTACATTCAACTTTTCATTAAATGATACATCACAATGAGAATGTTCCCGAATACCCTCATGTGAATTAACATGCAGTAATACAGCAATAACACAACAAAGTATTCCCAAGAACCCACATACATTCATAAATTCTTATTGATTAATAAAATGTAAACAAGAAAGATTATCTTCTCAGCCAGTTTTTTTCTTAATGCAGGCAAAAACTTATATTTACAAAAAAAGAATAAATTACTTTTGTATTTATATTAAAAAGTAATCTTATAAAAATCTTAAAAGAATCAAAAATCTAAACTTTTATATAAAAGCCAATCAGTCATTTCTACTTTAAATCCTCAGAATGCATACTACTCACCAGTAATTTTTATTAAGTCATAACAGGATGCTGAGGGCAAAATGGGTACAAGAAATTAATTGTCACCTTGATCACCAGTCCAGCTTCAACAAAGAGTTACTTCTGTCACTTCCATTAGGGTGCCATTGTTCCTGTTCCCTGACCTTAAAAAAAAAAAATCCCTAGCTTAATTATTAAGAGTGTGTTTTTCTGAACTTCAAATTGTTCTCTAAAATTTTTTTACAAGAGAGACACTAACTAAACTGTCTTAACCATAATAACAATCTGTTTTTCCAAATTCTTTCTAAGGGTGTTGGTCATTACTAATAATCTGCATTTCTAAATTCTTTCCAAGGGAGGTGATTGAATCATTAATCTGCTCCAGGAGCAATGCCTGAAAAAGATCAAGCACTATTATTGCAAATGCCAGTGATACTGCACAGTTAGGGGCTGGAAATCCCCTTTAGGGTTTTCATACAAGTCTCAGATGAAGACAGCTGTGAAGACAACAAGCAGAGCAAAACTCACTATAGCCTGAAGTACCCAGGACAGGTAATCTTGGGAGATGCTTCTTCTAGGTATACCTTTCTTGGGTATGCTAACCGGTGGGCCACATTCCTTAAGATCTAAAGCTGTTTTGCTATTCCTCTTGTGTAGCCCTAGGCAATTGAAGATGCTGCAATTGCTTCAATTACCCACACAACTAGGTACCTTACCTTCTTTGTTTTCAAAAGTGCTCTACATTTGAGACAGCAATAAGCTTTTTAAATGCATCTTACCAGATCCAAATATCTGAGTGCACATTTGAAATGAATATTGGTGTCAGATTTTGACTGAACTGGACAAAGCACACTTTGAGAAGTCCAGTGATGTTTCAAGATAAGAAACTGAAATGATGTAAGGTGAAATCTCAGGGTTGTTTTGATTTGCATTTCCCTAATGACTAATGAAGTTGAACATTTTTTAAGATGCTTCTCCGCCATCCGAAGTTCTTCAGTTGAGAACTCTTTGTTTAACTCTGTACCCCATTTTTAATAGGGTTGTTTGGTTTTCTGGAGTCGAACTTCTTGAGTTCTTTATATATATTGGATATTAGCCCTCTATCTGATGTAGGGTTAGTGAAGATCTTTTCCCAATTTGTTGGTTGCCGATTTGTCCTCTTGATGGTGTCCTTTGCCTTACAGAAACTTTGTAATTTTATGAGGTCCCATTTGTCAATTCTTGCTCTTAGAGCATACACTATTGGTGTTCTGTTCAGAAACTTTCTCCTTGTACTGATGTCCTTAAGGGTCTTCCCCAGTTTCTTTTCTATTAGCTTCAGAGTGTCTGGCTTTATGTGGAGGTTCTTGATCCATTTGGATTTGAGCTTAGTACAAGGAGACAAAGATGGATCAAGTCAGGAGACAGCAGGTGTTGGAGAGGGTGTGGAGAAAGAGGAACACTCCTCCACTGCTGGTGGG
The DNA here is from genome assembly GCF_947179515.1 of Apodemus sylvaticus. NCBI lineage: Eukaryota > Metazoa > Chordata > Mammalia > Rodentia > Muridae > Apodemus > Apodemus sylvaticus. The sequence continues at coordinate 27,414,725 of NC_067477.1, forward strand.
GTTGCAAATTGGTACAACCACTCTGGAAATCAGTCTGGCGGTTCCTCCAAAAACTGGGCACCTCACTTCCAGAAGATCCGGCTATACCACTCCTGGGCATATACCCAGAGGATTCCCCACCATGTAATAAGGATACATGCTCTACTATGTTGAAAGCAGCCATATTTATAATTGCCAGATGCTAGAAAGAGCCCAGGTATCCCTCAACAGAAGAGTGAATGCAAAAAATGTGGTATATCTACACAATGGAGTACTATTCAGCCATTAGAAACAATGAATTCATGAAATTCTTAGGCAAATGGATGGAGCTAGAGAACATCATACTAAGTGAGGTAACCCAGACTCAAAAGGTGAATCATGGTATGCACTCACTAATAAGTGGATATTAACCTAGAAAACTGGAATACCCAAAACATAATCTACACATCAAATGAGGTACAAGAAGAAAGGAAGAGTGGCCCCTTGTTCTGGAAAGACTCAGTGAAGCAGTATTCGGCAAAACCAGAACGGGGAGGTGGGAAGGGGTGGGTGGGAGGACAGGGGGAGAGAAGAGGGCTTGCGAGACTTTCAGGGAGTGGGGGGTTAGAAAAGGGGAAATCATTTGAAATGTAAATAAAAACATATAGAATAAAACAATTAAAAAAAGAAACTGAAATGATTATTCGAAATTGTATTTCTTTGATTTCAGGAACTGATACTTATAAAGGCATAAAAATTAGAAAAATTAAGAATTTAGAATAGAGTTAAATTCGACATTACAGTAATCCAATATCACAGTGATCATAAAAAGGAAATAATTCTCTTATAAAAGAGAAATGTCTTGAGAAATAGATAATTGTGGTGACTGGACCACACTGCTGCATTATTTTTCAACCTTAGCAAGTGCCTTTTGTCCTCAAAACTGACTCATCACCAATGTTGAATAAAACAAGAAAAAAAGATGACTATTCAATAAAATTTTAAATTGTTTAAGAAAGTAATACAAAAAACAAATATGACTTGCTACATTCCTGAAGGAAATAATACATTTATATATGTATGTATTTATGTATGTATGTATGTATGTATTTTTATTATTCTTTAATCTTTTCCCACAGTCCAGTGCCACCAACTCCTGGGTTGTTCTCTGACTGATCCCCATCCCACTAGCCTTCTCCACCTCCAAGAAGAAGTCCCCATGTCCCCATCCCACCCAACCATGTCTTCCTGAGGCCACAAGTCTTTCCAGGGAGGGTTATGTGCATCTTCTCTCACTGAGGCCAGTTCAGGCAGTCCTCTGCTGTATATGTGTTAGGGGCCTCATATCAGCTGGTGTTTGCTGCCTGGTTGGTGGCTAGGTGTCTGATTTCATGGAGATCCAGGTTAGTTGAGACCACTGGTTCTCCCAAGGGGTTGCCATCCTCCCGATTCAATCGCGGGGATCCCCAGCGATTGGGGTCCATTGATTGGGTGTAAGTATCAGTATCTGACTCTTTCAACTGCCTGTTGAGCCTCTCAGAGGACAGCCATGCCAGGCTCCTGTATGTAAGCACACCACGGCATCAGTAACAGTGTCAGGCCTTGGAGCCTCCCCCTGAGCTGGATCCTGGTAGGATTTGATAAAGAAGGCAGAGGCTGGAGGATCATGAGTTCGAGACCAGCCTGAGATACACATTTATTTATATGTTATGTCATAGCAAATGCTTGTGTTGTTTAATCATCTGATGTTGGGGTTTTGATTTATATGTAGAGATATTTTTAAATAATAGAAAAATGATAGAGAAATGGAAGAGTAATGACAAATTGGCTTAGTTTTCAGAATGAGAAAATATTAGTTGAAACAACTGTTGGAGTTAAAGCATGGGTTTGGGAAGAACTGTACTTGAGTCTTTCCAATGAGCTTCTTCTGCTTTAAGTGCAGAATTAGTGCTCTCTCCTTCTGTCTCCTACTCTCTCCTTCCCTTCCCTTTGCTCCTTCATTTCTTTCTCAAACATTTTTTGCTTGTTTGCTTGCTTGTTTGTGATTGGATCTTACAGTAATGACAAGAATAGCTTTTAATTCATAGTGATCAACTTCTGTAAGTCCGCTGAGTCCCAGGATTACAAACACAATCCAACATACCTGGATCCTTTTGCTCAACATTAAGGTATATTAAAATATTTATATTTTTAATTGCAAATAGTTATAACCACTATATCCATATATAGGATTAATTCTCTCTTCATGTGGCTTTCTTCATGTGGTATTTATTCATTCTACATGTATTGCCAAGTACCTCCTATGTACCAATTATTTATTGAGTCCTGAAGACTAACAAGAATAACATTTTAACCTCAAAGGAATTATAAAGTGTATGACATCATAGTGTGTGACAGATACCAAACAAGTTCATACAGCACTTTTGGAAACAAAGAAAATGAAAGCTATTTGAAAACTAGAGAAGCCAACCAGCCAAAGTAGGTAAAGAATGGTCATTCTTAGTCAGTGTAAAGTATTCGGATCATGTTCTGACACATGGTTCTTATAGAAAGACCTAAGTATATATTCATGACTATATTTGCTGTAATTGCTTCTAATATATAAGATGGATACCTCATACTGAACACATACATACATATATAATCTCTTATACTAAATTCTATAAAAGACATATATTAGAACATTTGGCATAAATATTGGTTAATGTTTCTATTAAATGAAAGGAGTACTCAAAAGTTTTATGTTGCTACTTACTTTTTGAGTCACTGTGAGTGATTATTTTATTGCAAAATTACTTATATTTAGCATTAATATTTCCTGACTTATTTTGCTAGTTACCATATAATGGCTTTGGATACAATGGAGTTTTAAACTTTCAAGCTATTATATCTTAGTTTTCTTGAGTACTTCCTTTAACCTTCATTATCAATATAAACACAAATCAAACTGATTTATAGTATTTTATAACTTCAATGGTATAAATTTCTTTACTTTAATCTACTCATTTATACCTCCTAAATGAAGAAATGATTTGTAGAGCTATATAAAAACATCTATATATAGTGTTTTAGGCACAGAAATATAAGAATACAAGTATCAGTCAGAAACTAAATTCTTCAATAAAGGAGATTATTAGGGAGTGATATGCTTATGCAAAACGTGTTTTTGCCTTTGTAGGAATTTATTTAATTATGAATCTATATGAATTTATTTTATTACTGATTGGATTAAAATTATTCTCTCATACAATACTTTACATATTAAAATTTATTTTTTGTGAACTTAGAAAAGCGAATACTAACACAAAACTACACATTGAATGAGAAATTACCACTTTTGAGAGAAGGTTAAATCATTTTCTAATCTATTACACTCTTATATGTTATATTCCATTTGCTGTTTTCTCCTCCTGCTCTCCAAGTATCCCATTTATCTCACCCAGAACCATTCTTTCTCCTTCCCCTTCAGAAAAGGGCAGACTATTCAGTGATATCAACCAAACATGGCATATTAATTTGCAATAAGACTAGGCTTGAGGAGGTAATCTAGTAGAGAGGAATGTGATCCCAAAGTAGGCAAAAGAGTCAGAGGCAAAGGAGTTAGGAGTCTCACAAGAATACCAAGCTATACAACCATAACACATCTGCAGAGGACCTAAGATAGACCCATACAGGCTCCCTGATATTTAGTCTCTGTGAGGTTGTCCCCTTTGACACCTAAAATCCTTCCTCCCCATTTACACAGGACTCCTCAAGGTCCACCTATTGTTTGGCTGTAAGTCTTTCCATCTGCTTCCATCAGTTGCTAGATGAAACGTCTGTGATGATGAGTATGCTAGATTCTGGTGTATGTGTATAGCAGAGTATCATTAGGAATCATGTAATTGACCTTTGGGGGCTGGTCATTTGTGGTTTTATATTCTAAGTCTCTAGACTATTTAGCTTCCAATACCTGCCCTTCCAGGCAGTGTCAGTTGTTGGTTCCATCTTGTGGCATGGGTCTCAAGCTGGATCAGACTTTGGTTGGCCACTCCTAAGTTCTGTGCCATATAATTTATAGGTGCAACAAATTGTTGGTCTAAAGTTTTGTGGCTCGGTTGGTGTCCTCACCCCTTTACTGAAAGTCTTGCCTGGTTATAGAGAGTGCTGGCTTATACTTTGTACTCCCTATTAAAAGCAGTGTTAGCTAGGGTCACTGTTACAGATTCTTGAGAGTATTCATTGTATAAATGTTGCTGTTATTTCTTCAATGGAGGGATGAGAATAGAGATGTACCAAAGTTATGTGAATACATGGCTTGGGCAGAGCCCATAGCAATTTCTTCTGTTCTAACTATGCCTAGGACAAGGCTTGAAAGCTTCTAGCCTCCATACAATCTATTCTTCCAATCTAACTGATTCAAACTGACTTCTATTAGTTTCTGACTGAACTGCTCTGCTTGGTCTCAAAATAACTCTGAAAATCTGTTCTAATCTTCCGGCTTCTACATATTCTCTGGTGGTTCTGTTTCAACTTGTTGCCTGTCTCTCTAAAACTGTCTCAGTAAAACTGCCCCTCTCTCTGCCTCTGTTGCTCTCTTAAATTGCCTCTCTTCACCGTCCCCTTGAGAATTGGGTGTATCTCATCTCTGACTCATTATGTAAAATCTTTTCTGATTTGTCACCTTTTTTTCCCTGCTCCTCAATTAAATCGCAATTTCAAACATGATTGCTTCCTCCTGCAAACTAAGTTTACCTTCATTGTTTGGGATTAAAGATGTATAGTAAGGGCATAACTGTATTGAAGTTATGTACTAAGGGTGAAGAAATTTCATTTTATACATGTAAGAATAGCTAAGAATAAACCCAGGCAGATGAATTAGTTGTGTGGTGTGTGTTTTCATTCCAGATGGATCATCCAGACCTTGAAGGTCTTTACATATGATCCCTTGTCAGAGAAGACATGTTGTTGTATTAAAATTCCTCTACAACATCGCACAAGGTTTCTATCTTAGCCCCAAATGCTGACCAAATTCTCCAAATTCCACTTTCCCCTCAGTACTCTATCTCCTTCTGAAAACTAGTTCCTCTTCTTCTCAACTCCACCTGCTCCCACTCCACCATTGAAATCTGTTTTTCCCCTTCTCAGTGGAAGATTCATGTCCAATCTTTGTTCTTTGAGCCTTCCTTGTGACTTAGCTTCTTTGGATCTCTGTATTATAGCATAGTTACCTTTCACTTTGCAGCTAATATCTACTTATGTGTGAGTAAATACCATGGTTTGTCTTTCTTGGTCTGGGTCTGAATATTTTTAACAGCTGAGTAATACTCCCTTGTATAAATGTATTACATTTTCTTTATCCATTCCTTGGTTGAGGTAAGTCTGCATTGCTTGCAGTTATTGGTTATTGCAAATAAAGCTGCTGTGCACATAGTTGAAGAATTGTCCTTATGGTAGGATTGAGCATCCTTTGAGTATATGCCCAGGAGTGGTGCAACGGGGTCTTAAAGATTTTGAGAAACTATCATTGATTTCCAAAGTGGCTGTACAAATCTGTATTCTCATTAGCAAAGGAAGAGTGTTAACCGTGAGTCACATCCTCACAAGCATCAAATGTCACTTGTATATTTGTTCTTAACAATTATGACTGGTATAAGATAGAATCTCAGAGGCATTTTGTTTTTCATTTCCCTGTTGAACATTTCTTTAAGTGCTTCTTGAGCATTTGAGATGCCTCTGTTGAAAATTCTGTTTATCTCTGTAACCATTTTAATTGTATTATTTAGTTTGTTGGCGTTTAGTTTTTTGAGTTCTTTAAATATTTCTGGTATTATCCCTCTGTCAGATGTGAGGTTGCTGAAATTTTTTCTTATTTTGTAGGCTGATGTTTTGTACTATTGACAGTGTTTGCCTTACCAAAGGTTTTCAGTTTCATGAGGTCCTATTTCTTGACCTCAGTGCCTGTGATAGTGGTGTTCTGCTCAAGAAGTTGTATCCAGTGACAGTTGGATAGGCTATTTCCCATTTTTCTTCTATCATGTTTGGTGTATCTGGTTTTATGTTGAGGTCTTTGATCCATTTGAAATTGAGTTTTATGTAGGATGATAGAAGTAGGTCTATTTGTATTATGGAAGGTAAAATCTTAATGGGTCAGTCACATAATATAACTAGAAATCAACTCCAAAATGGACTTAGAATTAGAAATAGAAATTAAGCATTCCAAGCCAAAATTGGTAGATAATGTAGATGGGGGTGTGTATAGATGGAAATGTATGTGTTTTTGCATTTGAGCAAGAGATGATGGTCTCAGAAAGAGAGAGCATAATGGGGGAGATGCTGAAAAACATGCACCAAGAAGCTTGAAATGAATTTCTCCTCCCACCATGGGTAGGTACTGAATTCAGCTATTCAGTGAATTACTCATATTTATATGAGAAGCAAGATCTCCTGGACAATATTGATTGCAATAATATACACAGTAACAAAGTACACACAAAAAATCATAACGACAGCTATATGCTTTATGGTATCAAAAGATTCGGAACACTTGTGTGTAAGAAAAGGGATGAGTTTCCTGATTGCTGTAATATTTAAGAGATAGAATCAGTAGGACAAGTTATGATTTAAAACTAGGCAAATCTGAAAGAGAGAGAGAGACAGGGTGCAAATTTTATTCATAGGCTTATAGTTCAGCATTGGAATTATGCGATTATAGCTAAAAGATGGGAGCCCTAGAGAAGGTCTGGACTCTTTGGTTATGAATTTAGCCTAGTCTAAACATAAAATATTAGCTAATGAGTGTCATTCATGTAGAAATGCTCTACAGGTCTGGCTTCAGATAACATGTAGCATATTGTTCATATGTAGAAATTAGCAGAGGAATCACACTAAGAAAAATGGTGAGACACAGTAAACAATACAGATCAGCCGAACTAACTAGAAGCTACCTCCACACTGGATGGATGGATCAGATAGGTGCAAGGAGAATTACTAGCAATAGAGGAATGAATCACAGAGGGAAATACAAAGCACACACACCAGGAATTAAAATCACCAAGCAAAACAAAACAAGTTTGAAAAGGAGTCATGATATATATGAATGAGTTTGTGCCATTTTAAATTTTCATCTAAAATTAAAAAAATAATATATTCTCACATTACAACAGCATTATGAAATCCTGATTAATATTTTCACTTTTAAAAAATTTTATTATATAAAGGATTTGGAATGATGATAAAATATATGCAAGAATAGGAGACACAAAACACTTTCTATACTGCTTTTTAGAGTTAATACTCTGTGTGTGTGTGTGTGTGTGTGTGTGTGCATGTGTTTGAGTATATGGATGTATATCCACATATAAATCAATGCTTTCATCCTCTATCCTTAGAAAATATACTATAATACTCAAGAAATACTCTAACTATAAAGAACTCAAGAAGTTAGACTCCAGAAAATGAAACAACTCTATTAAAAAATGGGGTACAGAGTTAAACAAAGAATTCTCACCTGAAGAACTTCGGATGGCGGAGAAGCATCTTAAAAAATGCTCAACTTCATTAGTCATTAGGGAAATGCAAATCAAAACAACCCTGAGATTTCATCTTACACCAGTCAGAATGGCTAAGATTAAAAATTCAGGAGACAGCAGGTGTTGGAGAGGTTTCAAATTGGTGGAGTTTCAAATTGGTACAACCACTCTGGAAATCAGTTTGGCGGTTCCTCTGAAAACTGGGCACCTCACTTCCAGAAGATCCTGCTATACCACTCCTGGGCATATACCCAGAGGATTCCCCACCATGTAATAAGGATACATGCTCTACTATGTTCATAGCAGCCCTATTTATAATTGCCAGATGCTGGAAAGAACCCAGGTATCCCTCAACAGAAGAGTGGATGCAAAAAATGTGGTATATATACACAAAGGAGTACTATTCAGCCATTAGAAACAATGAATTCATGAAATTCTTAGGCAAATGGATGGAGCTAGAGAACATCATACTAAGTGAGGTAACCCAGACTCAAAAGGTGAATCATGGTATGCACTCACTAATAAGTGGATATTAACCTAGAAAACTGGAATACCCAAAACATAATCCACACATCAAATGAGGTACAAGAAGAAAGGAGGAGTGGCCCCTTGTTCTGGAAAGACTCAGTGAAGCAGTATTTGGCAAAACCAGAACGGGGAAGTGGGAAGGGGTGGGTGGGAGGACAGGGAGAGAGAAGGGGGCTTATGGGACTTTCGGGGAGTGGGGGGCTAGAAAAGGGGAAATCATTTGAAATGTAAATAAAAAATTATATCGAATAAAAAAAATTCAGTGGCTATACTAGGCTTCTTACATTCGTTTAGAAAACTTTATCTTAAGCATTTAACTACTTTGAGCCTTCATATTTTAACTGAAGCTTTTTTCTTAAAAAAATAAAGAATTAATTTATTTGAGGAAAAATAGATTTTACAGCATGCTTTCCAGAAATATAGATTTTATTAAAATTTTATCAACCTATAAAACTTCTCATTTCCCTGGGAAGTCATCACTGTAGAGTGTTCCCACTTTATCTATATTTTAAACTAGTCTCCACAGATGTTTCACCTATAATGTAAAAGCAGCTTTTGATGCCCAGTAATTCTAAATCCTATTATAAACAAAATATTAGACCAGAATTGATTCTCATTGATCCAGTATTCACTCTTTGTTACTGAGCTTTTTCCCCAAACCTATTCCCACCTTCTGTAATCCTGTTCAGATCTATGCATGTAATACTTGCATGTTAAGTTTTGTTCCATTCTTCTTGTCCAGTTACCTATGGTATCATTTTGAAAAGTTCACTTCAAACTCCAAGCTGCACATCTGCAACAAATATGGAGGGGGGCCTAGATACAGCCGATGCATGCTCTTTCGTTGTTTCTTTAGTCTCTGTAAGCCACCCCCCCCCCTCAGGACCATGTTAGTTGGCTCTGTAGCACTTCTTGTGGTGTATTTAACTACTCCAGCTTAAAATCAGTTCTTTCATCCTTCCATAAGACTCTGATGTTTGCTTTTAGGTCTTTTTTTATCTGTTTCCATCAACTGCTGGATGAAGACTATCAGGAGATATGTATGCTAGGCTCCTGTTTGCAAGAATAGGAAAATATCATTAATAGTGTCTGCCGTGGTCTTTTTCACATGGTTTCTTAGTCAGGGTTTGTATTCCTGCACAAAATATCATGACCAAGAAGCAAGTTGGGAAGGAAAGGGTTTATTGAGCTTACACTTCCACATTGCTCTTCTTCACCATAGGAAGTCAGGACTGGAACTCAAGCAGGTCAGGAAGCAGGAGCTGATGCAGAGGCAATGGAGGGATGTTCCTTACTGACTTGCTTCCCCTGGTTTGCTCAGTTTTCAGTTTTATTTCTTCCTTCCTTTCTTTCTTTCTTTCTTTCTTTCTTTCTTTCTTTCTTTCTTTCTTTCTTTCTTTCTTTTTTTCTTTCTTCTCTTTCATCATCATATATTCATTTATTTAAATATTTTTTCTTTTTTATTATTATTAGATATATTCTTTATTTACATTTCAAATATTGTCCCCTTTCCTGGTTCTCCCCCTGAAAATTTCCTAACCCCTTCCCCCTCCCCCTGCTCACCAATCTACCCACTCCTGCTTCCCTATCCTGGCATTTCCCTATACTGGCGCATCTATTCTTCTCAGGACCAAGGGTCTTTCCTCGCTTTGATGTTCAACAAGGCCATCCTCCGGTACATATGCATCTGGAGCCATGCCCCCCCCCCATGTGTACTATTTGGTTGGTGGTTTAGTCTCTGGGAGCTCTGGGGATACTGGGTGGTTAATATTGTTCCTTCTATGGCGCTGCAAACCCCTTCAGCTCCTTAGGTCCTTTCTCCTTCACTGGGGACCCTGTGCTCAGGTCAATGGTTGGCTATTTTATAGAACTCAAGAATAACAGACCAGGATGGCCCCACTCACAATGGGCCCTCCCTTTCTTGATCACTAATTGAGAAAATGCCTTATAGCTGGATCTCATGAATGCTGGGTTAGAGGATTTTCAGGGTGGAAACCAGGAAAGGGGACAACATTTTAAATGTAAATAAAGATTATATCTAATAATTAAGTTGACACACAAAACCAGCCAGTATACATGGAACGGGTTTCAAGTTGTGGCATTCATTGCTTGACTGTCTACTCATTCTCTGCTCTATCTTTACTCTGTGCATCTTGTAGGCAGGACAAATTTTGTCCCTCTCTCTCCTTTCTGGAACTGGAAGTCCTTTCTGGCAAGAGGAGATGACCATTCACTCTCTACATCACCTGCTGGTAGGAATTCCAACAAGAATCACCCCCATAGACTCCCCCTAGCCTCGTCCATCCCTGTTTTTGATTGCATGTGAAGCCTGTGGGATTTAATGCATGACTGTTATAAAATTGGTCAAAAATCTACAATTGGGGATATAACAAGCTTAGAGTAGAATTTGATAATGATGTTTTGTTAAATGATGTTGTAGCTAAACTGCTTCCTAAATAATGATGTTTATTCCTACCCACTGCTGCTTTTATTCTGGGTTAAAGAATCTTCTTTTTCCCACCAGCAGTGGAGGAGTTTTCCTCTCAATCACTTTGGAAATCAGTCTGGCAGTTCCTCAGAAATCTGGCCATGACATTTCCGGAGGACCCTGCTATACTACTCCTTGGCATATACCCAGAGGATTCCCCGGCATGCAATAAAGACACATGCTCCACTATGTTCATAGCAGCCCTATTTGTAGTAGCCAGAAGCTGGAAAGAACCCAGGTGTCCCTCCCTCAAAGGAGGAATGGATACAAAAATGTGGTATATTTACACAATGGAATACTATTCAGCCATTAAAAACAATGAATTCATGAAATTCTTAGACAAATAGATGGAGCTGGAAAACAACATATTAAGTGAGGAAACCCAGTCTCAAAAGATCAATCATGGTATGCATTCACTGATAAGTGGATATTAGCCTAGAAACTTTGAATACCTAAGACATAATCCACATATTAAATGATGTCCAAGAAGAACGGAGGAGTGGCCCCCAGTTCAGGAAAGGCTCAATGCAGCAGTATAGGGGAATACCAGAACAGGGAAGTGGGAAGGGGTAGATGAGGAAACAGGGGGAGGGAAGAGGGCTTATGGGACTTTCGGGGGGTGGGGACCCAGAAAAGGGGAAATCATTTGAAATGTAAATAAAGAATATATCGAACAAAAAATGAAATAAAAAACAAAACAAAAAAAGAATCTTCTTTTTCACAGAGGATAACAATTAATACAGACCTATCAGCTAGCAAAGTGCTCAGACTTTAACTTTTGTCAATTTAACACACAAAAGCACTGAACAGTGAGTATCACTCTTTTCAAGGCACAGTCACTATTATGAGAAAAAGAACAAAAAGACTGTAAGACCCAGGGGATGCACAGTAGCACTATTCATGAAACACTCTGCAAGTTATGGCATGGTCTTTATAATTACAATTATATAGCACATGTGCCTACTTGCACATGACTTTTATAAGAACAACAAAAGGGTATAAAGGTAGAAGTGAACCAGGTGACAAGAAGAAGGGAGGTAATAGATGTAGGGTAGGGATAAGAGGGACATGAAGGTTAATATGATCACAGTGTATTCCATATTTTACAAAATTGTCAAAGGTGTTGGCCAATGTGAAAATAAGATCATGGCCTAATTATAACACCACAAAAAAGAAAATAAGCTTGAAATCTACAAATCAATTTCAAGCCTGTGTAGAAATATTTAAATAATTGTCAGTGATGAAAAAGTTAATGAATGAACGAATAAATACATAAATAAATAAATAAATAAATAAATAAATAAATAAATAAATAAATAGCTTAGGACACTTTCCATTCATTTTTTTCTATTTTTTTAATCACTCTAGAAAAAAGAAAACTATAAGCATCCATCATGGTTGTTCCTGGAATAGTTCTCTTTTCTATAATTAATTTCAAGTGGAAATGTGATCTCAGTTTACAGAAACGGTGGCAGAAAACTTTAAAAGCAAGAATGGTAGATGGCCTCATAAAAGTCAGTTTCTAGACACAGTATGATACTTCCTTATACAAAATGAAAGCAAATATATAATATCCATAAGACTTGCACAAGCTCAAGCAGAAAGTTCCAGCATTGAAGGGGATAGGTGAGTTCAGAATTCCATGAGAGCTTCTTAGAAAGATGCATCTTTCTTTAATAATTTGATTCCTGGTTGATTATACTGCCTCTCCAGGGCAGGCCACACTCTCAGGAACAGATGGGTAACACAAAATGGACGCCATGGGAGTTGGAGAAGAAGGAAAATATAATAGGAAAGAAGGAAGGAAGGAAGGGAGGGAAGGAGGGAGGGAGGGAGGAAAGTAGGGAGGAGGGAGGGAAATGGCATAAAGAAGAGTTAAAGAATAAAAAAATGTTGGGTGTGTTCTGAGTTGAGGGTGGAGAAGATGGATGTGGAAAGATTGGAAGGTAAGGTAGATATGGCCATACAATGTTATATAAAATTCTCAGAAAATGAATAAAGGTCTTCCCTTTAAAAAAGAATGAAAAAGAGAAGCCACGATTTTCATTTGAAAGCACAGTGAGTATAGCTTCAGGCTGCCATGTTCCTATTTTCCAGCAGTCGCAATGAAGCTCAGATCAGCAATAGACCCATCCAAATATGCTTGGTGAGACTGCTTTTTAGCATCTTTGAGATTTTATTGAGAAGGAAGGCCTCTGTAGGAAGTTTCTGAGTTCAAGACTGATTTTAGAGTAAAGATGTTTTTATTTCCAATTTCCTCTTAACTATACCTGTATTTCTTTGTTTCTTTTTAATATTCCTCTCTCTCTCTCTCTCTCTCTCTCTCTCTCTCTCTGTCTCTGTCTCTCTCTCTCTCTCTCTCTCTCTCTCTGTGTGTGTGTGTGTGTGTGTGTGTGTGTGTGAGAGAGAGAGAGAGAGAGAGAGAGAGAGAGAAAGAGAATGTAGACACATTAATTTCCCCCTGAAACTTAGGTTACAGATGGTTGTAAAGACCCACAAGTTGGGACTAAGAACTTCACTTGGATTTTCTGAAAAACTAGGAAACAGTATTAAGCCATGGGTGATCTTATCAACCACATCAACCTTCTATCTTCCCTGTCTTTCTAGTGTACCTCAGTACATTTTACACATAGTATATATATTTTATGGTTGTCTCCAGAACATTTTTTGTGCCCTTCTCCAAGCACAGTTTAACGTTTGTATGTTTGTGAGCACATGCGTGTATATGTGTCTACGTAGTGTGGTAGTGTTGGCATTTGTACTTACAAATTTTATATAGCAGGTTACACAACTAAAGTGTTTTAGTGGTATTAATAGTAATAGAGAAGGTTATTTTTCAGTAATTTCCGTAGTTTCTGACCACTAAACTGCTTAAACTGTTAAACTGCTGTGGAGTTTGCTTGTCTAACCTTGCTGGCACTTGGACGTCATGAGGGTGGCAGCACTTGTGTTCTGCTCTGTGGTTGATGTCTGCTCACATATTTCTGGAGCCCATTCCATGCTTCCGTACTAAGGATGAGATGCTCACATGCCTGTGGGTATCCCGGCACTAATTAATGAAGTCTGCTCAGTAGAGTCAAGTCTGGACAGCAAGGGATTTTCAGGCTGACCTCCAGCCTCAATTCTCTTCACAGAGAAAACAGTTGCCACCTCTTCTACCTGCTTAGTTGGATATAATTTCAGTGATGAAGGAGCCCTTTTAATGGGAAGCACTCCTGTTTCAAGCTGGGCTCTGGTATTTTTCTTTATTTCCCTGGGATGTAATTATCCTATGATAAGCACCTTTGTGTCTAATAACTTAATTAGGTAATCACATTACTGCTATGAGTGCTGTTTTATGCAATGGAAATGTGTAATACATAGTAAATCAAAGCTCCTCTGGGCTGGCCAGAAAAGCAAAGTACTCAGTCTAGGAGTGGAATTCCCCCCCTTTCCTAGGAAGGTTGCCTTATTTTTCAGGAGCTAGGTGGGAGGAAAGATATTTCTATATACTAAACACTTGGAGAAGCGTAACATGGGTTTTCCTGGATTCTGCCATTGTTATCCGTCCTCCACACATGAGTGCAGAGTTTACGTAGAAGAATTGCCTCTTTTCTTCCAAATAGACCCATTAGAGAAAGAGCAGTGCCAGCTGCCTAACACTTAAGATTTCATTTTCTAGTGTCTGAGTATTTATTCATTACTGTATATATGTGTGTTCAGGGTGTGTTCAGCAGAAAAAAAAAGATAACATTTTTGTAACTGTAACATTTCTGTTTCAATCTCATATTCAGAAGTGTGTACTAAAGAGAAAAATGACTGAAGATCTTATTTTTGCTGTAGTCAGTTAAGTAGTAGAGAGTGGCTTTCTTTACAGCTGACACCCGACTTTTAGTGTAGCATGAGCAAACAAAAACATATGAACCCATTATTGTCCTGATGTCTTCATCAATTGGATTAGGTAGGCAGTGTGTGGCTGTGAACTTTGACCAATGATGTTTTGAAAATATTCACTCTGTCGGAATATGTTAGCCCAGTCAGCAAGATTCAGAAAAGAAAATGAGGTGCATGGTTCTGAAGACAGAACATCATAAATAAACTCAAACCCTTCTCTTTGTAGTTTCGGAGCTCTCTGAACACATAATGGTATATTAAAATGATAGATTAATTTAAATGATAGATTAAATTCTATTCATTGCAGAGGTACAAACTGTAGGAAATTAGCCACATTTTCCTTAGTGCCTACAATTAGTTGGGGTGATTATATTTATCCTGCTGATTGTGTTTTATTTATTGGCTTTCATTCTCTGGAAAGACTTTGGGTGACAGTGAAAAGCTTCAGTGGGTAAAGTCGACAGTTTCATAGAGTGAGAATCGGAGTTCAGCCCCAGGACCTCGAAGGAGAAGAAAACCAATAGTAACAAGCTGTCCTTTGACTTTCAAACACACACACACACACACACACACACACACACACACACACACATACACACACACACACACACACACAGACACTCATACACACACACACACAGACACTCATACACACACACACACACACACACTCATACACACACACACACACAGACACACACAGACATACAGAAAGACTCACACAAAGCTTTTGAAGTAGTATTACTCTAAGTTTTAGTATCTATAGTATCACTTGCCCTTAAGAATTACTTTAGGGCTGAAGAGATGGCTCAGCAGTTAAGAACACTGACTGCTCTTCCAGAGGTCCTGAGTTCAAATCCCAGCAACCACATGGTGGCTCAAAACCATGTTCAATAGGATCTGATGCCCTCTTCTGGTGTGTCTGAAGCAACAGTGTACTAACTTACATAAAATAAATAAATAGATCTTTAAAAAAAAAGAATTATTTTCATCTATTCATATGATTATGCACCTATTCACTTTTTATAAAATGTCTATGTTATTTCTGGTGCCAGATGCTTTTTATATAGTGTTTTATTTAGGAAGTTGTTGCTAATTATCATTTTATACCCAGCATTCTAGACTTAATGGTTTGGGCCTCACATAGTATGAACATATTAGTTACTTTTATTTTTGCTGTGGCAAATACCTCACAAAAAGAAAGTTCAGAGGAGAACTATCTGTTGTTGTTTTGGATTATAGTTTAAAGTGAAATGTCCATCCCGGTAAGGAAACCATTATGGTGTGAGTCACAGTTGACCTGAAAACAGGGCCCAGTTGTGGAACTTCCAGGCCTATTGGATGGACCCTCTCTTTCCTTCCAGGTGTCCTATCAAGGCACACAAGTGCTAGAGACCAAGTACAAACCATTTCATGTTCAAGCAACTACAGATAAGCAATAAACACTGAATGCATTTGACATTTGACTCTTCAAGTCGTCAAGGCTCCAATACAAAACAAATTCTTTCAATTGTTCAAGTGAATACACCCAGCCCATTTTATAAGGAAAGTTATAGGGTTATGGGTCTATCTCTGCTCTGCCACAGGACTCAGCCGCTGGGGAGGCTCTAGGGAAGTCGACTGTGCTTACCCCATGCTATCACAGGGCAGATATCTGGCTTGAGAGAAGCCCTGGGACACTGCTGCTGATGTGGGGAAATGCAATCTGATGCGGGGACAGCTGGAGCTTGCGTGGAGGTCCCCAGGCCTCTGACAAGGCTGGGGCCATCTGGTTCTCAGGCTCTCAGATACCCAGGTCTTGGAAGAGCTGAGAACGAAGTGAGGAATCATGGACTAGCTCTAGCACAGGGCTGAGAGGGAAAATAAGGGGATCTCAGGCTGGTCCCATGAGGAGAGTTCTTGGCCTGATGGCTGCAGGCTTGGGCTTAGCTTGGCTTGGTGGCCATGGCTGGAAGCACAGACAGACCTTCTCCATGGCTCCCGATGGCAGATCCTGATGAAAAGAGACAGACCATAGATTTAAGGCATTTATTGTCATAGTGGAAAGTGGATGTGTAAAACCGAACCCCACTTCTCAGAGTGGGCCTGAAATTAAATACCTTTTGGAGGGAGTAATGTCTGAAAGGAAAACTTATTGCTAAGCCTTCAGACCTTTAGGTGCCTCATTAAAATGGAGATCAGTCTTGAGCCAACATGACCAGAGGTCACACTCTCTACATGTGGAGGGGTTTAGGGGCTTGCCTTTACCTGACTGATGACCACAAATCAAGGGGGGTTGGGAGGACTGCAGTTAGTGACAGGTGTCTGGTGCCCAAGAACAGGCAAAACGCCTACCATCCCTTCAGTTTCCAGGGTTTCTAGTTTAACCACCTTTCACAATCCCACACAAAGATTGTAGTACATTTTGTATATTGTGTGACTTGTAGGCGTCGATCAATTGATACCAATGAAATGCAGCAAAATGTGCTTCTCAGGAAGACTGACGCATGCATAAACTCAAGAAGGTGCAGCCAAGTTCCACATTCCTTGCAACACACAGACAGGAGGTCAAAATAGACACAGAGACCTATGGGTTTGAATGAAAAGGTCATGAAAGGTTTGGGAAGCTCAACTGAACCAAAGAAATAGTAATTTTTGATAGTGACGACACATCTTCAGATGGTGTAACAGAACTTTTCAAAGTAGTTTTTTTCCCCTTAAGTTGAGTTATTTTGGGCAGAACTTCTGAACTGAATGACAAGCTTTTTAGATTTCTTTCTTTGTTTCTTTTTGTTTCTTTCTTTCTTTCTATCATTTTATTCATTTACATTTCAAATGATATCCCCTTACCTCTCTGCAAACTCTCCCATCCATCCTTCCTCTTCCCCCTCCCTTTTGCCTGTATGAGGTTGTTCCTCTGCCTATTTACCCACTCTGCCTCACATTTCTAGCATCCCCCTATGCTGGGGTGTCAGGCCTCCTTCTCCTCCCATTGATGTCAGACAAGGCCATTCTTTGCTACATACATTTCTGGAGTCCTGGCTCCTTCTGTGTACACTCTTCGGCTGGTGGTTTAGTCCCCGGGAGCTCTGGGTGATCTGGTGAGTTGATACTGTTCTTTTTATGGCATTGCAATCCCCTTCAACTCCTTTAGTTCTTCTCTTGCGGTCCTCTGGCTCAGTGCAATAGTTGGCTGTGTGAGTCTTGCTCCTGTTAGAATCATCTAGAAAGCTTGTTAAACTTTAGGCACTGCCAGATTTCAAAAAAGTGTAGTTCAATGATTCCCCAGGATGAGAAACACTATAAAGGTGACATAATTTAGAGATTTTTAAAAGACACTAAGTACTGACTTATGGCTATGCTGAACTCTTTCAGAAGGCTAAGAATAGATCTTTATCAAGGATTGACTGATGGTGATTCTCCAAAGACAATTATTATACCTATGGAAGCAAAGGGGAAAAGGAAGTACCTTCAGAAAAACTCTGAAGAAGTTTTTTTTTTTCCCCAGATGTTGAAGAACTCCAATGAGCCATAAATGTGTTCCACTCTGTCAAAAGTAAAGAGGTGTGTCCATCTCCCAATGATGCTCTTTCCATCAGCTGAGGACTGTTTGATAACAGAAATGCATCTTATCCTGTCTGTGGTACTCTAGAAAAACTATCAGAGATTGGATTGTTTAGAAATTTTGCAAAATTTGTTCTAAAATGCCTAACATCTAACCTAGATAGGTTCAGTGTATGAGGAAAACTCAGTCTCTAGCCCCATGGTCCATCCTTCAGAGGAGATTAACATTCTTTGAGGGAAGGAAAAGGAACAAAAGTTACTAGGGCACTTGTTTCAAAGTCTAAGAACAACAATCCTATACAAAAGAACCATACCCTTCTGATTCCTACACTTCCAATAACATACCACCATGTAATATAATCACATTGGCAAGTAAGTTTTAACATATGAATTTGGGGAAAACATTCACACTGTAGCACTCGCCATTTATATAAATATGTATAAGTTAAAAGAGGAAGAGTTCAAGAAAGATTTCTAATAATGCTAGATTTCAGCAGGATTTTGCTAAAACCATTGCAAGCCTTGGATTGGAATAGGCCACAGAAGAAAAGCCTCTTTATATGATAATGAGATGTTTGGTATTTTACCTGATCCTAGAGAGGAGACTTGATCTAGAGTAGGAGACCTAGGAAGAGCATTAGCCTAATAGCCCAGCCTGGCTTCCAGTTGATAGTCTTTAGGTGCCTAGGAGAATATGTTTTCCTGCTTTCTGAATGCTGGATATGTAATATTTATGGGTAATTTTGAAAAGGAAAATAGCCTGATAATGAGACTATTTCTCAGATGCTATAGGTGCTAGCTAGTAGATTGACATAAAATTCTTAAAAGTAGGCTTTTCTGAATTTCCAAGAATTGAGGGGGAAAAAAAAGCTGAAATGTGAGCAGAAAATTTTTTCCTTAAAGACTGGGCCCTAGCACAGTTACATGTAGTGGTTAATTGTTACATACAGATTACACAGTGATTTGCACCTGGGGTTTTGTTGGAAGCATGCTTCTGAAGGACCAAGAGAAAGCTCAAAAAACAATGACACCATGTTTTCCTCGTAAATGGATGTTGTTGCAATATGATATGGAATGATGGAAATCTGTGCTGCCTTTTGCTGACAACAGATATCTTGTCATATCCAACCCTTTTGTCCTCAGCCCCATGTCAGTTACTGGAACCAGAAGGAAAATATGACACCATGAGAGAAGTCTGTTGCAAGGCTGGAGAAAGTTAAACAGTAAACTGAAAGTTCAGCTCATCCACGACAGCTGCAGGCTTATTCTTATCACCTGGAAAGCAAATGACCTTAAATGTTATTGCAATGAGTTATTAAAAAGCTGAGTCACTCAGATATTAATAATTTAATTCTCCCAATGGAAATATAGAACAGAGCATGGAACTAGTTTTGTTCCATGTCATATTTATGTTGGGTCTGCTATAAGCAAATCCCATCAGGAAATTCTCTTTTATCCCTAACTTGTATCCTGTTAGACCACTTTTTCTGTAATGAATGCTCATATCCATGATTTCTGTCTTGGAAGAAGTTAAAAACAGGTGGTTGCAATTTTTGTGCAAAGATGTTCAAAAGAACCTTCTATATAATTGGAGACCACTATTAAATTATCCCTCAGATGTCTCATTCCCAGGCTAAATAATCTCTGTTCTTTAACCTTTCTTATTTCCCTTATTCTTTAATCTGGATAGCCTCCTTTGAATTCTAAAGAGGTGCTTGCACCTAATATGATATGAGTCAAATGCAAGTCTCAGAATTATTTCTGCATAGGTTCTGCACATACTTATATTCCCAATAAAACCATTACAGTAAAGCAGACTCCTAATTGAACTATCCTTAGAAAGAGGAGACCTAGTCTGAGAAAAGTAGAGAGACTACCAGAGTGGCTCTTTCAAGGCCAGATGGGAAAAGAATGTTCCTACATCAGAATCATGCAGTTTTGGATTGCCTCCCTAAGAAGGGTTATTAATTCTAGAAAGCCAGCTTTAATAGATTACCTTGTGGAGTGCTTCTCAAGCTATGGGTGGAGACCCCTTTGGCAAACCTCTATTTCCAAATATATATATATATATATATATATATATATATATATATATATATATATATATATATATATATTACAATTCATAGCGGTAGATACATTATAGTTACAAAGAAGCAACAAAAAATGTTATGATTACAGAGGTTGTTTTAAAGTGTTGCAGCATTAGGAAGGTTGAGAACCACTCTCTTATGGGCAAAGATCAGACAATAATCTGTTATAGCTTCCCAGACTACAGGAGCACAGGTGATGAGGAATACAGCACATCCACTGTATCAGTGGATGCCAAGCAAGCTACCCAACCACCACAAGAAATCCAGAAATCATAAGAAAAATGGAGTAATTAGCACTAACTTGATTTTTAAAAAGCTTCCTAGAAGAATATTCACTCTATCATGTGTGAGTGTGTGTGTGTGTGTGTATGTGTGTGTGTACACCTGTGCAAAGAAGCATGTGGACTGCACAGGTCAATTTCTGATGTCATTCTATCTACTTACAACCTACATACTTGGCTTTTCCTCATGGGTGGAAAAGGGTTGAACTCAGGTCTTCATGCTTGCTCAGCAAGCATTTTACTAGTTCAGCAATCTCTCTAGTCATATTCCTCCATTTTGTGAATCAAAATTTTAACCTTTCCTGTATATCCCATCTATGTATTTATCAACCCCATGAGATTAGCCAGTGTGTCTCAGATACATGGGAAGGTGGGAGTGCAGCTGTCCATAGTTTTAAAAGCTGATGAGGCCATAGGAACTAGAGGAGAACCTACTACTGCTACTTTAATACAAGTTTAATCTCTGACAGATTCAAAATTCTTGAAGTTCACAGATAAGTGCCAGGAGCAGTGTGTCTGCCTTGCTGCTAAGGTATTGGAGTACCACTGACAAGCCACTCAGAGGAGACAGAAGGCAGTCTGTACTAGGGGTCCCAGCCCATGTTTCTCTGGAAGAAAACAGTAAGGTCTGGAACTGATGCTGAGTTTCTCATTCTTTTGTGTACCCAGATGCAGTTGGGGACCACGAAAATTTGAGAACAGTGGTCTGGGTTTCCTCTAAGTGCCAGGCAGGACGGAGATGACTCTTGGCATTCACTTGGAAGCAAACAAGGTTATGCCTAGAATTCTGTCCTGTCTGGGCTCAGCCAATAGCCCTTTTCTGCTTGGGGTGTGGTGGGGAGTGAATATGTTCAGAATACAGTGTCAAATGATCAAATATTTAATAAAAATATACTATTAAATTATACATATCTACTAGCTAGCGTTGTTAACTACACATTGTATACTATTAAAAAACACTTAATTGCAAGGCTTTAGGCTAGGATGATGCCCACATCTTGGCTTCCTTGGTAAGCAGAGTAACTGCCAATTAAGCATAATCTGATCTTAACCAATCACAAAAGGCCTCATAACCTCAAGGTACTTTCCACTAGCTCTTACCAAAGTTTCGCAAATTTGGCAAGTGCCTGGTTGTGAGTAGTTTCTTTTCTTGGTTTTTTTTGGTTCTCAGCTCTTTAGTGCTGACTGTAAATGCATGGAGTAGCATCCAGTTGCATCTTCTGATTTCATGGTGCCTAATATATGGATGGCTTTTTGTTTAGATAAACAAACTCATTTGAAGATCATATAACTATATCGTCTTCCTTCTGGCCCATTCCATTCCCCAGATCAAGTCCTAGACACTCATCTAATAAAAACTATCATCTATGTTAGGTAGATATGGCTAACTCATTGGCTGAATCCTTTAGTAGTTGAACATAATGGAAATTAGAAAATATATTGGTTTTATAAAATTAGAAAATAAAAGGTTTATATTTTAAAAATATTTTTATTTAAATATATTTTAAATTTAAATAAATTAAATTTATATAAAATATTTATTTAAAATAGATTTATTTACTACATACAGAAACAAATACACAGACATATGTACACATACATACATATACGCACAAATACACACACTCTGAAAATTTCTTAAAACTTTTTTTCTGCTTCACTTAGAGTGGTAAAATTTCCATTATTTTTCAGTAGTTTAAGAATTTAAATTCAAGAATTTAAAACTTCCTGCTTGTAGACTTTAAGTAAGATGAAAGTGGAGAGTAAACATTATGAAGGGCAAAGGCCCAAGTTTAGGTAGAAATAGTCCAAATACAACCTGGTGTCTTCTAGCATTTTCTTTTTCAATAACTGTTTTGCTTTTCATTTTGTGTCCTGTTGTCTGTGTTTCGGTTTATGAGCATGAGGACAGGTGTCTGTGGAAGACAGAAAAGGAAATTGGAATCCCTGTGGCTGAAGCAGCAGGTGGTTGTGAGCTGCCTAAAGTGGATGCCTGGGACTGAGCTCTGAATGACTGTAAGATAAATATGAAGGGCTAAATAGCGATTCTCATCAGTCCCTACTATTTTCTGTAAACATAGATGTTGTGAAGGATTACTGAGCTTAGCTCCAGCTTTGGTCATTAGAGTAACATTTTCACAATTATGCAGTCGTTTAAAACCTGATTTAATACATTTAGAGATGACTAATGCAACAGCTAAGCAAAGTTTCTTCAGGATGAATTATCACTGTTTCTTTGCATAACTGATTCTGTTCAACAGTACTCACAAGTGTTGATTAAATTAGACTGATTTTAAAATAAACAAATTATAGGTGGTGCAGATGAAGAATCAGAATTTGACAAAAGTGGAACGAAGCATACATGGCAGTAAAAAGGGTGATAACCGACAGTATAGTTTGAAACTCTAAAGGTCAGTTGGATGCGCAGATTCTAAAGCTTTGGGCTTAGTACAACATAGACTTGAAGTATTTAAAAAAAATAAACAAGTATGCTAGTGATTTATGAATTTTAAATCAACTGGGGTAACCATTCTTTTTCTGAAAGAAAAGAATTTAGAATAAAGTCTGTATCTTACCCCAGCCAGGAAAAGTAGAATTATGGCTGTCAGGCAAAAGTTTCCTATTTACTTTTGAATGACAGACTCAGATATCAACATTGTCATATAAACAGGCTGGTCTGGGATTAATTCTCTGGCCACAATGAACAGACACAAAAGACTTTTCAGGATAGTTGTGCTAGGCTGCTGTTCCTGCACTGCAGGTCTTTAAAACAAACAAACCAACCAAAAGAAGCAGGAAAAGTTCCGAACCAGATGAGAAGTAAATCACGAAACCCACAATTACTCATTTTAGGAAGGAAATGACAGGCTATTCAGTATTATCTGTCCATTCTACAGCTTATATTTTCTTTAGGCCATGCTTATGTAGTGATTATTCCCTTGCTTAAAAGCAATCGAGTTAGAGATCTCAGTGGACATTGTTTCGAATAATAGAAAAGATTTGGCTTAGTGTTCCATTCACCGCTGTTAATTATGGACTTAGCAATTGATGCATGCCTACTTACCACGCATTGGATTATCCCAGGATCAAAATGCAAATTTAAAGCATAGGGGAAATAGTTTAATTTATAAACTATTTATAAACCAATAGTAACTTTGCTTCTCTACCCCAACCCTAACATGTCATAGAATATGCCTTGCTAAGAAAGATTATAATACTTTTTTGTTTTGTTTTGCTTTGTCTTTTTCCCCTTTTATTGAAAATAGTTTTTTATTACATAGTATAGTCTGATTACAGTTCCTACTCCCTCTATTTCTCCCAGATCCTCCCTACCTCCTTCTCATTTGGATTTTTTATTTACTTTGTCTCTTCTTATAAAAGTCACAGTTCTAGTTGAGAATAAAATGAAATAAAGCAAAATATAACACCTTGGAATTGAACTCTAAACAAACAAACAGGGAAAAGAATGCAAGATAAGGCACAAGAAACAGATACAGACACAAGATCTACTTGCTTGCATATAGGCAAATGGGTGGAACTGAAGAATGTCATCCTGAGTGAGGTGACCCAATCACAAAAGTACACACATGGTATGCACTCGCTGATAAGCGGATATTAGCCCCAAAGCTTTGAATATCCAGGAAACAATTCACATATCTAATGATGCCCAAGAAGAAGGAAGGAGAGGCCCCTGGTCTTAGAAAGGCTCAGTGCAACAGTGTAGAGAAATACCAGGATAGGGAAGGAGGAAGAGGTTGATTGGGGAACGAGGTGGGAGGTAGGGAAGAGGGCTTATGGGACTTTGAGGGAAAGGGGATCCTAGTAAGGGGAAATCATTTGAAATGCAAATAAAGAATATATGGAGTAAAAAAAACCCCACTGAATTGGAATCTATAATATTTTCCCAAAGGACCTGTAGGGTGAAACAGTGAAAAATATATAATAAAATAAAGCTTAATAAATATATAGAATTTCAAAAAGTTAAAGGAAAGAAGAAAAAAAATAAAAAAGGAAAAGCCCTCATATGATAGTGTAAGAAAATGAACCACCAAAGATGCCATTGATTTTATTTTCTTTTGCTCATTTGCTGCTTCATACAGGGCCTATCTTCAGGAATAGCAGATTTCCCCCGAGAGCCTCCCTTACAGCAAACTAAGTTTTCATTTGCAAGTGCTTATCAATTAGAGATTGCTTCTAGATTAAGGATGGGGTCATGTGGCTTCTTCTTTCATCTCTAGGAACTCATCTTGTAAAGACCAGCATTGGCCTTGTGCATGCTGTACAAGTTTCTGTGGGTTTATATGTATATTGATCCTGTTGATTTAGAGAACATTTTTTTTTTTTGGTCATCTCTACCGCATCCAGTTCTTACACTCCTATCTCTTCAGCAAGGTTCCTTGATCCCTAATAGGAGGGATTTGATGGAGATATGCTTTGGGCAGAATGTTCCAAGGTCTCTCACTCTGAATAATGTCTGGCTGTGGGTCTCTGTATTACTGTCTTGATTTGAATAGGTTTGCCCCATGGACTCACATGTTTGAAATTGTGGCCCATGGGGGTGTCAGTATTAGGGGACATGACTCTGTTGGAATAGGTGTGACCTTTTTGGAAGAAGTACGTCACTCTGGGGTCAGGGTTTGAGGAGTCCTATGATCAAGCTTAGGCCAGTGCAAGACAGTGTTCTCCCTGCTGTCTGAGGATGAAGATGTACAACTCTCAACTCAATCTCCAGCACCATGTCTGTTTTGCACACTTCCATATGTCTTGTGATGATTAATGGACTAAACCTCTGAAAGTGCAAGCTGCCTCCAATTCAAGATTTTTCATTATAAGAATTACCTTGGTCATTGCATCTCCTCAAAGCAATAAAAATCCAAGTCCTCTCTATATAAGCAAATGCATACTGTATTTGTATTTCTGTGTTTGAAGTACTTTACTCAGGATGATTTTTTTCCTAGTTCCATCCATTTACTTAGTAATTTAATGATTTTGCTGTTTCTGCATGGCTGAATAATGTTCCATTGTGTGAAACTACGACATTTTTAAGTCCATTTTTCTGATGAAGAACATAAAGGATGTTTTTAATTTCTTTTGAATGATAATGAACATGGCTAAGAAAGGGTCTTTGTGGTAAGATGAAACTGGAGGTATATGACCCAGAGTGTAATAATTGTATATTGAGGTTGATCAATTCCACTTTTTCACATCCTCACCTACATGAGCTTCAAACTCAGCCATTTTGATGAGTGTAAAATTAAATTTCAAAGTAGTTTTATTTGCATTTCCATGACTAAAGATGTTGGACGTGTCTTTCTTTAAGTTCTTCTCAGCCACTTGAGTTTGCTCTTTTGAGAATTCTGTTTGAATGCATACCCAATGTTTTAATTGGGTTAGTTGTGACTTTGTTTTCTAATTTTGAGTTATTCATATGTTTTGTATATTAACCTTGTAACAGATGTGTAGATGGTTAAAATCTTTTCTCATTTCATAGGCTTTTTTTCTGAATGATTGTGTTTTTCATCATGTAGAAGCTTCTTTTACATAAGGTCAAATTTATTAATGTTGATCTTACTGCTTTTGTTAATGGTGTTCTATTCAGAAAGTCTTTTCCAGTGCCAGTGAGTTCAAGACTACTCCACAGTTCCTCTTCTATCTGAATCAGTCCATCTGGTTTTATGTTAATGTCCTTAATTCATATAGAGTTGAGTTTTACACAGGGTTATTAGTAGGGATCTATTTGAAATCTTGTACATGCAGACATCCAGTTAGACCAGCTGAAAATACTGTCTTTCTTTTTTTTTTTTTTCAGTGTGAACTTTTGGAGTTTTTATCAAATTATAATGTCCATTGATGTGTAAATTTATATCTGGCTCTTCAACTTGATCCCATTGATCAGTGTGTCTGTCATTTTGCAATATATGCTGTTTCATTCCTATAGTTCTATAGTATAATCTTAAGAATGGAATGATCAAACAGTTCTTTTATTATTCAAGATGTGCTTGGTTTTATTTGCTTTCATTTGTTTTGGATTACTGTTTGTTCTTTGTGTTGGAGTTTTTGGTTTTTCTTTCCTTCTTTTTTTTTTTTTATTTCCGTTGAAGGTGATGATTGTCCTTCAATATCTGTGAAGAGTTGTGCTGAAAGTTTGATGAAAGTTTCAGTGAATCTGTTGATTGCTTTTTGTAAGATGATCATTTTTTACTTCATTAATATTACTGATTCATGAGCACTGGAGATCTTTACATCTTCTAATATTTTCTTCAATTTCTTTCTCTGGTGTCTTAAAGTTTTGATCATACAAATCTTCCACTTGTTTGGTTAGTTACCCAACACATTTTGTATAATTTGAGGCTATTGTGAAAAGTGCTGATTCTCTGATTTTTTTCTCAATCCATTTGACATTTGCATATAGGTGAACTACAATATTTTCTAGATAAATTATGTATCCATCTGTTTTGATGAAAGTATTTGTTAACTGTATGAGTTCTCCAGTGGAATTTTTAGTGTCACACATGGAATACAATTATATGATCTGCAAATAAAGATATTTGACATCTTTTCTACTTTGGATGTTTTGGTACCCTTATACTTAACAGGTATGGTGCAGCAAGATACAATATTGCCTTGTTCCTGATTTTAGTGAAAATGATTTTTTTTCTCCATTTAAGTTGATGTTTGCTATGGGCTTGCAATAAACTGCATTCATTATGTTGATGTATATCCCTTGTATCTTTCCAGGACTGTTACCATGAAGAGGTGTTGTATTTTGTCACAAGCCTTTCTTGTATTTAATGAGATTTTCATGTGGTTTTTGTCTCTCAATGGTTTTATATGGTAGAATATAATTTTTGATTTATGTATGTTGAACAACTCCTGCATCTCAGGATTGAAGCTTACTTGATTATGGAGAATGATCTTTTTGATTTGTTCTTTGATACAGTTTGTTAGCATTTTAGTGAGAATTTTTGAATCTGCATTCATACAGGAAATTGGTCTATAATTCCCCTTTTATGTGTTTTTCATGTGGGTTTAGGATCAAGGTAACTGTGACTTTGTAAAGTAAGTTGGTTTGAGTTCCTTCAGTTTCTATTTTATAGACTAATTCATTAACTCATATTTGGCTGTCCAGTTGAATTCTGTGGGTTTTTGGTTTTTTATATTGTTTGTTGGGAGAATCTAAATGCTGAGTTTATATATTTGTATAAATGCTTATTTGATCTTGATTCAACTCTGGTAAAAGAAATTTATTGGTGAAATTATTGAATAGATTTTTCCTATTTGGTAGATTGCAGGTTTTTAGAGTATATTTTTATGATTCTCCAGAATTCCTTGATATCAGTTGCTATGTCTCCCCTTCATCTCTAATTATATTAAGGTGAGTCATTTGCCTCAAGCTTTCAGTTAATTTTGGTAAAGACTTGTCAATCTTATTAAATTTTTTCAAAGAGCTAATTCTTCCTTTCATTGATTCTTTGTATTGTTTTTCTTGTTCTTATTGATTTCAGTGATGAGTTTAAAGTCATTTCTGGCATTTACTCTTTTTGAGTGAGAACTCTTTTTATTCTAGAGTTTTTAGATGTGATGCTATGTTACAAGTATGACATTCATCCTATTTAATTAGGCAATTAAAGCAATGACCTTGACTCTTGGAACTTCCATTATTGTGTCCCACAAGATTGAGTATGTTGTTTATTTATTTTCTTTCAAATCTACAAAATTTTAAACTTCTTTCTGATTTCCTGTCTTGACCCACTTATCATTCAGAAGGGAGCTATTTACTTTCCATGAGACTAAGATTTTTGTTGAGTCTGCTGTTTTTGATATCAAGCATTATTTCATGGTGGGTCACATAGAATTCAGTGTGTTATTCAAATTTCTTATACCTCTTAAGAATTGATTTGTGTTTAAGTACATGATTAATTTTGGTGAAAGTTCCTTGAGGCACTGAGAAGAACATATATTCTTTTATGTTTGGGGGGAAAAGTTATATAAATAAATGTTAGATTCTTCTGGTTTATAATATTAGTTACCTCCAGCATTTCTCTCTTTAACTTTTTTTTAAAGGAACTCTTTATTGGTGAGAGTGGTATAATAAACAATAAATCCCCCCACTACTATGGTGTGAGGATCAACCTTTATGGACTTAGGTGCCCTTGTGTTTGGTTTGTAGATGCTAAAGATTGTAATGTCTTTTGGTGTCAAATTTTCCCTTTGATGAGTATGTACTATTCTTTCCTATATTTTCTTATAAATTTTGGTTTGAAGTCTATTTTATCAGACATTAATATTATTACAATACCTTACTTCCCAGATTTATTGGCTTTAAACTTTGTCCCTGAAATTATTTCTTTCCTTGATATTAAAATCAATTTTTTTTGTTTTCACTTCCATTTTGTTAGTCTTTGTCTTTTTATGGGGCAATTGACACCACAGATGATGCGAAATATCTCTGAACTATTTTCTTTGATTCCTGTTATTATTCTTATTGACACTGTTGTTATTATTGCTGTCATTATGGTAGCATATGTTGCGGCAGCGGTGGTGGTGGTGGTGGTGGTGGTGGTGGTGGTGGTGGTGGTGATGATGTATGTGTGTGAATGTGTGTGTGTGTGTGTGTGTGTGTGTGTGTGTTTCCCCTATTTTGGTGAATGGGTCAAGGATTACTTATTTCTTAAGCATTCTTGGGTTTGGTTAAACCCTTTACATTGAAATTTTCCTACTAGCACCTTTTGTAGAGCTAGATTAGTAGATACATACTGCATATATTTGGATTTACCATGAAATGTCATATTTTATCCATCTAGTGTGATAGAAAGTTTTGCTGCGAATAGTAGTCTGAGCTGACATAGACATTTACTTCCTTAGGTTCGAGAAATTTGCTTCTGTGATTTTGTTGAAATTATCTTTAGCGTTTTGACCCATGTTTCTTCTTCCTGTCTTAGTAGTATTTTTATATTTGGTCTTTTCATATTGTCAAACATTTTCAGGGTGTTTTGTTCTTAGAGTTTTTTTTTTCATTTAACTTTTTCTTTGGGCAAGATATGCATTTCTTCCATCTTGTCTCCAGAGTCTGATAGTCTCTTTTCCATCTTTTGTATTCTGTGGGTGAAGGAGATGTGCAGTTAGCCTACTAGCTTCTCCGGCTATAATGGTCTATAGGTTTTTAGGTAATGACTGTTGTGAGAGGAGCTTGAACTAAGTGATGAGTTGGGTTGAGTTTGAAATGTAAGATCTGAGATAAGGGCAGAGAGGAAGGGAAGCTATTGTTTGCTGTCTGTTACAGAGCTTGGGATAAGTCCTGTGTATTACAATTTAAGGAGCAAGTACATACCATAGACATCTCCATAGCCTTTCAGAATTTGCACAAGCCATGAATATCAACACAGTCCCTGACTAAATAGGACCTCCAGTCTAGATATGACCATCAGAATGGACCTGGACATTATTATACCCCCAGGTGTCAGTGCAGGCCACTCAGGTTAACATGCACCCTAGTGGCAACAGGGCCCATGTATATCAACCTGGCTTCATGATATAGCACAGACTGAACCCATGTCTATGTCTATAGTCTGTATTGGTACCTGAGGCCATGTAAATATCATTGGCCTGTGCTACTGACAAGGATTATGATACTGTCCATGATCTATGCAGCACCAGAGGGCCAGGTTAATATCCATGATCTGAGCTACCCCAAGAAATCATGTCAAGGTTAGTGGCAGGTGCTCATACCGAAGACCATATGGATGTCTATGGACGGAGCTGTGACCCACAACCATGTATAAGTTCATGACACATTCTCCTGCTGAGTGTAAAAGGCAAGGAAGCTACTTTTGCAATGGTATTGATGACTACACTCACAGTTGTCAATAGAAAAAAAAAAGACTTCTGTGACAACCCCTACTCCCTATCCCCACCAAAATAAGCAACAGCCTAAACATAAATCCATTGAACTGAACTCGTAAAAATTGTCATAAGGATGCCAAAATGTAGCTCTCCATTTTGATGGAGATGATGACTTCTGGTAGGGTTGCAGGTGAGGAAAGGGTTAGTTTTCTTTACGGGGCTGGCTTGCAGAAATTTGATCATGATCCACTGAGTATACGTGTAACTATAATAGAAAAATTGGGCTTATCCTCTTGCTTCATCCTTCTCTTCCTCTTCATTTCCTGCTTCCTTCTTCTCCATCTTTTTCACTTGTTTGTAGGTGGGGTGGGCAGAGGAGTGGATGCTCTAAGTGTTGGGGAGCAGAGCTGGTAGGACTTGGAAATGAGTATGCTTGAGATTCATGATGTACAATTTCCATATAATCAATAAAAACTATCTCTAAAAAGAATTGAAGGATGGAGCGAGAGGAAAAGATGAGAAGTTAACCTACTTGCTTCCTGGGACAGAAACTCTTTGTTTGTTTGTTTGCTTGTTTGTTTATTTATTTGTTTTACAGATTTAAACCTTGAAATTGTTTTCTTTGTAGGCTTTTATTTCACTTTCCATCTTTGCTTTTATAAGTACATATTTGTACATACAAAGTGTATTCATGGATAATTCTGTAATCAGAGAATGCTTGTTGTGACTAATACCCTTTTGGAGAAATAATTTCCTCCAATAGTCTAACCTAATAATTTGAGACAAATCCATTTTTAATTTCTCTAATTCATAATTTCAATAAAATATGAGTTGGGCTTTGTCTTTGTCTTCTACACTATGTCTGAGAACTGCTGATGAAAGTATTAACATAAGAGGAAAGTAATAAAAAAAACTTGTTGTGTTTTAATTCTGCTTACATTTTCGTGTTGGGCTTTATTACTAGCTTCCCTGAAGCTTATTTGGTGGGCTATGGTTGAAACATATGTTAGAGATATTATATTCCAAATTATAAGCGTAGAACTCTTTTTAAGTAATGCTGTTTAATATCTATGAGCTTTAAAATACAATGTTTAAATACAGTCTTTCCTCCCCTAGACTTCATGATATCACATGACAGCATTGAGTCATGGTTGTGTAGTTAACTGAATTAAGAGATGTCTAGTCCTGATGAAACAGGCAAGTGTATAGTCTACAGTGATTTCCAGAGAGACCCATATGTATAAGAATAGATAGCTGAAGACCAGCCCTGTATATGAAGTGGGGCCTTCCAGATATCTGGCAGTCCTATAGCAAGACAGTGTCTCTGTGTACATGTAAGGAATTTCTTTCATTGTGTATTGGTAATTGGTACATTATAGGGTGATATCAGATTCCAGATACTTATCCTTTAAACATAGACACAATAGCAGTGACGGAGGGGACTTAAAGAATGATATTGAGACTGCCACAGAATCCAGCTTGTTACATTGGGCCAGCCTGATTCTGTAACTCATTCACATGCAGTTAACCATTATAGGATTACAGGCCCCTATTGTAAAAGCCAACTCATATCTCCCTATTTTAATTAATGTTTAAAATTTATTTGAGATCGTATTATAAGTGGAACAATTCCTATTCCCCCTGATCTTGTCTAAAATCACCCACACACCACTCCATGCTCTTTTTCAAATATGTGGCCTATTTCTTCTTTAATTTTAAATGAAATGTAATATCTTAAACACATATATATGTATAAATATATACATGTGTATGTGATAGATCAATGAGAGATAGATAGATAGATAGATAGATATATAGAGAGAAATATATAGATACAACCTTCTCAGTCTGTATAACATGACTTGTATGTATGTTTTTAGGGTACGCTTTCTGGAAGTTTATTTCTCATTTTGACCTGTAATTATTGGGATAAGTTCGAGGTCTACTGAGCATTCTCTGCCAAAGTTAATAAGTCCATTGTTGCTCTCTTTTTTTCAGCTCTGAGATTCCTAGAAGACACCTCATGGGAAACCACCTTATTCAGAATACTATTTCAACTTAAAATGCACAAATACTATTAGTTCTGTTCATCTTGAGAACCATAACATATATTATTATTATTGCTTTATTTCAAAGGACAAAAATTCTGTGATTAAGTACCTTCATTCTATATACAAAGTTATCTGAATTCAAATCATATTCTACTTTAATCAAGTTAAATATTGAATGACTTGAGTTTATTAATGACTGCCTCTATACTTCAGCTATTTTTTTATGTTACATGAAGGTAAAAGCCTACAATTAATATTGATATTTTATTTAAAAACATAATACTGAGGCTAAATATGCTTATAGTTGTGGTTCATGGTACTAATTTATAATAGGGAAATTAAATAGATGAACCTAAAGGGGGAAACCAAGAAAAGAATAAAAAATAATAACAAAATAGCAATAACCACACAAAAATAATGAATAGTTTATAACTGATTTTGAGTACAGGCTCCCTACACAGTGTACAAAGAAGCCAAATACTAAGGTGTTCTGTTTTACAAATATAAATAACTTTACTGTAGAGTAAACAGGCAGAGGCTTAGAGTGCTAAACTCAAATATGCTTCCTAATCCATGGAATCATAACTGTTTATGAGAAGGAAGAATGTATAAACCATGTGCTTATTTGATGGTGAGAAGGAGATATTTTAGCATGCTTCCATGAAAGGATGAGCAATTACAGTGTTTTTTCAGTTTGAGTTATGTTTTCTTACAGAAGATGTTACACTTGGGTTGTCAAAGGCCACTGGTCTGTGGAGTCGCCTTCTGCACATACTCTTGAGTGGACTTTAGAGAATTTTCCCATAAAACAATAAGAACAGTTTGTTATTTAAGGAATGTATATCCTCATATATTATACTTTAGGAATGTCTGACTTGTCTCCCCAAACCCTCATGTGCTGCAATTCTGTTTCTCGACTGCTGGAGTTATTCTGGAGATTTCTGAGGTGAGACTGAAGTAAAGGAAGTAGGTCATTAGGAAGTGTCTGCCTCTCTGCTCCATAATTTCATCAAACCTTTTGCAACCATTATGCTCTGCCCAAACACATATGATTATATGAACTCTAAAAGCTTGAGCCAAAGTCAATCTGTCTTTGTTTATCATCCCTGTCCCCTCAATGATTTCATCATGGTAATGCAATAGTAACAAAGGGTGTGCCTGCCTCCATATTTTCACAATGAAACAACAAAAGCATTGTTTTAATACGCAATATGTATCTCATTATTAATGGCAGCAAGAATGTTAGTATGGATAATAGTTTCCCACCTCTCATGGAGTAGGTGTTGGTGGGAAGATTCCCTTCCCAGATATATAATTATCTCCTTAGAAATTTGAAAAGAATTTTATTAATTCCATTTTTAATAATAATATTGGTAGATACCAAGCTAGTGTTTATGCTTAAACCCTGTGGCTTTGAACAACTATTAGATAATAAGTCTAATGTTGGCCACAAAGAACATGCCCAAGAAACATGACAAATTATTTATTACAATTTCTAGTCATTAACAGGGGCAACTGTACTATCCTGGCCATTCTCATTCATTCATCCTTTTGTTTTACCTTTATTGAACACCAGGAGGTCTATTGTAATCACTATATTTGTGAATGTGCTTTAGTATTATCACAGAAATGTGTCAAAAAGAGTCATGACTATAGATAACTTTGAGATTAGATTACATGTATACTTGTAGAATTTTGAATTATTTGAATTTTTATATTAAGCTAAGATTACTCTTTAAGTCATGAGTGTTTTTTTTTATTCGATATATTTTTATTTACATTTTAAATGATTTCCCCTCTTCTGGCCCCCCACTCCCCGAAAGTCACATAAGCCCCCTTCCCTCCCCCTGTTCTCCCACCCACCCCTTCCCACTTCCCTGTTCTGGTTTTGCCTTATATTGCTACACTGAGTATTTCCAGAACCAGGGGCCACTCCTCCGTTCTTCTTGTACCTCATTTGATGTGTGGATTATGTTTTGGGTATTCCAGTTTTCTAGGTTAATATCCACTTATTAGTGAGTGCATACCATGATTGATCATTTGAGACTGGGTTACCTCACTTAGTGTGATGTTCTCCAGCTCCATCCATTTGCCTAAGAATTTCATGAATTCATTGTTTCTAATGGCTGAATAGTACTCCATTGAGTATATATACCACATTTTTTGCATCCATTCTTCTGTTGAGAGATACCTGGGTTCTTTCCAGCTTCTGGCTATTATAACTAGGGCTGCTAACTAGCTTGAATGCATACCAAGTCTGTTGATTATATATCTGCTGTAGATAGTACCAGAACTGAACAATATCCTGCTGATATACCATATGATAAGTTCACAATTTTGTCTTTTATATGCTTGCGTTTTCAAAGACTGCATTTTATTTCTTTGAAATGTGAAAAGTTATGACCTTGCTGGCATTCCCACTATTCCAAGAACTGAAACCCCACCTCCAAATGTCAATCACAATGTGGAGGACACTCATTCATGCCATGCACACCATCCAGTTTGTTCCCATCTGAGTAGTCTTCCTACTACCTTAAATAGTTTTTAATATTTTTTATATAATTTATAATTTTTGTTATAATTAATTTTTACATGTAAACTTTTTTGTTGAGGTTATGGTACAGAGTCCAATTTTCTTTAAATCATGATGGATAGAATAAATTACTTAGTTGAATTGTACTTGAAATGCAGATACTTCCTAATTGAGTAAAATCCCTCAAAAAGTTTAAATAGCAGAGGGTAAAGAAATGCCTTATTATGAGCGAGGCTGTGCATTAAACAAAACACAGTCTTAAATAAGAAATTTTACAGGGTGGAAAGGTGACTATGAGACATAAACTATGAGGGTTTATCACTCATTTGTTCAAGACCTATGTGTCTAAATGTTTTAGCTGAATTTCAAGAGAAGCTATTCAAGTTCCAAAGATAAGCAATTAAATTAAATAATGCATATATTTATTTTAACAAGTGAAATCAGAATAATCGCTAATGTTTAAGTGTTTGTCTATAAAATTCATTCAGTCTTATATGTGTTGAAGATATTAGGATCATAAACAGCAATTATGTAAAATTATATCTAGTCACTAGGACTTAGCACATTACTTCTAAAATAATTTTTAGGCTATAGATATGCGTAAAGGATAGACTCAAATGTCAGTTACAGTAAATAAAGTGGCAATTGAATGGATATATATGTATAAGTTATAGCTCTTAAAAAACAGCTTGAGCTTTCTTAAGAAAAAACATAAAGGAACACTGATGCTATTTAGTGATTCCTGTGCTTACACAGGCCTAGGCCCATCCCTAGTGCATGGGTTCACTTTCAGGAACCACTCTTGTCTGAAGAAAACACACTCTCCTTCCCCCAGTAGCCATAAAGAGAACATAGGAAGATATGGGGAAAAGTGGAGGTTGCGAGAGGGAAAATCTACAGGGGTAGGAATAAGATCAAACCACAATATATGCACATATGAAATTCTCAAGAATATGAAAAATATAAATGCATAAATACACAGTTAACATTGCTTCTAGAAGATTGGCAAGTTATGGTAGCTTGGAGAAAAATTGAATTTTGAAATAAGCCATTTTTTTTCCCTTCACTCTGGTTTATAACCTGCTCTCTAGACCATCTGCCAAAGGCTCCTTCCTCAAATACTCTTCTCCAAAGTTTCTAAAACACGCCACTTATTGTTCTCTTTATTTCCCACTAATCTGCAGTAATATAATTTACTTTCATATCCCCTACGTTAGTTGTATTAGAGCCCTCTGCTTCCCTTCTTGTCCATGTTGTCCTCATGAGCAGGCTAACCCATCTCTTAGGCATCACTGACAATGCTGCCTGTGATACTGATCTGCTCTGTAGTTCAAATCTCTATTAGTACTGTGTTCAGTTACTTGTACTTCTTCATCTTATATTTTCTATAAGTTTGATGTTTCTTTCTTCCTCAAGCTCATGATTAAGTCCAATCTTCAAAGGCTGGCATTGCAAGTGTTAGTATCTCATGGTTGGGGGATAGATCCTTGAGGTAAGGACTTCATAGATGGGATTATCATATTACAAGAAAAGAAATGAGCTCTGTCTCTCATGTCTTTGCCACATAGGGCCGCAGCATCTAATAAGAAGGCCCAGGATGATGCTCCTATCTCATTTTTCATCTACTTGTGAAAAAGAATACATTTTTTAAATAGAAGTCACATAATTTGTGATACCTTATTACAGAATTCTACCTCATTTCAGACAAGACTTTTATTTGGAACCTTTGCCTGGTCATTAGCTTGAAGCAATTATTTTCTCATCTACTGCATCTATTTTGAATCTGAACAACAGAATATATTTTATCTCAATGAAATATTTCTGACACTGACCAAGAGTCACTGGTGTAAAAGATCTCAAAGAATGCACAGGAATTAATAATCTAAATATGCAAATTCATAATAATTATTTCTACACATGTCTATGAGAAAACTGTTCAGAATGCTTTGGGAATAATTGTTAACCCATGTAAAATGTGTGTCATGTATTTCCATAGCAGTCTTAACCATTGAAGACTTATGAGTGAAATCATGAATTTTGTGTGAAGTAACAATACTTTTGAGACAGATGTAGCACTTGTCTTGAAAAGGCCCTCCCTTTCCCTCCAGAATGTACCAGAGACCTGGGAGGTGAAAGACTCTGAGGACTCAAAGGGAGGGAACCTAAGAAAAAATGCCCTACAGTGAGGAGAGGGAATTTGTAGAGCCCACCTTCAGCAGAAAGGCAGGGCATCAAGTGAGGGATGGGTTTGCCATCCCACACTCAAAACTCTGACCCATTTTCTGTATCCATTTCTTTGTTGAGGGACATTTGGGTTCTTTCCAGCTTCTGGCTATTATAAATAAGGCTACTATGAACATAGTGGAAAATGTGTCTTGATTATATGTTGGAGAATCTTCTGGGTATATGCCCAGGAGTGGTATAGCTGGATCTTCAGGTATGGATACAGAAAATGTGGTACATTTACACAATGGAGTAATAGTCAGCTTTTAAAAACAATGAATTCATGAACTTCTTAGGCAAGTGATGGAGCTAGAAACTATCATCCTGAGTGAGGTAGGCCACATGGTATGCAATTGCTGATAAGTGGATATTAGCCCAAAAGTTTATAATACCCAATAACTCACAGAGCACATGAAGCTCGAGATAAAGGAAGACCAAAGTGTGGATACATTGATCCTTATTGGAAAGCAGATCAAAACACCCCTGGCTCACAGCCTACCAATAGAATGAGAATAGGATAGCCAATGGAGCAGCTAGAGAGAGGACCCAAGGAGCTAAAAAGGTTTGCAGCTCTGCAGGAGGAACAATAGTATGTACCAAAGAGTACACGCAGAGCTCCCAGGGACTAAACCACCTACCAAAGAGTACACATGGAGAGTCTCACGGCTCCAGCTACATATGTAGCAAAAGATGAGTATTTCAGACATCAATGAGAGGAGAGGCCATTGGTCTTGTGAAGGCTCAGCCCTGATTCCCCAGAATAGGGGAATGCAAATCAGGAAATTGAGGGGGCTTTGAGCAGGGGATGGGATAGGGGTTTTTTGGTGGTAATGTGAAAAGGGGTTAATATTTGCAATGTAAATAAAGCAAATATCTAACACTAATATTATTAATAAAAGAAATAAAAATGTAAAATTCCACATAGAAATTTAATTTTCTAAATTAAGGCAAAGTGATGAATGATATTCATGAAAATGTTTGGGTTGCCTATAGTTTAACACAAAAACAAAAATACAAAAAACCAAACAAGCAAAAGGAAAAAAAGCTCTGGCCCATAATCTTTACTGTCTGAATGAACTGCAGGGATGGAAATGGAGAGGAGCCTGAGGAAGAAGATCCAATGACAGGCTCAAAGTGGGAGGCCCTAAGGCTTGACACTGTTACTGATGCTAGAGAGAGCTCACATAAAGGGACAAATAGGGCACTCTGGAAGATTCAACAAGCAGCTGAAAGATTCAGATGCAGACATTTACACCCAACCAGTGGACAGAAACAGCTAACCCGTGTGGTTAAATTAGGGAAAGGCTTGAGAAGGAGGGTGACCCTGTAAGAGGACCAAGAGTCTCCACTAATCTGGATTTCCAAGATCTCTCACACACTGTACCACCAAACAGGCAGCATACACCAGCTGATATGAGCCCTCCAACACTTAAAGAGCAGAGGACAGCCAGGTCTGTGTTCTGTCAGAGAAGATGCATCTAATACTCAAGAGACTTGAGGCCTCAGGGAGTAGGGAGGTCTGGCAGGGTAGAGGGTGAGGGGTGGGGGATGGGGACATCCTTGTGGAGACTGGGGATGGTGGATGTATAGGATGTAGAACAGTCAGAAAGTGAACTGATAGGGGCATAAAATCTGGATTGTAAAAAATATATTAAATAAAATTTAAAAAAAAAGAAAAGGAAAAGAACTCCTTAGAGTCAAGGAGGTTAGAGATCCACTGGATGCTATAGTGACAAAATAAAGAGCTAGCAAGTAACTAAGGATGGCATTTTCAAGGTAACAATTATACGTTTCTAAACCATAAAATAGTAAGACACTATTCACTGTTAAGTGTTTTAAATTATATAAACAAAGAATGATTAGTAGTTTGTAGAAGCTCAGAATTTACTTTTCAATTAGGAAAACACATTTCACAAATTAATTGTGCTCTAATATTTGCTGAACATTTTGTTCTACTTTCAAGATTTGTTCAAAAACAAATATCAGTTTTAGCTTTTAAATACAAACACTGAATGTTTCTTTGGGTTCTTTTATGTAAACTTGAATTCTACTAGATGTTAACCTCAAATAGTTGCAATGGTCTATTAGTTATCTAAGTCTAGAGATACTAAACAAATATTAATCAGGGTAATGATAACCTTAGAAAAATTTGGAGATGGAAGAGATAGGGATATATTTCAAATAAAGTGAGAAAAAATAGTTTTCTTCATGTAATGAATTAGACATGAGATAGTCAATCAAGTACTTCAAACACTAATAGCAGATATAAATATATATATATATATATATATTCTATACATATCATATCAGATGTGTTATAGAATTTGTAGTCAGAATAGTTATAATTTGTTTTGTAAAGAATCATCTATATTTGGTTAGAGCTTCTGGTAAGTTCCAACAAAATAGCAATTTAGATTTATAAATTTTACATGCATTTGCAAATTTCACACTTTTAATACATGACATTCATTTAAGAGACTTTTAATACTTTTGTAGATAGCACAAAAATAGAAACCTGTTTTAAAAATCTATGTTTGCATTTTAAATAGCTAATCATCACTATTTCTCTTTTCTAGATATTATGCTTTGGCTGCTCAGATTGAAATGTACAATGGCAATGCAAATATGTAATAACTTATCAAAAAGATATATATTAGTAGTTATCTTAGGGCTGTGCTTTAAGTGAATGATTAATATAAAAGCTGGACTAAGACTATAAAATGTAGTTCACTTATCGTCGTCAAAGCAAGAAGCCTTGAGAACATTCAGGAGCTACCTCAGAATGTGAAAGAAGAGTCACTCACTGTCCTTAATTCAACTATAGCTATTTCAGAGGGGCTTGGAGCATGAAAGGCCAGGAAACAGGAAAATATATGCACATATGTTCCATACATATTGCTCCTGCCTTGAAGAAGGAATGGTTTCAGATGTAATGATTTTAATGTAACAGAAATTGCAATATCACCCCAAATCAGAGAATTTACATCAGAAGCTAAAATCTTCTGAAATTTCTAATGGTACAATTTTGTTAAAACACAGCATTTCAAGAAGTGATGATTCATGCAGTTTGGGGTACACACAGCCCAAGGAAGAGCAGCCATGCAAGTTCGGATGATGGGAACCGGTGGTAAATTTATCTTTTCTGCACAGAGTGCCAAATGAAAAGAGATAAGGAGGGAGTGATAGGATGCCTTCTGAGTTTTCATAGGAAAAAAAATCTGCAGAATTGACTTCAAGTCAACATTCCATACTCTTATCATGTGGAGATAGTAGGATTTATTTCTCCCCATTAATTTTTGTTGAGTTTGAGAAAAGTTTGCTCTGTAGCTTGTGAATGTATTATATGCCCCTCTCCTGCAAATAACTCAAAAATTCCATTAGAATCCACCTTCGCGGATGGAGAGAAGAAGGTTTATGGGACATATGGGGAGGGGGGTTCCGGGAAAGGGGAAATCATTTGGAATGTAAACTAAGAATATAGAAAATAAAAATATTAAAAAAAAATAGTCCACCTTTGCTGGATGTTCAAGCATCCACACAAGGTGTAGCACATAATCCAACCCCTTGAATCCACTCTGAGTGTTCTTTAAAGTAAGACACAAGGCTCAATATTTGGAGATGTTTAAGTGAAATAAAATGAATTTACTACTTTCAAAAATACTAAAAACTCTGAATTAAAGATCTGTACCTGTCTTAACTATTGTCAGCAAATATGGGAGTCGTAGTTTGCTACAAGAGGGGCCAGGTGATCAAGTGTTCATATTATGCTTCATATAGCCCATGACTTGACTTCAGGGCAATTCCATCTTGTGTCATCCTCGAAGCCTAATAGTCAAGTCTGTGCTGGGAGGGGCTGTCCTTTGCACTGCAGGATCTTAGATGGCCCCCCTGGACTCCACTAAAAGGGGTGCTATTCATTCATATTCAGTACTCCCTTAAGCTTGACCACATCTTCACAGAGGGAGGCATGCCATACCACTTTTGGGTAGAATGGCTTGGTTAAGAGTCTTCAACCTGTATCCATTCCTCCATTGAGGGACATCTGGGTTCTTTCTAGCTTCTGGCTATTATAAATAAGGCTGCTATGAACATAGTGGAGCATGTGTCCTTATTGAATGCCGGGGAATCCTCTGGGTATATGCCCAGGAGAGGTATAGCAGGGTCCTCTTGGATATATTTACACAATGGAATACTTACTACTCAGCAATTAAAAACAATGAAAATTCATGAAATTCTTAAGCAAATGGTTAGAACTGGAAAATATCATCCTAAGTGAGGTAACCCAATCACAAAAGAATACAAATGGAAAGCAATGACTGATAAGTGAGTATTAATTAGCCCAGAAGCTCTGAATTCTCAAGAAACAATTAGCATATCAAATGATACCCAAGAAGAGGGAAGGAGAGGGCCCTGTTTCTGAAAAGAGTTGATCCAGCATTGTAGCAGAATACCAGGACAGGGAAATGGGAGCAGGGTGATTGGGAAATGGGTGAAGGGATGAGGGCTTATGAGACCGATGGGGAGGGGGAACTAGGAAAAGGGAAAGCACTCAGAATGTAAACAAAGAATATAGAAAATAAAAAAGAGTCCTCAACCTACCTCCTGGCTCAATGTTTCTTTTATTCTAAATGCCTGATCTTCAGCACACCAGCTCTCAAGACCTCTGCGCAGTGCCTGTTCCTCTTACAGAAAACAAGAACAGGGTATTACTGGTCCTCAAAAGCAATGAAAACGCAAATGGAGACGTTGTACAAGAATCTACCTTCCAGGGGAGGTGTTGCCAGGCTGTAGTCAAAAACTGAAAGAATATGTATAAAATGACAGTCCTTTGTGTTTGAGGCCTTACCAGCTCAGGTGGATACCTGAGCCCCAGGAGTGCTGCGTTTTCTCATCTGCCCTGCATAATCTGCAAGGAGTTCATTAAGACCCAGGTCTTCAGCTTCTGAGAAGACTCCTTTTAAGTCTTTTTCATTCAGCAGCCAATCACATTTGCATCATTTTGACCTTCCTCTTACATAATTTCCCTGCTGAGTCTGAGGAGAAAAATCATCCTATTCTAGTTTTCCCTGGCCTGTATTTGCAGCTAGGAGCTACCTGTGCATTTTTGCTGAGTATGAACTGCTATTTTCATCTCCTTGATGATCTGATTGCTTGACATATTCAGGAAGTTAGCACTGGGACCTCTCATACTGTCTGGAATAAAGTGGAAACTAGAGAAAATACCAATTGTTCTTTAATAGAATGGAAAACTAGCTCTATCTGCAAGTAGCCTTTTCTCTCCTTTAAAATAGCAGGACCCAAAAGAACCCAGTCCACAATCAATATATATCTGGACTATTCTTTCTTGCCTAGACATTTATGCTTTCTTCTAAACATGAATTTGTCTTCTAAGAGCTGGAGATTAAACCCATGGCCCTGTGTATAGCAGTCAAGCAAACTATACCACTATACTGTATTTTCATCTTTTCTGAATTCATTTGTAGCAACTGAAATTTTCCTAGTACTGAGTTACTAACAAATGGTCAATGTATCATCAATTAAGACTCCTGTCTACATCTAAAGGTATGGGACTCTTGAGAGCCCTAAAAAGTGAATACCTCACATTTAACCATTTGGTCACAGAAAAACAAAAACAAAACAAAACAAAAACAAAAACAAAAAACAAACAAAAAACTCTGATCTACTCTTGTTTGGTGGAGGTCAGCTTTTTATTTTTGACCATTCCCTTCTGTGCACTGTTAGCTCTGATATTCTTATATTCATAATATTGTACCAGAAACCAGGCAGAGTTATAGTATGGTGGCCATCGGCCTACTATAGCTAATACGATTATAGGAATTATCAATCAGCACTTATCTACAAATCCTACTAGAGTCAAACATAAGGTCTGAGGTCTAGAGTCTTCCACATTCCTGAGGAAATTTCCTTCTTCTGAACAAAGCTTTATTTTGCTGGATGTCAAGGTAAATTACATACAGTTAATCTCTCTTTCCTACTCCATATGAGGGGATTAGTCTGTATAATAATAAATGGTTGTGTTTCTTGAAGATAAGAAGTTTAGCCAATAGATTCATTTTCAAACTTTAATGATGAAACATGTTTACTGTGATTAAGTCGTCTTGCAGCATGTAGCAGCTAAAACGCTTTGTTTTCTATTTTGAAAAATAAATATAAATACCCATATTATGCATCTCTCCAGTCCTGATGAATATTTTATTCATAGATCCCATTAGTAACCATATCAAGATCTACAAATAATTATGGTAGCATCATTAATCAGTATACCTAATCTTTGTTTTCTTCCCTGGAGGAAAAAAAAAAAACAAAACATAAAACCAAAAAACCAAAAACCAAAAAAACACATATTTCATTCTTTCCTCCTCTTGAGTATCTTCCCAGAACATGTCTTTCTCCACCTTCCTCCTTAATAAATGGGCCCAGTGTTAAGCACATGCCTTTTGCACCTCTGTTAATCTTGGCAGACAGAAGAATGCTGAGCCATGCTGG
Source organism: Apodemus sylvaticus (assembly GCF_947179515.1). Classification (NCBI taxonomy): domain Eukaryota; kingdom Metazoa; phylum Chordata; class Mammalia; order Rodentia; family Muridae; genus Apodemus; species Apodemus sylvaticus. The sequence continues at coordinate 27,458,157 of NC_067477.1, forward strand.
CTGGTGAGAAAGAAGATGCCTTTCATGTGGCTTGGCAATGCAGACATTGCAGAGTGTTCACTTCTTTTCTGTAGAACTTACATACACTGTGTGCCTATGCCTCTATATACTATAAAAAGAGGTAATGCTTTAGTGCAGACTAAATCATAAAAGCACATTTTAAGATGTTTTACAAGTGAAAAAGTTATTTTTCTAAGGTATGTGAATTTTTTCAGGTGATAAGTTTTATAATGTAGTCTTTTTTCATAAATTATATTCCTACTGCAGTTTCCACTCCTTCTCCTCTCAGTCCCTCCCTTCAACCTCTGCTCTGCCCCATATGCATCCTCTTTCTCTTCAGAAATAGGCGCTCTCCCAAGGGATAGCAATCAAAGATGTATCATGTTTCAATAAGACCAAGCAGGCATATCCCCTCATATTAAGGCCGGACAAGGGAAACACATAGGAGAAAAAGAGTCCCTAGATCAGGCAAAAGACCCAGAGACAGGCCCCAAATCCCAATGTTGTGAATCCCACAAGAACACCAACCTACACTACCATAACATATATGCAGATGATCTATGTCAAACCTATACAGACTCCCTGATTGTCAGTTCAATCTCCTTTGAGCCCTGGTTAGTTGACTCTGTGGGTTTCCTTAATCCTTCTGACTCTTAAAATCCTTCCTCTCCCACTTCCACAGGATTACCCAGGCACCACCAGATGTTTGGCTGTGGGTCTGTGGATGAATCCTTTCTGATACTGATCATGCTAAAATCCTATCTACAAGTATAGCAGGCATCATTAGGAACTATTACATTGATTTTTTTTTCCTTTTAGGGCATCCAGATTGTTCTATCTTCTGTTTCTTGTCCATCCAAGCAGTTGTCAGCATCAGTGGACTCCCTCTTGGGCCATAGGTCTCAAGGTGGACCAGTCATTGGTTGTCTGCTCCCACAAGTTTGGCACCACCTTTACCCCAGAACATCTTGCAAGTGGGAAATTGTAGTTCAAAAAGTTTGTAGCTAGATTGTAGTCCTGATTCCTCCACTGGAAGCTATGCCTGGTTATAGGAGATAGTAAGTTGTGGTTCTGTATCTCCCATTACCAAGTCTTCCCTATGGCCACCCTCGTAGATGCCAGGGTTTTGAAAGCACTGGGTTTCATCCCTCAAAAATGTGCCCCAAATTCCAGTCATCCACCCAATTACTCCCCCTACATACACATGTGTTCCCTGCCTTTTCCATCCCAAATTTTCCCATGTTGGGTGGATATATTCTAACAAAAGTATTAAAAACCTTCCCTGCTACATGGGAACTTACTATCTGGAGGGTGCCATTTAATATTGTTAGACAAAACAGGCATATTCAATATGTATCAAGAGATTATAGTTGAGATATGTCATGGAATTTTCAGAAACTATGAGACGGTTTAATTTTGGTTGGTTGATTCTTGAGACAGAGGATCCCAATGAAGCCTGGAATTTGATATGTAGACTAGGCAGCTGTTGAATATATGAAGATCCACCTGTTTTTCCTTCCCAAGTTATTAGTTTAAGGGAGTGTGTTCTATTCCTGGCCTAGATAGTGGAAGAATTTAAACTAAAATTATTACAAATGGCATTAATTAAATTGCTCATATGTTTTTTATCCAAAGAGTGATTTTTTTTGAGAATAGAAGGGGGCTTTATGAATAAATGTGCTGATATAGAAGAGGGAAATGTGCTGATATAGCAGCAGATGTAATGAACCTGGAAAGTGTTGCCCATTGATGGGTTGGTTTCCCCTCTTTGCAAGTGGTCACTTAAAAGGTAGTTTAATAGCATGGGGTAGTTTTTCAAGATGAAGATAACATACTTTAAGCCTTTGGACTTGCTACTGTCTTCTTACTTGAGTATTTCTCAAAAATTATATGACATATATAATAAATTTCCAGAGTATAACAAATACTTTATTATCTAAGATGTTCCTTACTTTATTTGCTAAGGAAATGCCAAACATTCAGGCTTTGTAAATTAAAGACATTTATAAAAATAAATACTGAAAATTGTCTTCAGATCAGAGGCACTTACTCCTACAGAAGATTAGCCTATACTTATGCAGACTTGTTTTTTTACAAATCTAGTCGTCCTTGCTGAAAAAGTAATACGTTTTTAAGAACTGCTAAATCTGTAAGAGAAAGTGATCATCTAATTGAGAATATATAAGCTCTAATACAAAACTTGGAGACAAGAAAGCTTCCTAGGCCCACTTGTTGTACAAAGCAACAGGACAAGAAATGTGTTGCAACATTTGGCATAACTGCCTGCTAAGAGTCAGTTCATATATACAGATTCCTTGTTTTTTTTTAATTAGACATATTAATTGCTATACAATTATATCACCTCCTCTCTTCCCTGTTTTCCTTAAATGCCTTCTTTACCTCATTCCTATCTCTAAACTTCATGGTCAGTGTTTTGATTTTTGCATATGTAATGCATAAAGATATAACTACAACTTGCTTTTTCTGTTTAGTGTGTCTTATGTGTATATATGTATCTAAGGCAAATCACTTCTTATTATATAGCCAATTAGGAAACTCTTACCAAGAAAAGACTAATTGTTTCTGCCTTGGCTGTAAAAATATATTACATCTTCCTTGTTTTCTACCCTACAAAGGGAAAAATAGGCATTCATTCACTTGTCCATTTATTAAGTAATTTCAGCATGTATATAGTGAAATTTCACCTCATCATATTTCATCTCATAAAGTTGAGAGGTAGGGACGAAGTAAAGAAGGCATTTGAAATATATATAGTGAAATTTCAATATACACATATATTGAAAGCATACTATATACAGTATAGGTAAGAGCTATCTAATGTAACTTGAACTAATTGTATAGACTACTGCAATTGATATTGCTGTTTTTAATACTGAGGTTGTATCCCTTAATATTAATATGTATGCTGCTAAGGAACAATTAATATTGTTCACTGTGGTCTGGCAAGATCACTTGAGGTTATTATATAATACATAATATCTAAGCATTCTGAATTCTAAATTACTTTTGACCATGGTCATTCTAAATCACAGACTAGTGGATCAACATCTTTCATCATATGAGTACAAAGACCTCTGTGAATTCATGGAGTGTAGTGTTTTGTTCTTCAATGTGAAGGTTCATTCAGAAGTTGTCAGTGGGTATGAATTGCTCTGTGGCATTCCCTGCATGTGTGGTGCTAAGGTTTGCTGAATAGTCAAAGAATGTAAGTCTTTCTCTTTGAAGATCACCGGGTGCCTACCAAGGAGATACAATGACATCCTGTCTAACAGTGGTAACTAGTCTCTACCCATGTGGTCAGAAAGAAAAATAATTGAAACATGGTGTTACTAAAGTTCCCAGCTTCCTCTCCTAGTTAAAGGAGAGGGCACAGTGGATAGGGTAGGGTTTCAGGGGTGGGTTTCAGGTTTCAGCTTTTTCTGTCTCTCAGACATGAACCCACTAAACAGACTAAAAGTCAGAAAACAAAAACCTGAAGGACTTGAACAATACCAAGTGCACTGGGATGTGGGAATTCGAGGCTGAATGTATCATAAAGTGTCCCTTGGCCCCCACTATACTCTAACAAACTCACAACTGCTGAGGTCAGGTCACTGTATTAATCCACTATATATCATCCTACAAATGAAAAGTGAACCACAATGATTGACAAACTTATGCTCACAAGTCAAAGAAAAAAAAAAAACGAGTCTCAAGACATCATATATGGTTCTCTGTATAATCCATGTCCACATTGGGCTTAAATGTCTCCATGTCAATTGTCCCAACAAACAAAAGCAATGCATTTCAACACCTGCGTGCAGATAACCACATGAAAGCCCTAAATACCACACACAAGGTACTGTCCCAATCATTGGAGCAAATATGAATCTTTGGTGCAATGTCTTTAGTTCCAAAGGTAACTACTGGGTGTAGCTTTCCAGAACCACATTAGAATGAGGAGAATATTCTCCTCACTACAAACTCTGCAGTGAAAGTACAGAAGTGATTTAAGTGATTTTGAGGGAAAGACATAAGAACGACCTAAGGCACACAATCACATTATTCTACTGGATTTAGATCGAATTGAGCTCTCAATTACAGACGATCCTTTTAAGACAGGAAATGTCACGTGGCTCATTTCATGTTAGAGATAGAAAAAGACACAGAGGGCTGAAATCAATCAAAATTTACTTCCTGTGGCTTCTGATTTAATCTTTATTTGGGACATAGCAATGAGTGTTTAGTGGAGAAAGTTCAGGGGGAAGAAGAGCAACAGTATAAGACTGCTTAAGATTAAGAGGATCATCTTGCATTACAAAAGATGTCAAAGCGGAATTTTGAATATTTTGTATGCTGTGGGAAGCAATAGGAAATAATGGGAAGCAACTACAACTGAGCTTTGTGTTTCACTGTTTTCAAGAAGATTTAAGCAGCAATGCTTCACACAAATGACATGATACCCGCCTTTAAATGCATTGGATCATTTTGAGTACAGTAAAAACCTCATATGGACAGCACTCTAGGCATTCCTATCAATTCACAAGCATCATCGGAGCTCAGACAATCACAGCCAAGTGTGAGGACTCTTCCATGAAGGTCTCTCTTGCTTTGCAATCTGGGGAAATTGATTTGGGAAAGAGAATTCAAGTTATTTAACACATTCCTATATCTTTATAAGAACATTCACTTTAAAAAAAAATGTAGCTTTTACTGATTAGGGTACCATAACTTTTCTGAGGTCTAGATGATAAGCTGCTCATCATCTTCCTGAGAAGACCAGAGCAGCATTAGCCCACCCATAGCCAATATCTAGTTATTATCAAGGCTACAATGGAACAAACACACACCTGTTTGTGTCCTGACTCGATCTTTATCTTTCCAGGATTCTTAGCATTTTGCTGAATCCAACCCAGAAAGAATATCCTCTAGGCCACAATGTAATTGTTCTTCCTGTGTTCCATGTAGCATTACATTCTCACTTGGAGAGTGTTCATATTCAGCTCTCTCTGGCTACCTTTGAACAAGCCCTCCAAAAACAAGGCGCAGTATCACCTGGAAGAGCACAAGGGATCTCATTAGTGTCACTAGCCAGCTTTAGACCATCTAGACTTCTACGTCCAAGGACTGAGGGCTACATCACTCTCCACTCCTCTCCACAAATAAAATGTGTCTCCATTTCTTAGATAGATGACATCTACTTATGGAATGAACGATAAATTGGTTTTTTATTGTTATTTTTCTTTCAGACTGTTATCTAAAAAAATGGTGTATGCTATGGAGTGGAAAACTCCTGGATACATGTGTAAAGAGAGGATGAAATTACCAGCAAATGTATTTCTTTCTTTCTTTCTTTCTTTCTTTCTTTCTTTCTTTCTTTCTTTCTTTCTTTCTTTCTTCCTTCCTTCCTTCCTTCCTTCCTTCCTTCCTTCCTTCCTTCCTTCCTTCCTTCTTTCCTCTTTCTTTCTTTCTTTCTTTCTTTCTTTCTTTCTTTCTTTCTTTCTTTCTTTCTTTCTTTCTTTCTTTCTTTCTTTCTTTCTTTCTTTCTTCTCTGTCTCTCTATCTCTCTCTCTATCTCTCTCTCTCTCTCTCTCTCTCTCTCTCTCTCTCTCTCTCTCTCTCTCTCTCTTTCTCTCTCTCTCTCTCTCCTCCTTCTTCTTCTTCTTGACATGGTATGGTCACATCAAGGAATAATTCCTACCACCTCTCTGGGGCAAGGCTTGAAAGGATGTTAAAACCTTCGTTGGGAGAATGTGAAACATGGGAAAGTATGAGTGTTTGCAAATAATTGATCTGTAGGTGAAAAACTAACAACTAAGTCTCCTTTTTCTAGATGTTCACAGCATGGGGCTTCTCGCCTGCAGAGACCTTTTACTGAGACTAGCTAGACACTCCTGCCTTACAATATACATAATAAGCACACTGAGGTTCTATGTTGTTATGTAGTTGGTGTGAACAGCCAACCTGGCACATGTTTGTCCTTTCTTCCAACCCTTACCATGGCTGTCCAGTCTTATGGTTGATCCAGCACCACAACCAACTAGACAGCTTTAGCTTGAGATTAGCAAATAGGCCAGTGATGAGAATTAAAGAAGCAGTAAATAGCCTGTCATTGTGGGTCTCCACTCTGCTGGAACGACTCTTTCTCCTTTAGCTTGGGGAGTCATAGCAACTCACACAGTAGTAACATTTTTCAAAAGAAGAAGGCATAGGCCCACTGGCATTCTTGATGTTTTAGTTACTGGATCACTCAATTGACAGTGTAATTCACCATTTCCCAAAGAGCAAGAACAGCAACTGCCTTCATTTCTCCAGTTCCACCTCTTCCCATAACACACTAACCACAAACCGCATAGCTTCTTTTCATCTTACATCTGTCCTCCAATTTGCCTTCTCCTTTCTTTCCCATCATTCCACTACCTGCTTGCTTCCCACAGCAGAATCACATGTTTAAATAATAGAATAAGTGTGATTATTTGTTCTCCTTTCACTGGCAGCTTCCTTTGATTATCTGGTAAATGCAACATCATTCCTACATGATAACTAACAGTTGTTGCAAACATCTACTTAAGAACATTTTCAAGACAATGCATTCACCCTTTCACAGTATAGTGGTACTTACACAAATATTTAATGATTTAGGATCTTCTTTCAGTTTGTATTGATATTTTCATAATGTAAATGTGTTTAAGATGTTTGAGATTTTGCACCATTTTATAAACAGTCCATTTTGATGTGCTTATTATCTGGAACCCATACTTACATATCAAACTTCATCATAAGTATCATCATTGGGACATAATATAAAGTTAAATAACTTAAGTAGATTCAATATCATGCTTTCAGTGTCATCAGTATATTAAAATATTTAGAGTACTTAGCTTTAAATATTAGTTATTTAAAAAACAACTTAGTTTTTACAATGAGATTAATTTAAATCTCTTTAGTTATCATTGGTAAACAAACCTGATAGCCTAATTTACCATTAATTCATCACAATATTGAGGTCATTTACTCAAAATGATGGATAGTATTTACAGTAGAGAAGCAGGAATGAAAGTATTGTGCATCTTAAGTGTCTCTTCTCAGAATGTGTCTGTTAGAGATTAAATTACCTAATTTGAAGAAAATTTTACAGCATTGATTGGTTAGCAGTGATTTGTGATAATTTCATACATGTAGTCCTTAAATGTAAAATGGTGTATTATATTAACTTCTGAGAATAAATAAATGAATGTACAGCTATTATAATTCCCTATTTGAAAAGAAAATAAGTGTTCCTCTCCTTGAGTTGTCCATGATTGTCCTTAGACCATATTTCTGATCAAACTCAGATATTTCACTAGTGAAATTTCCTTATATTTACTTTGTTTTCATATGGATATATATATATATATATGTATGTGTGTGTGCATGTATATACATATATATATATATAATATTATATATTATATATTATAAATTTTTAAAAATCAAAATTTATATTTAAAATCAGTTTTTTCCAATAGAGTTTCACTGGGTATATTAACCATGATTCAGCAGACCACATGCCACAATAGATATTTAACACAAAAGAGGTTCCATGTTTTTTGTGTGTGCTATTTGCTCTGTTTTGGTACATTTAGCAAGCATGGGAATTATCAAAGAAGCAGAAATAATTGCTTCTCAAGTAAATTATAATTAAATCAATGCAGATTTTTGTAGGATCTTTATATTGTGCTGTCAGTGATATTCCTATGATATTCATTGTCATGCTTTGTGTAGTACAAAGGACATGTTAGGATTTTTTTAAGGGTCTTGGCCATTGGAAGTGTCACCATGCTCCTGTGAGTATATGGACATCACAAAATTAGACTTGTTTCTCCTCCTCCTCCTCCTTTTCCTCCTCCTCCTCTTCCTCCTCCTTCTTCTCCTTTTTCTCCTCCTTCTCCTCTTTTTCCTTCTCCTTTCCTCCTCCTCATTCTCTTCCTCCACCTTCTCGTTCTCCTCCTCCTTGTCCTTCTCCTCCTTGTCCTTCTCCTCCTTCTCCACCTTCTCGTTTTCCTCCTCATTCTCCTATTCCTCCTTCTTCCACTTCTTCTCCTTCTCCTTTTCTTCCTCCTGTTTTTCTTCCTCCTCCTCTTCTTTCTCATCCTCCCCCTTCTTTTTTGTAGGTGTAATGTAATCATAAGGCTAAGGAAGCAGATTCAGAAGGACTGAAATTGAGTGTGATCAGTGTGCATGAGGCAAAATTCCTAAATAATCAAGAAAAATATTATGTTGAAACAATAGTCAGCATAATCTCCATTTTTAAACTACAGAAAAGCTCTAGTTGTTCCACTTAAACTTTGTTTTTCTGAAATGTATCTCAGATGATAGGATATCAATTTTTAGGAACTGCTTGCAAGTTATAATAAAAAAGTCACATTGTGCAAGATTCAGTATTTGTCTTTCACTGGAATTTCAATAGTCCTATTTCTGACCCAGTATTGGCATTGAGAGCAATTTGGAGAAAGCAGCCAAGCTTCATACATTTCAAAGCAAGTTTATCATACACATCAGGACTTATTTAAGTGTTATCTACTTTTCCTCAGGAGACCAACTTCCCAGAGTCAGTGACCATCTATATAGACTACTTAAGGATTGCAATCAGGGAGTTGATTTGATATAAACTTCATTGAAGTTTAGAAATGAATCTTGCTTGGAATAGGCCAGAAAACAGAATTAACTTAAATTCCACTGTTTCCTGCCTTTCTCACAGCAACAATTAACATCTGTTCCTTTTAAAAGGAAATACATCAATGATCCTCACATATTAATTGCTAACCTTGAAATCTTGCCTATGCTTCCTGTTACCCAATTGAGAGTGAACTGCTGAAGCTTAGGTCTAAGGGTGTGCAGAGTTTGGGGGCAGAAGCACAGAAACCCAGAGTTAAGATTCAGTTCCCCAGGTTCTTCGTCTTCATGTCTCTTGTGGTCATGAAGCTGACCTCCTGACCTCCTTAACTACCTAGATGATGTATTCAGAGAGATTTCCCTTGACTTTTCAGATCACTCAATGAGCACACATGGGCCCCCACGTATAGAAAACACAGTAGGGAATTTCAAGAAACATAATACAAGCTCTCCAGTGTTCAAACAATTAGGTCAGTGCTTTTGCAGAACTGGTGGCCCTTTTTAACCCTGTTCAGAACAGCATAGAAAACAAATATCACTGGCTCACAGGAGAGAAGCAAGGCCACATGGACATAATTTATAAGTTAATTAGCACAGTCCCCTGGGCCAAGAAGTGACAGACATGACACCTGCTTCTAGTGAACAAATGAGGAAAGATAAAAGAAAAATACAAGGAACATCTTCTCTCAGGAGGTGCATGGTCACACACAGGTCACATTGTCTGGTATACAAGACAGAATTTTAATAGACTGAAATGACTTTGCATGTCTAGCTATGAATATGAATGAAATTAAAATACACATGCTGAAATATCCAACTAGATGAACAGCTATTGGTATGTACTCAGAAGAAGCATTTATAGACTGAGTGTTTGAGATATAAAGAACAGGGTTTATATTTAAACCAATTTTGTACATTTCTAGCTTCTTATTTAAGCATTTTCCAAAACATTCTTTTAAGATTAATGCTATTAATTTTTATAAATAAATCAATAGAAAGGAGTAATTTTTATTTTGCTCTATCTATCTATCTATCTATCTATCATCTATCTTTCTAATTACTTATTTATGTCTTTAAGGAAGTCTAAAATGGGTGAGAATAATACTACTACTAAGTAATATGAGTTTGTCTTTTTTAGTGGAAACTAGGCTTTGGCCATTCATTTTAACAGTTAGACAGCAACCGATGAGTATTGGCTTTTATCACCCACAAGAAGGCATTATCAACATATAAAAGAGAAGGCTTGTCCTTTGTGTATGATTTTGTGTGTGAGTGTGTGTGTGTGTGTGTGTGTGTGTGTGTGTGTGTGTGTGTGTGTGAGAGAGAGAGAGAGAGAGAGAGAGAGAGATTATATCATGGAAACTTAATCTCATGAAAACAACCAAATAAGCATTTTTGTTTTCTTTTTTTTAATATTTTTATTTTCTATATTCTTTGTTTACATGCCAAATGATTTCCCCTTTCCCAGATCCCCCCTCCCCATACGTCCCATAAACCTTCTTCTCTCCTTCCCTTCTCCAATTACCTCCCTCCTTTTTCTCTGTCCTTATATTCCCTTCCCATGCTAGATCAATCCTTTCCAGGATCAGGACCCTCTCCATACTTCTTCATGGGAGTCATTTGTTATGCGATTTGTGCCTTGGGTATTCAGGGCTTCTGGGCTAATTAATATCCACTTATCAGAGATTGCATTCCATGTGTGTTCTTTTGTGATTGGGTTACCTCACTTAGGATGATATTTTCCAGATCAAACCATTTGCTTAAAAATTTTGTGAATTCATTGTTTCTAATCTAATCAATAATCTATAATATAAGATTTATCTAATAGAGAGGTTATCAAAATACAAAACAAAGACAAACCAAACAAACTAAACAAACAAAACAAGTGAAAAAACAGTAGCCTTTCCTCAAGTAGTATTAATAATGAACACCTTGGAAAGTGCTATTACTACAGTTTCTCCAGTCCAGCTAGGATAACCTAATAAACAAGTTCTGGTTGATGCCCCAGCAATTTGCTTTAGGAAACCCTCCACACTGTTCTGAGAAACTCCAAAGTTTTCTAACCATAGACTTAGTACAATACCTTTAAAAGAAGATTGAAAATATGACAAATGAAAAGTCATAACACTGTGACAAGACTAGGACTAAGATTATGTCACATGCATGGTTAGATTGTGGACCTGAGACTGTTTTTCAGTTCTTTTTTAACTGCTTGATCTATTTCAATAACTTATGCAGGTGGTGTCTGGCAGCATTACACCTGTCTCAAGTACTGTGATGGAGGTTCACACATCTGTGTCTTAAGAAAGGGCTTAACATGTGTCTTTGTTATAGGGTGGACAATCTTTTTGGTGTATGTCCAGGAGTGGTATAGGTGGATCCTCAAATAATAATATGCCCAATTTTCTGAGGAACTGCCAGACTGATTTCCAGACTGGTCGTACCAGCTTGGTTTTCTTTCTTTCTTTTTTCTTTTCTTTTCTTTTCTTTTCTTTTCTTTTCTTTTTCCTTTCCTTTTTTTTTTTTTTTTGGCTTTCCTCATGAGCATGAATTTGCTCTACACTTTACCTCCATAGTTGCTCCTGTGAGCATTTTGTTCCCCTTCTCAAAAGAACCAAAGCATACACATTTAGATTTTCCTCCTTCTTGAGGAAACAACCAAAGGCAGATGCTCACAGCCAAGCATCGGACTGAGCACTGGGTCTGCAATGTGTTATCCAATGGATGAGGTAGAGAAAGGACTGAAGGAGATGAAGGGGTTTTCTACCCCATAGGAAGAACAATAATATCAACCAACCAGAGCCCCAGAGCTCGCAGGGACTAAACCACCCACCATGGAGTACACATGGAGGAACCCATGGGTCCAGCAGCATATGTAGCAGAGAATAGCCTTTTTGAACATCAATGGGAGGAGAGGCCCTTGGTCCTGTAAAGGCTTAATGTCCTAGAGTAGGGGAATTTGAGTGCAGGGAGGGAGGAGTGAGTGGGTGGGGGAACACCCTCATAGAAGTAGGCAAGGGGGGATGAGATAGGGAGTTTGGGGGGTGGGAAACTGGGAAAGAGTATGAAATATAAATAAGAAAAATGTCCAATAAAAATTAAAACAAAATAAATGAATGAATCTAGAAACAATTTTCCAAAGTGAGGCAATCCATGCTCAGAAAGACAAATATCACAAAAAAGTGCTTACCAGGAATAACTTGTTATCTTACATGAGTTGATAGTACGAAGTAAGGCAGCTTTAAGATTGAGAATATTTTATACTTCTGCAAGTCTCAACAAGGCCAGGAAGTGATTTGTCTGAGATTAACAATGACAGGGCAGAGAAGATACCATTGCATATAAAGTTTGTATGAGAAACTATTTTTACAACAATTTCTTCTATAAGATTGTATCTAATCCTTTCTTTGTAGAACTTTAGATGACTGCAATTTGAGTAAAGGTTCTTGCAGCATGAAATGCCCAAAGAAAAGTTTGTAAATTTAGAAAAAATAGTCTGGACAAAAAGGAGTCATTTTATAATGGAAGCATCAGGTAGATACTTCTTAACAATGTATTAATGATTAATATTACCAGTGAATTTTACATATGAGAGACTTTATTTCATTTCATATTTATTCTGGCACTCATAGTTTCTTCACCAACTCACCATATTCACAAGGATTACACACTCTGAGATCATTTCTAAATTTAATGCATGAATGATATTATTAAAGCAACTAGTGCTATAGCAATATACATATGGGTAAATCCCACCTATTTTAGTAAAAATTGAAGTATTGCTAACCCTATTATTGCTTTGTTTCTCTCTGTGTATGTGTGAGCACACACACACACACACACACACACACACACACACACACACATATGCATGAATATGCACCTATTTGAAGATTTGCAAATGTACAGACCAATGGTGGATGCCAGGTGTCTTCCTCCCTTGATACTCATCTTATTCTTTTGAGATGTCTCTCATTTAACCTGGAGCTTGTCCATTAGACTACACTTCCTAACCAGGTAGTATACCTAATCCAGCCCTAGGAATCCTTCCTTCTCCATGTCTCTAGAAGTAGGCTTATAGTTCTAAAACAAAACATGTGGCTTCTTTTATATTCATTCTTGGAAGTTCCATTTACATCTTCATAGTTGCTAGGTATCTGCTTTATCATCTGAGCCATTTCCCTAGTACATATTTCCCTAACCTTATTCATGAGAACTAAACCTTTAAATACAGCTAACTAATCCAAATTTATATGAAACATCAAGCTGTATAATTGGTATTGGGCATTCAAATTCTTAAACAGGTCTCAATAGGAGTTAGAAATCATTTCAGGATTACATAGGATATACTCAATTTCTCTGTGCTCTTGTTCATCTTCGGAAACTATACCTGTGTGTAATAGTGAATAGAGTGAATCTCTATTACCAGATCAATCCATTTCCTATTCATAAAGCTGGTGATGCAAACCCTTCATCTCTCTACAGATTTAGAAACTCATAATCAACTCATGCCATAGGGTGATAGTAATGGGAGAAAAGACAGAGCATCCTGAACAAATCGTGCTGAAGTTCTGATTATATGAAAAGGCGTGCTCAACTTAGATAATGAGTCATAGGCAGCGATAGACGGTTCCCATAGCTGTTCAGTGAAAAATCACTTTAAGCCTAGGTCTGATTAGCCTTTGGGGACAGATGAGCTCAGAAGCCCAGTGTGTCTGGCTTTACAGTCTTGCTATCCCTATATGATAGAATGAATGTCTCTTCATTCCAGAAGGTGATAAGGAAGCAGGTTGCCTGATAGGTGACTTGGAGATATAGGAACAGGGGCCAACTTTCAATCTTTGTAGAGGGAGGACTTGCCATCGAAATGCCTGAGTTTTGACAGGAATACTGCAGCTGCTTGTACTCACGCCTGAAATTGGAGTGAGGGAAAGGCAGGGTCTGTCATTGGCTGATGATGGATTTTCATCTGCTCATAACAAACCCGAGTAGCTCCGACAGCCTGTTGAAATAAATTTAATGTTATTTTGGAAAAAGAGAAAGAAAGCAATAGTGGATTCATTTTTTCTGGCAGCTAAATTCAATCCTGTGTGGAAGTAAGGCTAACATAATTTGAAGTGCCACAGGAACCTTTAATCTCCCACAGGACTTTTTAACTTGTGCTTTCCTTCTTCTGCCTCCCAGGCTTCCTCTTTTTTCCTTCAGAGAGACTGGTTTCCGATACCCTGTGTCTGGGTGTCCTTTGCCTGGATTTTAAGGGAGATTCTCAATGGTTATGTAACACGAGCATGTACTTAGTTTGAATATGTCTCTCAAAATCCATCCCCAGGGGATTTTTATCTTGCTGCATAGATGTAAGGTCAAAGAAACCCCAACTTGGTTACTGGTTGGCTCTGAACTTCCTGTGTCCCTAAAGTAGTAGATAATAAGGATAGATTTGCAGTCTCTCCTTAGGGGCAATATTTGATTAATAAACATGACTTTTCTGTTTCCTGACAAGCTAATGATGATGAAGATGACAGATGTTTGTCTTTCTTTCCCAGGCAAAACAAACCATCAGTCCTACCATATATCCTGCATTAATAGTAAAAATAACTATGTTAGATTCCACTAAGTTGCATTTATTAAGATACTAGAAATGAATATATTATGTATAAAGACAATGATAAATATGCCAGAGCATTATTATAGCAGAAATATCTTCTCACAATTGTGTTATACCTTTTAAGTCTTTTATGCTTCTCTTTCTCTCTGTTTCTTTGCCTCTGTATCTGTCTTTCTGTCTCTCTGTCTCTCTCTGTCTCTGTCTCTCTCTGTCTCTCTGTCTCTCTGTCTCTCTCTCTTTCTCTCTCTTTCTCTCTCTCACACACACACACACACATACACACACATTAAATAATAAATCTTTCGGGAAAATATCTCTTTTGATTATATCTCCACATTCTTTACATTTTCATTGATAGTGATGATTTTCTTTCTTTTTATTTAATATATAGTTCCTCAAACTGTGGCTCCCATTCTAGCAGCATCTTTCCTACCTGGATTAATGAGAAAGATTCTCTGGTCAATACCTCAGATTTACCCAACCAGAAATTCTTGAGTCAAGGCCAGCAAACTGTCGCAGTATCTCCTCAGTAATTCTGATATACGCTAGTAAGTGGGAACAGCTGGTAAGCAGTGTTTGGTAGTAGGAGAGAATTCCAAGTTTACAACATAAAACCATTGGGGGCTTTTGTAAGTTTTGCAGCAATGCTGGTATGTTGCTATGGGAACAAACAATATGTACAAAATCCAATTATGTGCCCTGTGTTTCTATTCATTTTATTCTTAAACTGACTCTGAAACTAATGATTCTTCTGTCAGACTTTATTCAAGGTCCTTATCATTCTTACATTTAGAATTTACCTTTATAGTCTCTTATATGAGAGAACACTCTAATCTCTTGACATTTTTTATCTTGCAAGCCTTTCTTCATTGGTAAGTCTATGGCTTGGATATATAATGTTCTTCACAAGATACATGGGGTGAAATACTTGATCCCACTAATGGCTGTTTTTAACAAGGTAGTGGAACACTTAGAAGGTGGATTTTCACTTGAGGAAGTGGATCACTGAAAATAAGTCTTGAGATGTTATAGCCTGATTCCATTTCCCATTCATTATTGTTCCTAGCTATGGATATAGCATGGCCAGATGCATCTCTATTCTGTTCTCCTGCTTCCTCCTCTATGTTCAATTTTATCCATTTGGGCCATAAGCTAAATTACGACAATATTGGTTTCTCAGATTGCTTACTCTTTGTTCTTTGAATCTTGTGGCTATAGGACAACTTTCAACATTCACCATTTAACCTTTCTTAACTTTACTCATCTCTCTAAGTATCTACAATGTATGCATGAAGTGTCAAATCTTCAAACATATCCTTATTATCTACTACTTTAGACACACAGAAAGTTCAGAGCCAACTAGTAACCCTTTGGGGTTTATTTGACTTCACACCTATGCAGCAAGATAAAAATCCCCTGGGGATTTTGACAACTCTAGAACAAGAAAATGATAATTTTACCTCTATTATCTTTCTAATTCTTAATTGGGATGGTTTAGTCTGGGTGGTTTAGTTTTGTACAGAACATTGGAATAACAAGAGAAAACAATGCATGTGTTTGAAGCTTTGGCATTTCATGTATTCATTGTAGATACTTAGAGAGATGGGTAAGGTTAAGGAAGGTTAGATGGTTAATGTTGAACGTCAATTTACCAGCATCAATAATCATCTAGAAGACAAACTTCTGGGACGCTGTGTATGTTTCTGCATTAATTGATATGGGAAGATATACTCTTATTATGGGTGACTTGATTCCATGGGTTGAGATCCTGGGCTGAATGAAAACAGGAACAAAACCAAAACAAATAAAAAGGCACACCGGCAAACAAGCAATAACATCACGATCCATTTCTTTCTGCTTACTGACTATGTATGCCATGCTGCCAGCTGCCTCAAGCTCCTGCACGCCATCGTCTCTTCCATCTTGGACAGTATTCCTACCACTGCATATAAGCCAAAATAAGCTTTTCCTGTGTTGAGTTGCTATGGGAAGAAATTTATCTCTAGCATGAATAACTAGTAGTACAGGGGGTGACTTTCAGCTTCGATACAGATTTCTCCTGAAATGAATAAGGGTGTTAGGAAGGCAATAGAGGAAGCTGGCTAGGAAAGTCACAGAAAAAGGGGGTTAGTCTTGTTAACTCCAGTCTTCAGTGCTTCTGCCATTCTGCTTCCTCCAGTGATTTCCCAGCCTTGTTTCACAGTTCAAGAAGAGAGATTTATAAAGAGAGCTCTCTTTTAAGATTGCCAAGTCCATTTAAAAAGGACAAGTTCTACTTAGATTCAGAACATTTCCTGTGTCTGTACTTTCTTAAAATAATGAGCTCAAAATAATGCTTACGGCACATAGGCATGGTTTGGGATAGTTTATTCTGGTTTCCTGCAATCCCACTTTTTGACTGTCCTACTCTGATCTGCTACAGATTTCATCTGCTGCTACATAATCTTCCAAACCCTGTTTTGGCCATCAGTTTTCAGGAATTCATGCCTTAACATAATCATTCTGAAGTAGTCTTCCAAAACGTACAGAATACAGAGATTTCCTTCCTCTTTGTGGCTTGATTTCATTGTTCAAGCATCTGTGCAGGCTTCTAGGCATGTCTAAATCATGTGATTTCTCAGGTTATATTAATTAGAACATAGCATAAAGTTCTGATCAGTGTCTATTTAGTTTTGAAAGGGTCTTTCTGCATAGCCCTGGCGGTCCTGTAGTGCACTAGGCTGGCCTGATACTCTCCGACATCCACCTATCTATGCTTTTCAAGTGATTAGATTAAAGGTGTGCACCACTATACCTTGTTGTTCAGTGTATTAAATGAGATTCTGAAGCCTTTTTCAAAGACTTGAGTGGGATGAAGAGAAAGATATTACTTTTGAAATTCTTAATACAGAACCAAGTAGCAAGTATTCTTTAAGTGGTAAAGCTTTAAAAGGGGTTGATGAGAGAGTTCTCTGAGTAAAGGTTTTTTTATTTTATTTTATTTTATTTTTGCCAAAGACCCTGTCAACCCACGTTTGATCCTCAGCATATATTCTTGTTGTCATTAAGATCATTTGTAATTGGCAGCATAAGGTACACACTATTAACAGGAGTATCACTGTTAACATCACTATTAACAGGAGTTTGCAGAAGTAGATTGCAGCTCTTTTGGGTAAGCAATGGAGTTCAAGACTTCATTAGAAGAGCAGGTAGATAGTATGGGCAATAAAAGAACAAAGTTTACCACTGGATTTTCAAAATGGGACTGAATGTCTGCCTCTGTGGAAAAAATGATTACAGCCTAAGAATCTATTTTGACAGAGGAGCAAAGAAAGTTATGTTGAGATGGTTTCTGCTTCCAATGAAGGTGATACCAAAGACTTCAGCATTATACAAGTTCAATTGTTACAGCAACAAATGGTTAGAGAGGACTGATTTTAACTTCTGTGAGTTTTATTTGTGAAAATACTAGCACAGACTATTAAGCACTACAAAATAAAATTCCTGGTTATGATGGCTCATCTATGTCACCCTAACATGGAAGGATTCAGTAGAGGATTACCATGAGTTTGGGGCCAGCACAAGTTACAGAGTGAGGACCTGTTTCAAACAAGCCATCAATTAGTATTAACAGCAACACAATCACCACTACAAGAAAACACTTTAGAATCTTATGAGAATAAATAAATGTTGTGAGAAACTTCAATGCTGGCATATGGTGGACGCTGTGGAAACTCAGTGTAGTGCAACTTCCTAGGATCTATGAGGGAGACTCTAGTGAGGATGCCTAGTAAGGGTGGCTATGGAATCAGAAATGGCCATATTTTGAACCCAGGGAAGGTTTACATTCAAATAAGTTGTTGGTTGAGGAGATGCCTTAAAGATCCTTAAACAACCCAAGTAGATGCTAAAACAGAGGGTTGCTTTTGGAAAAGTGGGGCCAAGTTGCTAAGGACAATATCCATAGAGCTTATTGAGTATAAAGGGGTCTCGCTGGTGGCTACATGGAGCCTTCAACCTGACATTATAGTATTTTTTATGTGAGAAGGTTCTTATCAGAGTATAAATAGAACAATCCACGCATCAATACAACCACAAAGCTTTGAGAGGGAGCCTATGGTCTATATTGCTTAGATAGTCTGGAACCTGAGGGAGACTGGATAACTCAGAGACCTGAGGTAAATCCAAACACAACTGGAAAAGATTTCAAGAAAATGTTTCCCAATGGTGGTCTACTAGACTCCTAAAAAGGTACCTTCCTTGGGTAGAAGATGGACGTGGGTACAGTGAACCACAGACAGATGTTACTCAGAGAGAGTTTGAATTGGAGGTCTCTATCAGGTACTTCCCCTTGTCTCCCTAGGGAGCTCCAGGAACCCAGCAAAAGAATGTGAGAAAAGACTGTGGGAGTCGGAGAGGATAAAGGACACCAAGAGCACACAACCCACTGAGTAAACTAAGCAGGGCTCACAGATGCTCACAGAGATTAAATCTTCAAACTGTACTGGACCAGCCTGATTCTGTGCTAAGTCCTCTGTATATATGTTCTGGATATTACTTCCCGTTTTGGGGACTCCTAACAGTGGAAGCAGTTGTGTTTCTGACTCTTTTGCCTACTCTTGTTACTCATTTTCTTCTATTGAATTGCCTTGTCCATCCCATACAAGGGCTTTCATATTGTCATGTTTTATCTTGTTTTGTAGTGTTCAGTTGTTGTCTTTTAAAAGGTCTTTCTGAAGAGAAACAGAGGGGCAGTGGATCTTAGGGAGAATAAAGTGACAGGAAACTTGAAGAAGTGGAGGAAGGGGAAATTTTGGCCAGGATGTATTGTATGAAAGAAGAATTTATTTTCAAATAAACAGAGAACATATCATAATTACCACCTTACTTAAAGGATACCAACAATGATCAAGACCCTGACAACAATGACGTAACTCACAGAAAGTTCAGACTATTATAACTAGTTTTTAACAATAAAGTAAGTGAATTATGGCATGTACATTGCTGTTTTAGATCTGACGTTATTGCACAGTTTTAGAGTACACTGGAATATAAGCATAACTTTTATATACACTAGAGAACTAAAAAATTCATGTGGGTTTACTTTATTACAAGGCTTTCTTTATTGCTGGTATGAAACCAACCCTACAATATCTGTAATGTGTGCTGTATTGAAAATCTGTAAAATAGTAGGTTATTCACCCAATAGACAATAAAATAGATGTTAAACACTTTATACTTCAAGACAATGTGTTTAAAATATTTTTATTAAAATTATTCTAAAAAACACTCAGAAAATTAGACAATGCGATATAAATTTGAGGAATTGCTTTCATCTTGTCTTACTGTTCTCATTTCCTCAGTAAAAATATGGCTCTAAAATTATGTCGACCTTAGTCTATTTGGCTAGGAAACAAAGTTGGACTAAATAATCCTGTTATGAAATAGAGTTGATTGTAACAGAATGATACGGTATTGTTGGAAATAGCACTTGAAATAACACTTCTAAAAACAAAGTGTTTTAATAATAGGTTTTTTCATTTGTAAAAATGATAGTTCCATCATTTGTTAAATAATGTAATGATTTCAATATTCTATCTGAACTAAAAGACCCACTATGTTTGCATTGTTGCTTCTTATCTATTCATTTTACTAAGCAAATATGAGGTACTTAACTACACCTTTTCATTAGGAGATGTCTACTCATTGCTTTAATTAAGACATGGTTAGTAGGACTAGTTTTCAGGCTCCATTAAATCACTGTCACTCATCAAAGGGAACAAGTTCTACCTCCTGCATTACTGAGTGGATCAGAACAATACATGGCCATGAAGCAGTGTATGCTGTAGTATTTAGTAGTTGTCATATAAGACAAAACCCTTCCTGTATACCCAAGACATACTTTTCATCTGCAGCAATTGCATTCATCTCAAAATGAGATTCCATAACTTTTGGAACACACCACAGATTCCACAATGTGCCTAATTCTGGGAGACTAAACTGTATCTTACCCACATTTATGTATTCAATTTTGAAGGGGCTCCAATGCATGTCACCTCAAACTTGACACATTTATATACTAAGATGCTCAACTAAACTTGTGTCAGAACTTCCTCTTGTCTATCTCAAGAACTGATCTCCTAACATGAATCATATTTTTCTTCTCCTTTTTTGATATCAGATCAACCAAAATTAGCTGATGTCACAAAAATAAAAATTAAGAGTTAACTATCCTCAGCAACCAGCTGTATACTTTATTGTTTACTGTACATGTTTCAAGCAAATTCATTTTCTTTAAACACTGATAATTTACCTAAAGGGCCCATTTCTCTCTTCCATGATTCACTAGACTTAAACTTTTTCTCTTATTATCTTGCTTGACACTTCACTTCTCACAATTTATGATGTGGTTGGGTTAATGTTGTCAACTTGAAAGGATATAGAATTATAGAACAGACAAGTTTCTGGATATGTCCGTAAGAAATTACCTGTGCTGAATTATCTACAGTAGGTGAACATAGGTAGAAACAACTACCATAAGTTTAGGCAGTGCCATTTCATGGTTAGCAGTACTGAGCTGAACTAAAGAGTAAGAGTAGACTGAGTATAGCATTGAGTATTATCTGCTTCATCATTATTGATGCAATGTGATCAGTCATGCTCCTCCTCCTGTCACCATTCCTTCTCTATAGAGTTCTATCACTGTCTTCAAAAAGGATTCCTTTCTAACAGTAAGCAAAAGTCAAGCCTTGCACACATTGGTGTGCCTTTCGATAAGAACTATATAGAGATGTCAATAGGTTATAGTCATATTGTGTAGCGTATCATTCATCTCTTATATTACCTAACTGTGCATCAATCCTCCAACATGAGGACCTTTCAGGAGGTAAGTCACAACTAAAACATAGTAATCAGCAAAGAAATGAGCCTTATGTTAGTATTCTTGCATAAATACATAAGAATACTACTTAATAGCTTCCAAATGAGTATGTTGGTTCATTGTTCTAAGAATCCCATGTCTTTAGGAAGTAGATAGTCCAGAAAGTTGAACACTGGCTATATACCCCTTGATATTATGCACATGTACATATTTTATTTGATAAAATACTGGGAAGCATAAAGCATTAGACTCACTTAAGAAGGTTCCATTAATCTTGCAATATGGAAGTTTCTTTGGCCTTCTTTACACAGAATAGATACCAGTTCTTACATATAGTTCATCCTACATCCCAGCAATTCCATTCCTAAGTAAACATCTAGTAGACATCTATGGGATACTAATGAAATATGGTAGCACAAGTCATAGACATTACAAAATTTCAACAAAATTCAAGTGAGATGACTTTGAGTAACTTCTCACAAAGCTGATTTGCATATACCACCAAGGAAGAAGGAAGAAAATATAAATTGCATATAACTGTCATAAAAAGGGAACAGAAAATGTAAATGTAGTCTGTATGTGTGAGTGTGTGTGTTTGTGAGTGTGTGTGTATGTGTGTGTGTGTGTGTGGTGTGAGTGAGTGTGTGTGTATATTTAGATTGGAATAATGAAAAGGTATAATGCTTAATTTATGCGTCAACTTAAATGGAATGTAGAGGATCCAGACACTGGCTTCTGTCTTCCTTGAAATCTGAATTGAATTATAAACTAGTACTTTCACTATACCTATAGCTAATCAATCCATATACTGAAGTTAATTTCCACACCAACTTACTCTGTAGATGTTGGCTTTGACAACTTTCATAAATGCCCCTTCAATTCCTTATCTTCATATATGCAAACCATGTATACATAACATTCTATTGTTTGTAGACTTCAGAAATTTTGTCAAGTGCCAGCAACATTTTATTTATCTGAATTCAATTATTTGTGTCTTCAGCAGCAAAGAACAATCATGTAGTTTTAGGTTAGGTCTAAACATTGGAGAAATTTTCCTCTAGGTTGTCAGGAACTGTCAGTTAATAGAAACTTTCTTAGTCTTCCTTTGATGTCAGAGGTTATCAGACTTTGAGCATTATATGAAAATTTACCACAATTGTTCAAATAGCAGAATATGAACCATTTTCTACAAAGGGGCTTTCAGGCACTCACAGGCCAGAGGGTCTGACATCAGCTACACTGCTCCTTCATGCTCTCCACACATCTAAGAGAGTGAACTGAACTGTTATTTTGATAGGGTGAAAACTTACGATCACAGAAACTATATCAGGCAGTTGGGTTACTATCTTCACAAAAGCCACCTCTCTTGGGACTTTCCAGTTACTATATAATAGATAGGTGAACCCCTGGGAACCTGGGCCATATCAGGGCAATATTCTAAGAGACTGGCCATTTATCAGATTTTGTATATGACCGTATCCTTAATGTGTTTTAAATTCATTTTTAGGAGCTCATGGCTATGAAAAATAAATAAAATGCTAAGGCTCCTCTGGGAATTTTATGGTTTTAAAAGATACTGAGTTTATACTTTAAAAATGTTGAGAATGAAAATTCTTCTTTATATAGTCAGAGTCCATGATCATTATCACATTCGGAATTATATTGCTAAGCTCCTTTTCAACTCTGTCATCATGCTGAGTCTGGTATATGTTCCCTTTTCCAAAGGACAAAATGCTAATTATTAAAACTTCTTAAAAGTTAACAAACTAAGAAATAAACAAAACTACATACCTGAATCTAGACTTATTCTAGACTGCCCCATCCAATGCTCATGGCAAATGTATTAGTAAATACTAAGAATAAAAATGAGCAGCATTTATGTATTTGTCAATGCCTAGGACTAGAAGGTAAGATTTTAATGGATTCACCAATTTTTATTTAGAAACTGGATTAAAACAGTAAACACATCATGATACCTATGCGATTAACATTTTATATTCACAACATCCTTGGGTTTTGCAGACACCCTATCGGTCATAAAAATAAAAGAATTCATCCCACTCCATATGGCCAATCTTTCCTTGATACCTTTGAGACTCGTGACACATGTCGTGGTTCTTTTTAAATAAAAAAGTTTCACACTTTTCATGGAAAAGTAACTCGAATTTTCTTCAAAAATATCTCCTTAATGGTGCTTTTCAAAGCCAGTTGATTAAAATCTGCATTGCTGAATACTCTTTGAAGGCATCTTCACAGTTTTCTTGACTATTTTGTTAGTCACTCAGAGTGGCCACTTACCAGAAACCCTTGGATATCTAAGTCAAGCTTTTGAACACACTCATTTCCAATTCTCTATTCATAATGACAGCCAAAATGTTTAAATGCATGCAAACAGTGTCAGGTCTTGATTAATCATGGACTCATTTGAAAGCAACAGGCTATATTTCCTGGTGGAGAGCACCACAGCCATCAAATACTGGCCTATGTTTTCCTCTATTGGCCAAGAGTCTGTGTGTATGAACAAAGGTAAATGAAACTCAGGGTTTTAAAGATAAACTCTCAACCTCAGGCCAACATCCAGCTTGTATATAATACACAGAGAGGAAAAGCTGGAAAGGATCTACAATATGAGTTTGAATCCATTAAATATGGATATTCATATGCACAAAAATGCTTTCAATAAATATTATTGAATATTCAAGGTAGCAACTGGCATCTGGTGTGCAATGAATGGACATGTTCTCTTGCACTAAGCAATGAAGTATAGGCCATACAAAATCAAATGTTAGGACTCCCAAGTGACTGTGGTGGTCCTAAAAGAATAATCAAATTTAAATGAGTTTTGGAGAATTTTTTTCTAGGTAAAGGTGGACATGACACTACCCTGGTATCTCTGTGTCGGTGTGTGAAGCTCCCATCTTCTTATGAGGCATAACCCTGGGAGTCTTTCAGTCATGTTTCACTTCTCCTGCAGAGCAACAAGGATAGGTCAATCTTGACCAGTCTTATTCACTATTGATGCAGCTGATACAGGGGCTTAACTACAGAACAAGGGAAAACATGAGATATTTATCTGGAAAGACCCATAGAGATGGGTACAAAGAAAGTTTCTCACTGCTGAAATGATGAGTGTGGGCTTGGAGCAACCATGTATTTTATAGCATGGTTGTGCAATTAGAGAAAATGAGATAATCATGGACAAGCAGAAATGAGAGTTGGGCAGATGTCCTGGCCATGTTAACATACCCACAGAACGTATATGTACACATTGCTGAAATCTGATCTCCAAAAATCAGTGATAAAAACAAGTATAGTACTTAGTGTGCTCATTTTATTTAAATTTAATTATTATTACTTGTGTGTGTGTGTGTGTGTGTGTGTGTGTGTGTGTGTGCATGCCATATTATGCGCGGATGGCTGAGGAGGTAAGAAGTGGGCAGTTGTGAGTCACCAAACCCAATGTGGGTGCTAAAAATGGAGCTCAAATTTTCTGCAAAAGCCACAAGTGTTAACTGCTGACCCATCTTTCCAGCCCCCAGAACATTAAAATTTGAAAGTTCCTGTTCTGCTTATATTATTTGTTAAAAATTACCTCCTTGTAACTCTCAACCTGAACATCTCTGAAAAACGATGAATACTCAAAATGTACACTTAAAGATCTCCTGCACATTTCTCTAGATAAAGTATCAGTGAGCTGTACTGAGAGAAAGAGATGTCTGCTGTTGAGCAGGACTGTGTTCCAGCATGACACATTCTTTGTTCCTCTGAGGTTTCTCTGACAGGTCAAGGGTAATAACTACACAGACCGTGAGATCTTAGGTGAAGTCTGAGTGCAGAAGTAAAGTGCTGGAAAGGTATCTCCTGTAAAACAGAACACTGCACATTGGAGAGATATGATGAGAATTGGCCTCAAGAGCATCGGTATACTCATCTTTTTAAAAATAGTAGGTAGGATGATACATCTGAGAAAGATTTGAAATTCCAACTAAATTCAGCCAAAGCCTAGGAAGTGCCAGATCAAGTCAGTAAGGAAGGAAAAAATGCAGTATCAAACTATAAATGGAAACATAAAATACCACATTGAAAAATTAGTATTCCAGGAATTTTAAGTTGATCATCCAATTGACAGACAAGTCCTCTTGCTCCTCAAAGATTCAGGATTTAGAAAATAGATGAGATTAAATTGAAGTTATTAATGTGTGAAGATCAGGTAAAACAGGACAATATCATCCCTACTGATAATTCAGGCGTTCACCAATTTATTGCAGGTAAGAGACTGGGATAGGCATCTTTAGCTTGATACAGTCTGTCTCAAACCTAAATTATATATGTAAATTCTGATCAGTTCCTGGATCAGTCTGTAATCTTACACAATAGAAATAGTGATTTTGAAGGGTCTAGTGAGACTTTCTAATTTAATTTTTAGAAAGATGCTAAAGTTAAATTTATGTCAATGTGCATGCAGCTGTTTGTTTACATTTTTAAGTATCTGAAGCAATATTTAGTCTCTTGGATGAAAGTTTGTGTAGCATATTTTTAATCTAACTTTATTTCATGTTATTTCAGATTTTCTTTTATGGAGCCAAGGATATGATCATTTCTACAAAACACCAAAGAATATCTTCCACATTAATATCCTTTGTCAATGACTAGTGACCATTCAAAGGCCAGATACTTGAAAAGTTCTTGCTAGACTGCAGTGCCATCTCTAACCTATTATGCAGAATGTGAAACAGTCATTTGCAAAATAAAAACAGTTCCTTTAAAATTGGAGAGGATACAGCAGAAAGGACTTAAAATTTCAACATTAATTTACAAAGAAACATGTTTTAGTTTTATTTATGGTTCTGGGATAAAATATTATGACAAAAGAACTTAGCAAAGAGAGGGTTAAGTTTAGCTTATGATTCCATATAGTACATCATAGCAAAGAAAGCAAGGCAGCAAGGATTTGTTGCAACTATTCATGTCCAAAGTAAAGAGCAGAGAGAGAACAGACACAGGTCAAAGTTCTACTTTTTTAATGTAATCTAGGAGCCATCCCAGGGAATGCTGACACTCTGACTTAGGCTGGTTCTTCCTACACTAACTAATGTAGTCAAGACAATCTTCCCACAGATATGCACATAATCTAGACATTATAAAAGTAATTTAAATTTTTTTCAAGTTCACAAATAAAACTAGCCATTACAGCATGAGTTCAACAGAAACTTTTCCAACTTACACAAAACCTGAGACACTTTCCATATCTATAACATTAAAGTCATGAGTTCAACAGTTACCTTTCTAATTTACACAGAATATCTTACAAACACTTTATGTGCTGTGTTAAACTATTATAAACACAGTTTAAGATGTAAGAAACAATGTAATAATACGATGTGTCCACAAATAGATGCATTATAATAACTAAATGAAAGAGACACGTGGCAAATGGAACACAGTATTCATGATTCATCTCCAAAATTCTAATGGATTATTTTCCATTTATTGGCAATTATTGGTCATTTGTTTGAAACAGGCACTGTGGACAACCTGCAGTTCCTGTCTGTTGAAAATGTTTCTGTAGCAGGTAGGCAGAAGAATTTAAGGTTGTGAACTGTGATGTAATTTCTGGTTAGATTTATTCATAATGTGTTACAGAAAAGAACAGATAGGAATGCACCATGAGCATGACCTATCTATGGAAGCTTTCTAGAAAAGATTTGGTAGAATGTAGACTTCATGGCAAGGCAGAAAGTATCTGATAAAGACCAACCTGGGTAAGCAAACACTTCAGCACATATCTATTTGCTAAGGACCAAGGATGTGAAAGCCTCTTCAACTAAGGAACAGTTACGGTATGTGATTCTAGGCTTTATCATTATATTGGATTCCAAGATTTATCATCTTTCCAGACCAGAGAAAAATATAGGATGTATTTCAATGCAATTACTAAAGTCAGCATATATCATATATAATTTTGAGTATATCTCAAAAATTCCATTATAATCAGACAAGGGTTGTATATTTCATAAGTTATGTAGCAACACAGTAAGAAAACTGGCATAATATTGCAGATCAGTCTCAGGACAATATGAAATGTTTGCCCATCATATGAATTCTTCTTTGAAAGTCTAAGAAGTTAATTTTATTGGAGCTAATATATTAAATTTAGCTTGGTCTACTTAAGTAGCAAGGTTATAGAATTGAGTCATCAATTATATTACCAGTGATAAAAACCTGAATATGGTAGATGGTAAACAGGTCCACTCAGAATCATCAACAAAAATGCTTGAAAAAAATCATTTTCTAGCTAATGTGGTTTATTTTGCTGAAACACGCAGAAGAGGACTTAAAATGGAGAGACATATCAAGTCCACAGATGGGGAACTGAATATGATAAACTAATTTTCCCTTTTTAGATTTTATGCAAATCTAGTAAAATCATAGCATGGTGTTTTTGGAATTGACAATACAAATTTAGGACTTATTTAGAGAAATGTTGACTGACAACTCAAGAGAACCATTTTTACGCATCATAACTAGTGCATACGTGACCACACAGCCATAAGTTACAAATATTTGGGATGAAATTATAAAAGATACAGCTTGACAGTACTTAAACAAAAATAGATGGACCAAATCAGCTATTCACAGAATTAAAAAAATAAATGAAATCATTAGGTAACAGCCAGGATGTAGATACAGAATTATAAGTCATTATTTATGAATAACACTTTTAAGGCTCTTGAAGTTTTTAATTAAATATTCCAAATGTCACACACAAACATTGGCAAATTACATGTAACATGGAACAAATGCAATCAAAGCAATTGTGTCTAAGCTGGACTAAACAGATGAAATAAGGCTGAGGGACCACAGTGTAGTCAGAAGTAACGTAACAAAATGATTTCTCTGCACAAATTTAAGTCTGTGATGCTTCAGAAAGCACAGAAAACGCAAGTAGAAGATCAAGAATCGTATTTTGTTACAAATGAATTGAAGAGCTAAAAGCTTTCATGTAGCAAGATTAAAATGTAAAACATCACAAAAATAATATCTACAGAATGCAAAACACTAATGAATTGCTACCCTGACTGAAAAGGAGACATGTTAAAACATCGATGCATTTTTTTTCCTTTTGATAAAAGACAGAGAAGAATGGCTAGTCCATATAGTCTCAATTGTATCTGTGTGTGTTCAACTGTGTGCATTTTTATAACAAGTGAAGGTCTATACACACCCATGCCAACAAAATACAGTTTCATCTGTCATCACTGGCACTCCTCAAGTTGCCCTTTCACCAGCACACCTACCTCATTTTTGTCCCTGCGTATCCATCTGTGCTTTATGGAAACCTCTCATCTGTTCTTCACCTGTGTGATGCCATCAGATTAAAAATGTTACACAAGAAACAGTCTGACACTGTAAGATTAGGGTTGTTTTGCCTATTACTCGTTCGTGTATTATTCCCTTAAGAAACATGCAATGTTGCATGTAAGAATAATTCATTTTACTTCAGGATAGTGTGTCCCATGGTGTAAAGATTCTGCTGCTCACTTAATTACTCATTGTTTGAAAAAAGGTATCTGTGTTATATCTATCCATTGCTGGAAGTCTAGGGATACTGTGAGAGATAATAGTGCTATAAACATTTCATGCGGGTTTTGGTATGAACATAATTCTTTATTTCTCTGTGATAGAAGCCCAAAGAATACAGGGCTGCCTACCTGTTTTTTGTTTTTGTTTTTTGTTGTTGTTTTGTTTTGTTTTTTAACTTCACCTCCCAAATCCTATAAGAAGACATTGAAAAGTAATAAATGCAAATGAAATGCTTATTACAATTTCCTGAAGATAGGCAAAGATGAGTTTCTTTAATACAAACTTTTTCATAGTATAGTATGCAATCCTTAATATAGTCAGGTTCTTAACTGTTGTTTTTTTATGTTATCAGAACCTAAAGTATGTAACATAATGTTATTGGGAACTGCAGCCCTAGCTAGAAAGTACTGTAACTAACAGTTTCAATATAACTACACCTGTATTTTCAATTCCTAACAGTTTTTAATAAATGGTGGGCTTTACATAAATTGGTTTATACAGTACATGCATTTACATTTCTGTAATTTATGAGGTCAATTCATAGTTTGGCATACTGTAGTTTGCATATGGTTTATTCATTTTCATTATTTTGTGTGGTTTTAATCTTTCAATGAATACACTTGTGTTTGAAAATATCTCTTAGATAGTGGTGGAGTGCTTAAAATGTTCAACAATTTAAGAAAAGAATGGAAGAAATAAGCTGTAAATGATGGGAGACTGAAAGAAAGTTCTAGGAATAGTTTTTCAGAAACGTTTGAGCATGGCTGATATAAAATAGCTCTGGCTACTTGTAGCATCTGTTAAGTGTACTGGATGATAATTCATGGAATTGTTTATAAAATGGAATCTATGGTGAAAATTGAAAGAACAACCAATGATGTTCATATTTCTATTCTCGATTTATCATCTGATTTCCTATAATATCAACACTTTTCAACAAGTCCACCTTACAATACATAAACTAAAGTCAATCAGAGTAAGAATAAGATCAAATATTGAACATCAAGATTATGGTATTTCTTGTGGTGTATGAACTTTCCCATGAAATGTGTCTAGTGATAAGCTGTGTTAAACTTATTTATGACATGAAACAATCTTAGTTGATAATTTATGCCTTTTTAATGGCCATTATTAGCATGGTTAACATATTGCATTATTTCTATATGAACTGGTTTTACTCACTAAGTCATATTTTTAGGAAGTGAAAATACATAATGAGAAGATGCTATGTTTGTTAGTTATCAGAAGGAGACAGATTATAGTAAACAAATGTCTACTACCCATTGGTCTATTAAAAAAATGGCCTTTTTAAATAGTGCTATTTTCTTGGAAAATGTTTCTATACAATGTATTCTGATCACAGTTTCCCCTTTCCCAATTCTACCATTTGTTCTTTACCTACTCTCTCTACATGATTTCCTTCTCTGTCTCTCTATTTGGAAAATAAAAGATGTAAAGAAACCACAAATAAATCACAATAATAATAAAAGAAAAAAGGACAAGAAATATATACACACACACACACACACACACACACATACATACACACATACCATAAATACATTCACAAACAATATTCCTAGAAATACAAAGTTGGAAACAATAATGTACAAGCAAATAAGACAGTGAGATAAAAGAAAAAAAGCCCAAGCCCAAACCAAGACATCTGAGAAAAAAGTTCTATAAAAAATACCACTGAATTTGCTCTTTATTGACCAACTATTTCTGTGGGTGTAACCTGATCATAAGTATATTTGCATAAGCATGGAGATTGCACTGGAGAAAATTGACTTTTCTTTTGAAAGTAGATGTCAACTAGAGATAGTTTCTTGGTAAAGGATAGGAGATTATGTCCACTTATCCCTCTCAATACTAGAGTGACATAGTCTCTGCATGCTCATGTGTATATCTGTATTTTTTCTAGGATCCACCTACCCACTCTAGCTCTTAAAGTCATCCTACCCCAATTTCCCTATAGCTCTCTGAGCCCTGATGGGCAGAGGTTTGGTGAAGACATCTAATTTAGGAATGAGTGTTCCAAAAATCATTCAATCTCTGCTAGTTTCTGTCTACTGAAAAAGGAAGTTTTTCTGATGATAGTTGAGAGAGGCACAAATTTATGAGTATAACGGAATGTCATTAGAGTTTTTTCAATATGTCTTTGATAATTATTTGAGATAAAAGTTAAAGTCCATAAATTTTAATGGGATTATGATGTTTACCACATTTTGGGCTTAAGTCAATTTTTTTATGTATATTATTTTTTATTCCATATATTCTTTGTTTACATTTCAAATGATTTCTTCTTTCGTGGATGCCCCCTCCCCAAAAGTCCCATAAGCCCTCTTCCCTCCCACTATTCCTCAATTAAAACGCTTCCTGTTTCCCTGTCCTAGTATTCCCCTACGCAACTGCACTGAGCATTTCCAGGACCAGGGGACTCTCCTTCCTTCTTCCTGGGCATCATTTGATATATGAATTGTTTCTTGGGTATTCTGAGCTTCGGGGCTAATATCCACTTATCAGTGAGTGCATACCATGTATCTTCTTTTGTGATTGAGTCACCTCACTCAGGATGACATTCTCCAGTTTCACCCACTTGCCTAAGAATTTCATGAATTCATTGTTTTTAATAGCTGAGTAGTATTCCATAGTGTAAATATACCACATTTTCTGTATCCATTCCTCCGTTGAGGGACATCTGGGTTCTTTACAGCTTCTGGCTATTATAAATAGGGTTGCTATGAACATAGTGGAGCATATGTCCTTATATGCTGGGGAATCCTCTGGGTATATGCCCAGGAGTGGTATAGCAGACTCCTCCAATAGTATCATGTCCAGTTTTCTGAGGAACAGCCAGACTGATTTCCAGAGTGGTTGTACTAGCTTGCAACCCCACCAGCAGTAGAGGAGTGTTCCTCTTTCTCCACATCCTCATCAGCACCTGCTGTCTCCTGAGTTTTTGATCTTATCCATTCTGACAGGTATGAAGTGAAATCTCAGGGTTGTTCTGATTTGCATTTCCCTGATGACTAAGGATGTTGAACATTTGTTTAGGTGCTTCTCAGATATTTGATATTCCTCAGAAGAAAATTCTTTATTTAGCTCTGTACCCCATTTTTAATAGTGATATTTGGCTCTCTGGTGTCTACATTCTTGAGTTCTTTGTATATCTTGGATATAAACCATCTGTCGGATATAGTGCTGGTAAAGATCTTTTCCAAATTTATTGGTTGCTCTTTTGTCCTTTTTACAGTGTCCTTTGCCTTACAGAAACTTTATAATTTTATGAGGTCCCATTTGTCAATTCTTGATCTTAGAGCATAAGCTATTGGTGTTCTGTTGAGGAAAATTTCCCCTATGCCCATGTGCTCAAGGCTCTTCCTCAGTTACTTTTCTATTACTTTCAGTGTGTCTGGTTTTATGTGGATGTCCTTGATCCACTTGGACTTGAGCTTAGTACAAGGAGATAAGAATTGATTGATTTGCATTCTTCTGCATGCTGACCTTTGGTTGAACCAGCACCATTTGTTGGAAAGGCTATCGTTTTTTCCCCCACAGGATGGTTGTAGCTCATTTGCCAAAGATCATGTGGCCATACATGTATGGGTTCAATTCTGGGTCTTCAATTCTATTCTATTGATCTACCTGCCTGTCACTGTACCAATACCATGCAGTTTTTTTTTTTTTTAACACTATTGCTCTATTGCTTGAGCTCAGGGATAATGATTGCCCTAGAATTTTTTTTTTTTTTACTATAGAGAATAGTTTTAACTATCCTGTTTTGTTTTCTTTTTTTTTTTATTCCAGATGAATTTGAGAATTGTTCTTTCTAACTCTATGAAAAATTGAGTTAAGATTTTGATGGGGATTGCATTGAATCTGTATATTGCTTTTGGCCATTTTTTACTATATTATTACTGCCAATCAAAGAGCATGAAAGATTTTTCCATCTTCTGAGGTCTTCTGGGATTTCTTTTTTCAAAGACTTGAAGTTGTCATACAGATTTTTCACTTGTTTGATTAGAGTTACACCAAGATACTTTATATTGTTTGTGGCTAATGTGAAGGGTGTCATTTCCCTAATTTCTTTTTCAGCCTGATTATCCTTTGGGAATCAGAAGGCTACAGATTTGCTTGAGTTAATTTTATATCCAGCCACTTTGCATAAATTGTTTATCATCTGTAGGAGTTCTTTGGTGGAGTTTTTTGGGTCACTTAAGTATACTATTATATCATCTGCAAATAGTGATAATTTGAATTCTTCCTTTCCTATTTGTATCCTTTGACCTTCTTTTGTTGTCTAATTGCTATAGTTAGAATTTCAAGTACTATATTGAATAAATATGGAGAGAGGGCAGCCTTGTCTAGTCCCTGATTTTAGTGGGATTGCTTCAGTTTTCTCTCCATTAATTTGATGTTGGTTACTGGTTTGCTGTATATTGTGTTCATTATGTTTAGAATGGGCTTTGAATTACTGTTCTTTCCAAGACCTTTAACATGAAAGGATGCTGAATTTTGTCAAATGCTTTTTCAGCATCTAATGAAATGACCTTGCATTTTTTTCTTTGAATTTGTTTATGCAGTGGATTACATTGATTAATTTCCATATATTGAACCATCCCTGCATCCCTGGGATGAAGCCTACTTGATCATGGTGAATGATTGTTTTGATATGTTCCTGGATTCACTTGGCAAGAATTTTATTGAATATTTTTGCATTGATATTCATAAGGGAAATTGGTCTAAAATTCTCTTTCTTTGTTGGATCTTTGTGTGGTTTTGATATCAGCAAAATTATGGATCCATACAACAAGTTGGGTAGGGTTATGGGACAGTTTAGCTAGTCTATCTGATCTTGATTAAACTTTGGTAGTTGGTATCTGTCTAGGAAATTTTCCACTTCATCCAGATTCTCCAGTTGTTCTGAGTATAGACTTTTGTAGTAGGGTAATTTATTTTAATTTCCTCAGTTTCTATTGTTAGTTCTCCCTTTTCATTTCTGATTTTATTAATTTGGATACTGTTTCTGTGCCCTCTGGTTAGTCTGGCTAAAGGTTTATCTATCTTGTTGATTTTCTCAAAGAACCAGCTCCTGGTTCAGTTGATTCTTTGTATAGTTCTTTTTTCTTTCAACTTGGTTGATTTCAGTCCTGAGTTTGATGATTTCCTGCCTTCTACTCCTCCTTGGTGTATTAGCTTCTTTCTGTTCTAAAGCTTTCACGTGTGCTGTTAAGCTGGTAGTGTATGCTTTCTCCAGCTTCTTTCTGAAGGCAGTCAGATCAATGAGTTTTCCTCTTAGCACTGCTTTCATTTTTATGAATGAATTTGTGTATGTTGTGCCTTCATTTTTATTTAAATTCTAAAAATTCTTTGATTTCTTTTCTTATTTCTTCCTTGACCAAGGTATCATTGAGAAGAGCATTGTTAAGTTTCCATGTATATGTGAGCTTTCTGTTGTTTTTGTTGCTATTGAAGACCACTCTTACTCCATAGTCATTTGATAGGAGGCATGGAATTAGTTCGATCTCTTATATCAGTTGAGGTCTGTTTTGTGACCAATTATATGGACAGTTTTGGAGAAGGTACCATGAGGTACTGAGAATAAGGTATATTATTTTGATTTAGGATGAAATGTTCTATAGATATCTATTAAATCCATTTGTTCCAAAACTTCTGTTAGTTTCCACTGTGTCTATATTTAGTTTGTGTTTCCCTGATCTGTCCATTTAGGAAAGTGGGGTGTTGAAGTCACCCACAATTATTGTGTGGGGTGTGATGTGTGCTTTAAACTTTAGTAAAGTTTCCTTTACAAATGGGGGGGTGCCCTTGTATTTGGAGCATAAATGTTCAGAATTGAGAGTTCTTCCTGGTAGATTTTTCCTTTGATGAGTATAAAATGTCGTTCTGTGTCTTTTTTGATAACTTTTGGTTGAAAGTCTATTTTATTAGATATTAGAATGGCTACTCCAGCTTGTTTCCTGGGACCATTTGCTTGGAGAACTGTTTTCCAGTCTTTTACTCTGAGGTAGTGTTTGTCTTTGACACTGAGGTACATTTACTGTATGCAGCAAAATGCTGGGTTCTGTTTACATATCCAGTTGCATAGTCCATGTCTTTTTATTGGGGAATTGAATCCATTGATGTTAAGAGATATTAAGGAATAGTGATTGTTGTTACCTGCTATTTTTGATGTAATTTTATGTTTGTGTGGTTATCTTCTTTTGGGTTTGTTAAAAGAAGATTAATTTCTTGCTTTTTCTAGTGTGTAGTTTCCCTCCTTTTGTTGGTGTTTTCCATTCATTATCCTTTGAAGGGCTAGATTTGTGGAAAAATACTTTGTAAATTTGTTTTTGTCATGAGATACCTTGGTTTCTCCATCTATGGTGAGAGATTTGCTGGATGTTGCAGTCTGGGTTGGCATTTTTGTTCCCTTAGGTTTTGTATGACATCAGCTCAGGCTCTTCTGTCTTTCATTGTCTCTGGTGAGAAGTCCATTGTAATTCTGATAAATCTACCTTTATATGTTATTTGAACTTTTTCCTTTACTGCTTTTAATATTTTCTTTCTTTAGTACATTTGTTGTTTTAATTATTATGCGATGGGAGGAATATTTTTTTCTGGTCAAGGCTTCTTGTATGTTCATGGGCATCTCTCTCTTTAGGTTGGGGAAGTTTTCTTCTAGAATTTTGTTGAAGACATTTATTGGCCCTTTTCACCTATTTTGTTTTCTTTCCCTTTAGTTCTTTATGTACTTCTCCCTGTTTACTTGTATTCTCCTGTATTTCTTTAAGGGAGTTACTTATGTCCTTCTTGAAGCCCTCCAAGAAGCCCTCCATCAGAATCATGATATGTGATTTTAAATCCAAATCTTGGTTTTTTGGTGTGTTGTGGTATCCAGGACTCATTGTTGTTGTTGAATTGGGTTTGGATGTTTCCATTTTGCCTTGATTTCAGTTAGCAATGTTCCTAAGTTTGCCTTTTGCTATCTGGTTATCCCTGGTGTTAGTTGGTCCTGCTCTCACTGGTGGTGCTTGCCCTTCCTGTGTGCCTGCAAGCCTATCTCAGCAACCCTGGGTGACCTGCTTTCCCCTGGCACAGATTGTTGTGGTGCTTCAGAGATCCTGAGAGCAGGTGGGGTCCTGGAGGGGTATGTCCAAAGCAATCTTCTACTCTGGTGATCCCTGCTTACCTGTCTGCCCATCAACACAGTCACAGGAGCAAAGATGGCAGCGCTTTACCTCTAAGCTTGTGACTCCCTCTAACCTTCTCCCTGCAGGGCAGATGACCCCTGGCAGGGTAGGTATCCAGCTGGCTGGCTATCATGCTGCCAAATTCCTTAAGTCAAGTTTGAAATTCATATATATGTCCAATTAGCTGAAGGAAATTTTTTCTGTTTCTTTTAGAAACTCATTTGTGTCAAGTGATATTTTCATGGAGTCTGTCTTATGAAAGGACATGGGAGTTTTTCTGAAACAGACACGTGAGTAGATGTTTTGGTGAGGCAGACTTGTGAGAGAGCATGTGATATTTTGCTGGAGCAGATGATTGAGAAGTCACATAATATATCGAAAGAGTGTAAGTAGAACTCCAGGGAGAATGAGAGGATGTTCTTCCATTGCTATGTCTTGCAATGCTTAGCTAATCCTTGCTGATCTTTCATTGTCATGATTTTATAGAGCTTGTCATAACTACTATGAGAAATTAATAACAAATATCCAAAGAGCAAACTTACACAGTTTATAAAAAGAACTAATTACATTATTCACATATTGTAAAGAGAATACCAATTCCAGAGGCACCAGCATTTTGTATACATGTAAACAAGATATTGGTGGCCAGTTAAAAGTCAGACAAAAAAGAAAGGTGATCAAAAGTCCATATACAACAGTTTAAAAAAATCAGAATTTTATGCAACCCTTATGGTATTATTAGATTATCATGAATCTCTTAATATAATTACTGATTCCTTACATGTAGGAAGAAATGTTTTGCATATAGACTGTGCTGAATTTGTACCTGATAATTAAGAATTAACTTTGTTATTCATACAATTGCAACAAGCCATCAGAAGTAGAAACTCACCATTACTTATTAATCATTTTTGGTCTCATACAGGTTCGCCAGGTCCATTAGGTCAAGGAAATGATAAAATTGACCAATTACTAATAGAAAATGTCTTAGAAGCCTCAAAATTTCATGAAAAATATACTAATGAGAAAAGTTTAAAGAAAAAGTTTTTTTTTATCACTTGGCAACAAGACAAAGAAATATTTTTTAATGTCCTATGTGTTTTTAAATCACCAAATACTGGAGATACCAAAAGAAACATCATCTGGCAGATGGATGATCTTCATTTTGCAGAGTTTGAAAAATAAAGGTATTTACCCCATACCATTGATATGTATTATTTAGAATTTAAATGGGAAACTGCTTTAAGTTCTAAAAATAAAAGCTGATCGTGTTACTAAACACTTATTAGAAACATGACAGTTATCAGGACATATGCACAAATTAAGACTCATAATGGTCCTGCATATGTATGTAATAAGATGAAGTAATTCTTTGCATATTAAAATATAAAATGTGCTACTGGCATACCAGAGGACAATCTCCCAGGACAAGTAGTTATAGAAAAAGCCAACTGTACTTAATAGAGATGTTTCTTAAATAAAAAAGAAGAATTAAAGCCCCAGGAACAGGCTAAATAATGCTCTGTTAACTCTAAATTGTCTTAATACTGGTTAAAAAAGAAACAACAGCAGATGAGAGACACTGGGTTATTGAAAAATGGAGAAAGAAGGGAAAACAATATATTATAATGATGTGTTGACATGAGATTAGAAACCTGAAATAGTTTTAAGATGGGGATACAGTTATGCTTATGTATCATCAGGGAATAAAAAAACATGGTTACCAACAAAGCTTATAAAGATTAGATCTGACCAGGGAAAACCTCTTATTAGCTGACAAATAAATGTCTTCACAAAGCAAACAGCCCAGGTGATTCACTCTCACAGACTGTATAAGTTACTGATTTCTCAAAAATATACATGCAAATCAAAGTAAAAATTCCTATCCCAAACCATCCATTACAAAGGGAGTGGACAACACAAAGACTAGACAACACTGCACAGACAGCACAGAAATGACAACAAATTTTATAGCTAACTTTCTTGAGACTAACCATTTTTCTTGGGCCCCAAACAGAAATTCTTTACCCCAATTCATCAGGAAGCAACGGTAGGAAGACTATTGTCCAAGTCCCTTAAGTTGGGGTGGATAGCTTTGGTCGATTGATGTATTATGGTTGATATCATCTAGGGTGGTAGGTTGTATTGGTTATGACCAGGGAGTAAACAAAATAAAGCTTACATCAGGGGTTTCTCCCCTCAATTTGTTTATTTATGTTATCTTTCTCTCTATTATCTAATGATGAGGGAAAAGTGTAAAGCAGAGTAAAATAACAATAAATAAAAAATTAATAAAAATAAATGTTTTAGTTTTGAATATTTTACTTTGTCATGTATTAATATATATTATTAGAAATTTAATTTTGTTTTTCTCGACTAGTGTTTAATGATAGAAATTTAAGATTGTTTTTCTTAACTATTTTTTAATGATAGGATTTAAAGTTGTTTTTATGACTATTGTTTGGTACACTGTACATAGCAGGTTATTTAAAGCTGTTATGTAACATTCTAGTTTTATGTGCTTCTTTATTATTTCTATTGTATGTAGATTGTTAATGTTAGAGAAGTTTTGGGCTCTCTCTGTGTGTGTGTGTGTTTGTGTGTGTGTGTCTGTGTGTGTGTGTGTGTGTGTGTGTGTGTGTGTGTGTGATTTCCTATTTTAAACAAAAGGGGGATCTGAAGTGGAAGTTTCTGTTTTCTTTGGAAACTCAGTTGTGTCATGTGATGTTTTGTGGTATCTGTCTTGTGAGAGTGCATGTGGTGTTTTGCTGGCATAGATACATGAAAGGATGTTTTGCTGAAGCAGACATGTGAAAGGGCATGTGATGTTTTGCTAGAGCAGCCTCTTGAGAGGACATATAATATGTAGAAAGAGTATAAGTAGAACCTCTGCAAGAGTGAGAGAATGCCCTTGCATTGCTATAACTTGCAGTTTGTTGGTCTTCACTGGTCTTTGCTGGTCTTTTTCCTGACTTCCTGAAAAGAAATATGCCAAAGGATTTCTTGTAGTAATCTAGATGCTTCTTGCTGCTTCCCCTTATTTGTCCCAATTCAGCAGAGCCTCCTGTTTTCTGCTAGATCAAGCTGCTGCTACTGACTCATGTTTGGTGTTTGCTATTGAAATCGACTGCTGATGAATAGTAGACTTGCCCCTAAGAACTACTTCTAAACAGGTCCATGACATTCTTTGTCAGATTAATCTCCTTTCTCCCTTTCCTTTGTATGGTGGACTAGAAGAGGGTGAAGTGTTACAGAATTTTGTAGGGTTATTGGGTCATTGAGGAGGTGGAATTTGGGGAGTTTGCACTTATGCTCACTGGGGCATGTGTCTGGCTGTAAGGAAGTGCAGAAGCACCACTCCAGAGTTGGGAAAGCACAGTTGTAGGTGTGAGAAAGCCAGAGCTTGTTCTGGTTTGGGGGGGGGGGGGCTTCAACAAAGTTGAGGGCTGTGGGGTTCTCAGACTCTTGGATATCCAGACAGTGCTGGGAGTCACAGAAGAGATCAGAGTCAGAGGTAAGCAGTCTGGGTAAAGAGTCTATCCAGAGGGGAAAAGGGACTTGGGGGGAAGGGGAAGGGAACTCCAGATCCTCTCATGGTGTGATTGTTCTTATGTTGGTGGAGGCAGGCTTGGTTGTGGTTGTGTCTGGGAGTGCAGAGAGTCCTTCTATGGGAGATTAGGCTGTGCTTCTAGAGGTGAAGGCCTCCTTCACGGCTCCTCACAGTGCATCTTGATGAAAAGTGGCAGCCCATGGTTCTATACAGTATGTGTAAAATCATACCCCACATCTCATGGGGGCCTGAGATTAAATACTTTTTGCAGGGAGAAATGTCTGGGAAGGGAAACTTATTGGCTAAGTCCTCCAGACATCTAAGGACCTCATTATCATGAAGAACTCTGTTTGGAGCCTATGTGACTACAGGTCATGTATCTTTTATGTGACAAGTATGGCACATGTTCCAAGTTAGGAGTGTGACCGGGAACTAGGAGTCACCTAAGCCTCAGGTGTGTGCCCACCTAGTCTCCAGGTCTATACCTGCTCTACCTTAACAAAGATGGTTTTACATCCCACATAATTTTATATCTTAAAATCTGGAATTCTAAAATATCTGCAAAAGAATAGAGTACATAGTTCGTTGATAGAGTGATGGCCAGATGAGCAATTTCTAACAATACCTCAACACAAATAAAGGAGATAATAAGAGATTCATAATTAAAGATTTAAATGAAAAATCCTTGATAAAAAGCTTAAGGATTCATGGTAAGGAAACTGGTTAACTTCTTCATTACTGTACTTCATTAAAAATAGTCCTGCTGTGGGTGTGGTATGGTATAATCTTTTATTCTCAGCACAACTGAGGAATAACAGTCATGTCTCTATTAATTAGAAGCTAGAGAATTGTATATAGCATGTTCCAAGTAGGCTAAGCCATGTGGTGAGACCCTTTCCATTCATGTGGTGTCACAGAAAAGTAAATTCTAATTGTTAAAAACCAAATAAAGAGTAAGAGCACGAACTTGTATATTAGCTAATTACCTATATTGTAAGTTAAATACATATGCTATTTTAAGAATATATAGTAAACTATATATGAAATTTTAATGGATCTACTCAACCCACTAATATATACATCTATATCTGTATCCATTTACATTTATAATATCAATCAAAATCTGGCATTTTAGTAATAATGAAAATTGGCTTGGGTAAAGCAGAATAACTAAGTCCTTCTGCTGTAGAAATCTAGATGATAAAACATGTAGAGAGGATTAACTGCCAACTAACTAAAAGAAAGCCATTTCTCCTGAGGACATTTAGGTTGGGGAAGATGTATGAAACCAGATAAACATCCTTCAATATTTGTTGTTCTTCCCAATCTTGACCCATCCTTGCCTTATGACATCTCTAGTGTGAGACCAATAGGTCACCCACCCTGCCTTTTGTTAGCTCTAAATTCTAAGCACACTTAGATAAAGCAACTAGTCTAGAATACCCCCTTCATAATTTATAACCCTTTCCCCTTCTCATAATTCAGTGCCTCTTTGAGCTTTCTGTTAGAGAACAAATTGATCATTAGTTATTATTTTCACATTTTTGTGTTCAGGCCTTTTGTCCAAATATATACTCTCTGTTGTTGAACTATGAATGATGATTTGTGTGTGTGTGTGTGTGTGTGTGTGTGTGTGTACCTATTTATTTACTCATCTATCAACTGATTAGGATAAACATAAATAATTCTCAAAGAACTGAAATTTACGAACCTGTTACTTAGAAACACCATGAGTGTTGAGAAATTTTATCAGAAATTATAATTTTATTTCAATGTTCATAATCAATATACATTTTATTTTATTTTTTGATTCAATGTCTTGTTCATTTGTTTTCTGAAATCAATCTGTTACTGAAAATAGATGAAATAATAACTTTTAAATAGGAAAGTTAATATGATTTAAGATGCATTAAACTATACTCAACATTTATAGATATTTATTTATATTTATATCTATATCTAAGCACTTGTTTCACATTAAACTGAGACTGAAAATCAGAGTGTGTGTCCACTCCACTAAGAGTGAATAACAATACCTTCAAGGTGTGCTTCTCACACACATTACCAGCAACAAGAAGCCTTTGGATCAGAAAGAAAATCATGCAGAAGGAGGCAGCGGGCCATCCTTATGTCTAATTAGCTGCTTTCTTATACCTGTTCCTCTGAAAAGGATCACAGATGGAAAAGTAATTAATGCACAAACTAATTAAAGATCTCATTTGTCGATTTTACAAGATAAATAAAACAGATTGTAGGAAACACTCAGCTGGCTGAAGCAAGGTGAAGAGATGTTTATCATTAGCTTAGTAGAAGCTGTATAACACATAATGTATTTCCTTGCTTGTCATTTCAGCAAGGTAGCAAGAGAGAGTAAATCTTTTGTTTTTCAATTATGATGCAACTAAAAGCATCATATAAGACAACAGGTGTTCTTAAAGAATTTGATTTATTGAACATTAGTATTCATATGCTCAAATTCACTTTTAAACCTTATCTGATCTTCTAAGAATATCCACGAACTCTTTCCCAAATGCCAAACATTGAAACACTAAAATTCAGTGTAAAAATATGTAGTTTTTCAACTTATACCTTCTCTTTGAAAACTTTTAGTCTGAGTTTGTAATACTTCGAAAAATACTTATTTTCTGACTGTTGTCAAGTCAGCCCATGCAGTGGGTGGAGTTCCCATACACTTCACCAAGACATCTGTGGATGGTGAAATATGAAAGTCAAGGAGTACTGCAATGACATATAACTAAAACCAAACTACTCTGTGTTCACAGCACAGAGTGTCGCTGGAGGGCTGCTCTTCACAGAGTCATAGACTCTTAGACACCTGTCATGGCTCCTCATAGTATAGACAACTGAGAAGCATGACTTCCTACACTGTAAGGAGTCTTGATGATTAATAAAATTATTGTCCTTTTCTGGCCTATCTTATCTCATTTTGAGGACTCTTAAAATTGTTCATCCATTTCTAAACATAGATAATTATAATAATATATTTTTTAAAACCCATTGAATTAGAAGATAATAGCTCCTCCATTGACAGAAGGTGACACTATCAATAATCATTGATCTTCCCTATTCCAACTTCCCTCCCCTCCCATATCTCACTTGAACTCACTTTTTCTCATCTCCCTTGTAACATCAGAAGCACACTGTATATTGGAAAGAAAATGTTGATATTTTTGTCTCAAAATAGGAAAGCATCCAGAAATCCCATGTGGCTGTCCTGGAACTCACTCTGTAGACCAGGCTGGCCTCAAACTCAGAAATCTGCCTGCCTCTGCCTCCCAAGTGCTGGGATTAAA
Organism: Apodemus sylvaticus; assembly: GCF_947179515.1. Classification (NCBI taxonomy): domain Eukaryota; kingdom Metazoa; phylum Chordata; class Mammalia; order Rodentia; family Muridae; genus Apodemus; species Apodemus sylvaticus. Next base: position 27,500,917 of record NC_067477.1, read on the forward strand.
AGTGTGTGCCACCACTGCCCAGCTTCTCATGGCCTTAGACTTGGAAAATTTTATGTATCTTAAGGCTTGTGTCATTTCAGTCAAGAATTATTAAACATATAAAGGATGCATTTATTACTTAATCTGTATTTAAATTTATGATATTTTTTAAAAATATGTTTATTTTCAGTTTTAAAAACTTTTCTCAATACCCTTAATACCTTCTTTATTTATCCTTTTACTATTTTCTTTACTATACAAAGGCTGATCCAAGGACAGACATGTGTAGTCTTCCATGAAGGTTCTTTTTATACATCAGAATAAAACAAGGCATTTTTTTTATATATATATACCACAAAACTTTGTGGGAAATACCTGTTGAAATGTCAGGTCAGATATAGTACAATGTCTTCTACCTAGTACTAAATCCCTTTCTCTCTAAAAAACCATTTAAATTTTAATAACAGGTATATATCATATTCACACACAGTCTACTGCATTAAAGAAGCAGTACTATTACAGACACATGCTCACCATGAGCTAGTAAATTATTAGGCTACCTAGACCTTGTTCTGTCAGCAACATCCAGTAATGACAATTTAAAAAAAAAAAAGATGGACATTTGGCACAAGTAGTGATTAGCATTCAGCAATCAGCAGTGATAGGTCTGTCTGGCCCACCAAGGTTCTATATTATGTATTTCAACAATTACCAGAAATAATTTTTAAGACTCTATTGCAGGAAGATCTTTGAACTTTATGCTTTATAGGGGCACACAGAATAAGTAGATGACAGGGGTCTTTCCCCTCCAGGATCTTGAGAGTTCTTAGAAAAGATCAGTAAATCAACTTAGATACCTAAACAATTTTTAAGTATCAAAGGATAAACAATTTCCAATACGTTCTCCACCTCAACAGTCCTAACAATCTTCTATAGTTTTCTTCATTGTTAGCCTTTAACATTCCTAAAAATGAAAGAAAGAAAGAAGAAAAGAAAGAAGCAAAGAAAGAAAGATAAAAAGAAAGAAAGAAAGAAAGAAAGAAAGAAAAAAAGAAAGAAAGAAAGAAAGAAAGAAAGAAAGAAAGAAAGAAAGAAAGAAAGAAAGAAAGAAAGAAAGAAAGAAAGAAAGAAAGAAAAAGAAAGAAAGAAAAAAGCTTCAGGGTGTCTTTTCATCAGGGCTTGAAGACTGGAAAACAAGGAGGCGATTGTAACAGAAAGCTGAAAAAAGATGGCTACCTTACCTGAACATTAAATTATGTACTTTTTAATTTATGACAGAGATATGTAAAAGTCTTAACAGTCCACACAGAAGTAAGAAAAAAGGAGTGAACAAAGCACTTCTTGGAGCTTCCTAGAAATGACCTCCAAAACTTACCCGATTGTTGCCCGAGGAAGAGCAGTCTTTCTCTGATGAAATTTTACACAATGAACATGATGACAATTTAAATCAGAACAAAGTAATTCTGTTCTGAATCCTCTTGGTCATCATGAGAGGATTGGAAAGAATAAAACCAGGATGTTCTGCATCTATTTGAAACTAGAAAGTTCTCATCCATGAAACAAAATTGAAGGCAATTTTTCTACTAAGGCTGCATAGCTAGACTGTGAACTATATCTTGAAATATAACATCTAATTGTTTTCATTAATTATAAAAACTGAGCAAGGCTGTTTGATTTGTAAGCAATAGACATCCTTTTGATTCCTGGTTCTAGAGGTAATGAAGTTCAGGGCATAGTTGTGGTACCTGCTTTGCTTCTATTGAGGGCCTCATGCTTGAAATATGAGGAAGGACAATGGGATTGGCTCACTGACTCTTGGGAAATAAAAAAAAAAAAACAGGAGAAGGGGACTCTGTCCCATAGTTAAGTCAGTGAGAGGCAGCTGTGAATCAATGGGACAATCTCAATTATTCAAACACCTCTCAGTGAGTTTTAACTACTTCATTAAAAAGTCACTTCCTAACGTGTGACTTAAGAAATACATATTTTACTCAAAGCACAGACTTGATAAAATATTTTTTCCTCATCCTGAAACTTGCTATGGACCTGTTCTGCCTTAGGAGTATATTTTAAACTACAATTATCTAAAACTCTGAAAAATATTTATCAACTGTTTTCAGCTTTTAGATGGCATTAATAGAACAACTAGTTTCCATGCCAAGAAATAACTTCATGATTATTTTTCAAGAGCTGGTTTTGTGAGGAGTTGACAGGAATTCTGGAGTAGGCATAAAAGGTGGAGTTATTTGGTATGGATTTACAGAGTTCTCACCATATACAAAATTCTCTGGTGTCATAAACACAAGTATTTTAGTTCTGAACAATAACTCCACTGAGTATTAAATTTCATACAATTTATAGATAGACATTAATTTAAAGCACTTTAAGGTATATAATAAAAATATCTTGAACAGGGACTTTAAGATGTGAATGTAATTTTCATATGGTTCATACTTTCATCTGAGCCTGAAACAATGGTAAGGGTTATATAGTAAATTACAATTGACTTAGAATATCTGTGCATTGCATTATATTTGAAATGGAGTCCAGAAAGTCCCAAGAGATGAGTTCTTAATAAATAGACCACTTAAAGCACTTATTGAGTCAAATTATAAATTTCTGCTGTTTTTTATTTTTTTCCTTTTTTAAGATTAAAAAACTCAAGGTACTGAAAATTTCTGTATACTGCTAAGTGAATCGTCAGTCATAGAGGAATATTTCATACTTTTCCTGGCTCAGATACAGCATTATTGAATAAAACAGGATATGTGATTCTTCAAGATCAGGATAGGAATATTTCCTTGGTCAGAGTTTGGAAATAAACCCACAAGGTTTTTCAAAAGACTTTCTACTACAAACTGGTTATTTCATAGTGACAAATGTATTATTTCTTTTCAAATTCCTATTATATCTACAGTCCAATATAATTGCAATCATATTTATATTATCTCTCATAAACCTTATAAACCATTTTAGGCTATCCTAGATGCTGTTTTCATATATTTTGTGTTTATAATTTTTTTTACCCTAGAGCTGTGGGCATTGCATACATAATATAATGAACTTCTCTTTTTGTGAGTGTTCTTTCTTTATTTCAAGTTTAAATAAAACTCTATGTGGTAGCTTTTTTTTAATGTGTGTGTATTTATGTGTGTTTGTGTGTGTGTGTGTGTGTGTGTGTATTGTCTTGTTTCTTACTGGAAAGTTATCATTTATTTGTGTAGAACAAGTTTATGCAGATACAAAGTTCAGCAATAATTATAAATCATCACGACAACTTCTTGAAATTTAAGTTTATTGGAATTAGTCTGCTTGGTGATGAAAGAAAGGCTTTAAGCGATTAATATGTTAGTTGCCAGGATTTGAGGACATACAGAAAAATGGATTGGAAGAAGCTGCAGGGCTTCAAATTCATTTCTTGAAATCACTGGAAGGCTGGCTCATGCTTTCATGAGAGGAGACATCTTCAACAATGATCATTTATAATCAAGAGAGAGGTGTTATTATCAAGACTGGAAATTAAAATAGAATTTAGCCTTAGTGTGCCATATACAAAAGAAAGTCTGTTAAAAAATCAATGTTCTGTTCTGTTCTGTTCTTTCTTCCTTTCTTTCTTTCTTCAAACAAGCCAACAGGTTGATATTTTCATTCACATTTTATAGGGAAAATAAAAAATATATATAAATAAACCAAACAAAACCTCTTAAGGTGTTTCTTCCTATGCACCTGTAAAACTAAATGTAAGAAGCTGGATTTGAAATGTAAAAGGCTGGTTAAAGTCTATCTAATTTCAATTTTTGAATCCAAACTCTTTTTTGGAAAGGGACATGAAGTTGTAAAGAAGATTCTGGGTCCAAAACTGAGAACCTAGATTTTACTTTCTTTTTCAATTCTGATTTTAGAGCAGATGGGAGTATGTCTACTATACTGTGACTCTCTGAGCTTATGTTTTCTCTTTGATAATTTGAGGTATCTGAGACAAAGAAAAGAAAAAGGAACTTGATATATGTTACATAATACATGAAGCTAAGGAGACAATATATATATTAACAATTATCATGGTGATAATTGTGTTCAATGTGTGAAATATATATTCATATTTTGATTCCTAGTAGCCTGGAAAAAGTTGGAAATACTTTTTATTTCTTCTATATAATATTGGTTTCAGAATATAGCATGTTCTCAATAGATACTTGCTAAATGAGTACTGAATGAGAATAAAAAATTCACAGATAACTATTGTATTTTATTTTATTTTCTCTATGGAATACATCATGTCTTTAATCTGAGAAACTGCCCATAAGCTCATGTTTTCAATATTAGAACAATGATTGTTCTTACTCTAAAAAAAATCCAAATACTTGAACATTTGAATATCAGATCTTATACATAATGATTCATCTTGGCTACTATAGGCATTTTTAAAAATTATTTAAGAAAGATACAAGTGGAAAAATCCACCAAGAAGAACTTTCAATTCTGAACATCTATGCGCCAAATGCAAGGGCACCCTCATTCATAAAAGAAACTTTACTAAAGCTCAAAGCACACATTGCACCTAACACAATAATTGTGGGTGACTTCAACACTCCACTCTCAATAGATGAATCAGGAAAACAGAAACTAAACAGGGACACAATAAATCTAATTGAAGTTTTGGACCAATTGGACTTGACTCGTATTTATAGAACATTTCACCCTAAAACAAAAGAATATACCTTTTTCTCAGCACCTCATGGTACCTTCTCTAAAATCGACCATATAATTGGTCACAAGACAGACCTCAACAAACATAAAAAGATCGAACTAATCCCATGCCTCCTATCGGATCACTGTGGAGTAAGAGTGGTCTTCAATGGCAACAAAAACAACAGAAAGCCCACATACATATGGAGGCTGAACAATAAGCTACTCAATGACACCTTGGCCAAAGAAGAAATAAAGAAAGAAATCAGAGACTTTTTAGAATTTAATGAAAATGAAGGCACAACATACCTGAATCTTTGGGACACAATGAAAGCAGTGCTAAGAGGAAAACTCATAGCCCCGAGTGCCTCCAAATGAAAATGGAGAGTGCATACACTAGCAGCTTAACAACACACCTTAAAGACCTGGTACTCACATTTTAAGAAATATTTTGTTTGTATTTCTTTTGGAGCACTGTTCAGAACTTTCTTATCCTTATTCATTTTCACTTACTTGAAAACAACAATTCCATACTTTTTTTTTTTTTTTTTTTTTTTTTTAGATAATGACTTTGGACTTTGTGTTGAGAACATAGCATTTTTTTTTTCAAAATTAAGGTAAAACTCAGGTGAATTTTGTCTAATAAACTTACCTACTTGAGATCAAAATACCCTGTGCTAAATGCTGAGAGGAAACCAAAATCTCACCCTTGAAAGAGCCATTGGGCTAAGAGAAAACACATATAGAGTTGGTAAGAAATGTTTGTTTTGAGGGACAAGAATAGGTTTGTGTGTGTGTGTGTGTGTGTGTGTGTGTGTATGTATGTGTGTGTGTGTGTATGTGGCTCTTCCTATCATGCTGTTTGCTGAAGAATTATCCAGATTGGCACATAAATTGTCTTGCTACCACCTTTAATGAGACTCTCATCTTTCTTGCCTTGTCTTGTCTTGTCTTATCTTGTCTTGTCTTGTCTTGTCTTGTCTTGTCTTGTCTTGTCTTGTCTTGTCTTCCCTTCCCTTCCCTTCCCTTCCCTTCCCTTCCCTTCCCTTCTCTTCTTTTGTCCTATCCTGTCCTCTTCTCTTCTTTCTTCTCATCTTTTCTGTCCCACTCTCTCCTTGGCTTCTTCTTTTCAATTAAATGTATTTATTTATTCACTTTACAAGTGAATATCAGCCCCCCTTTTTTTGCCCAGTATCCCCTCATACTGGTCCTCACCCAATTCCAACCTCCCCTTCTCTTTTAAGAAGAGGAAGCCCCACTCTGGATATTATCCTCCAAGTAACCTAACTCCTGAACCCCTCTCCCCACATGCATGTATTAAGTTTCTGTAGGACTAGGCATATCCTCTCCCACTGAGGCAAGACAAGGAACTTCATTTTCATTTAGGGGCCTGAGACAGGCAGGCAGGCAATGGGCTCAGGGACAGCAAGCTATTCATCTGATATATATGTACAAGGGCCTAGGTACTGCTGGACTTTGACCCTTATTGGTGATTCAGTCTGTAAAAGGCCCCAAGGGTCCAAGTTAGTTGGTTCTGTTGGTCTTTCCATTAAGTCTCTGTCCTCTTTTGGTCCCTCAATCCTGCTCCCAACTCCCTTTTAGGTTTCTCCAAGCTACATCTAATGTCTCTGCCCCTATTTATATTGGCTGCTTGATGGAGCCTCTCAGAGCACAATTATACTAAGTTTCAGGGATACAAGGTGCATACCCAAACACAACAAAGGCAATATACAGCCAACCCACAACCAACATAAAATTAAATCAAGAGAAAATTAAAATTTTTCAACTAAAATCAGGGACAAGAGAAGGCTTTCCACTCTCCCAAAGTAGCACTTGAAGCTCTAGCTAGACTAAAGAAGATCGAGGGGATAGAAATTGGGAACAAAGAAGTCCAAGTATCACTATTTGCAGTTGATATGAGAGTATTCATAAGTGGCTCCAAAACATTCTACCAGAGAACTGCTACAGGTGATAAACACCTTCAGTAAAGTGGTTATAGAATTAACTCAAAAAAATCAGTAGTCCTCCTCTACAAAATCAATAAATGGTCTGAGAAAGAAGTTAGGAAAACAGAACCTTTCACAATAGCGACAAATAACATAAAATACCTTGGTGTAACTTTAACCAAGAAATTAAAAGACCGGTAAGACAAGGACTTCAAGTCTCTGAAGAAAGAAATTGAAGAAAATATTGGAAGCTGGAAAGATCTCTCATGCTTATGGATTGGCAGGATCAACAGAGCAAAAATGGCCCTCTTACCAACAGCAATCTACAGATTCAGTGCAATCCCCATGAACATTCCAACATAATTCTTCACAGATCTTGAAAGACCAATTCTCAATTTCACATGGAAAAACAAAAACCCAGGATAGTGAGAATGAGTTTGAACAATCAAAAAACTTCTAGAGCTATCTCTATCCCTGACTTTAAGTTCTACTATAGAACAATTGTAATAAAATCTGCATGGTACTGATATAGAAACAGGCAAGTGGATCAATGGAATTGAATTGAACCAAACATTCAGAAATAAACCCACATATTTTGGACACTGAATTTTGACAAAGAAGTCAAAACCATACAATGGAAAAGGGAGAATACCTTCAACAAATGGCGCTGGTCTAACTGATGTCTTCATGTAGAAGAATGCAAATAAACCCATGCTTATCACCTTCTCTTCTCTTCTCTTCTCTTCTCTTCTCTTCTCTTCTCTTCTCTTCTCTTCTCTTCTCTTCTCTTCTCTTCTCTTCTCTTGTATCCTCTTCTCTTCTGTCATCTTATATTGTCTTTTCTGTCCTACACTCTTCTGCCTTACCTTAACTTCTTCTGCTCTCATTTAGTTTCTTTTTCTCTGTCACCCAGAGTCCTGCCATTTTTATGCTTCCTCGAACTTTTCTCCCTCCAGTTCTTTTCAAAATAACTACCAATGAGCCATTGTTTTGGCAAAGATATCCTTCATTTTTTGGTAAATCAAGATGGTTGTTTTGAATCTGTTTCTCACTACTTCTCTTCTAAGAAGGAAGAGGAAAGAAAATAAAAATGTCAATTCTATATTTTGGGATATTTGGTGACAACTGCATTTCCAATATCCAGAGAAGCAATGAGAAATGCTATAAGTCGGTGTGGTTCTGAAGAGGTCGCAATGGAGTGATACCTACTGAGCAGAAGAGGCTAGTTCACAAGTGTCTTGCTGAGACCAATAGCTGGGCATGCATATAACATTAAAGAGAAGAGGATGCAGAATAGGAAGCAGGTTCTCTCTCTCTCTCTCTCTCTCTCTCTCTCTCTCTCTCTCTCTCTCTCTCTCTCCCCCCCTTCTCTCACTCTGTGTGTGTGTGTGTGTGTGTGTGTGTGTGTGTGTAAAGGTGTATAAAGCTGCCACATGAGTTTTGTCCCTGGATATTAAAACACCAGGGCATGTAGCTTTTGAATCTCTAAGACCTGTACTGGTGTTACTTAATCTGAATCTAACAGCCTTGACCTCTGCTTAAGTATTGTAGTATTGCCATTGGCTGTTTTAGTTCTGAGTCTTTCAAATTTGTAAAACTATATGATGTCTTGTCAGCTTGTATACTATCATGAAAATATTGCTTGAAAACTGTCACATAGGAAAGATAAAAGAAACACAGAGAAAATAGATAAAAGATAAATAAATGAGTATCTAATAACTAAGAGTGAATAGAGAACACACACACACACACACACACACACACACACACAAACACACACCACACTGGATGTTACAGAGTAGTTCTAAAGGGATTAAGGAAATAACCAAAGAGTTTGAGGAATTTCAAGGCAGTTGATAGGATTGTAAAGAAAATGCTGGGATCAGATAACCAATTCTGCCAGGCTGGATTCTGTTGTCCACAGAGTCGTTTCAGGGTCAGAGTTGAGCCATATCAACAAGGTATGCTGAGTATGGTGGATTCTATAGAGGCAGAAGGTAAGGATAGGTCCCAGCAAGTGGTTAAGCAAGTAGATGGGAGGTAGATAGATAGCAAGCTCAGATGTACAGACAGGGAGACAGCAGGAGTAAGCAGGGGCGATGGTGGTGGTGTGAATGTTGAGACATGATCTTGCTGTGTAGTACAGCCTGGTTAGAAATCACTAGGAAGTCCCACTGTGAAATCTTGAACCCATCATTCTCTTGCCTCATCCTCTGGAGTGCTAGGATTATAGGTGTGATCCTGCAGCCAATGAGTCTGGTAGATTTCATTGAGCACTGAAACATGATAATGTGAAACCTGTTACTTACAACTTTTATGATTCCTACTAATACTATTGTTGTGTAGTCTTTCTTTTTTTTTTTTGACTATCAAATAGTTATGTTTTATTTTTTTATTCGATATATTCTTTATTTACATTTCAAGTGATTTTCCCTTTCCTGGGTCCCCCTCCCCGAAAGTTTCATAACCCCTCTTGCCTCCCCCTGTTCTCCAATCCACCCCTTCCCACTTCCCTGTCCTGGTATTCCCCTACACTGCTGCACTGAGCTTTTCCAGGACTGGAGGCCACTCTTTCCTTTTTCTTGGGCATCATTTAATATGTGCATTATGTCTTGGGTATTCCAAGCTTCTAGGCTAATATCCATTTATCAGTGAGTACATACCATGAGTGTTCTTTTGAGACTCGGTTACCTCACTTAGGATGATGTTTTCCAATTCCATCCATTTGTCTAAGAATTTCATGTATTCATTGTTCCTAATGGCTGAATAGTACTCTATTGTGTATATATACACCACATTTTCTGTATCCATTTCTCTGTTGAGAGACATCTGGGTTTTTTCTAGCTTCTGGCTATTATAAATAGGGATGCTATGAATGTAGTGAAGCATGTATCCTTATTACACGCTGGGGAATCCTCTGTGTATATGCTCAGGAGTGGTATTGTGGGGTCCTCTGGAAGTATCATGCCCAGTTTTCTGACAAACCACCAGACTGACTTCTAGAGTCGTAGTACCAACTTGAAACCCCACCAGCAGTGGAAGAGTGTTCCTCTTTTTCCACATCCACACCAGCACCTGTTTTCTTCTGAGTTTTTGATATTAGCTATTCTGACTGATGTGAGGTGAAATCTCAGGGTTGTTTTGATTTGCATTTCCCTGATGACTAAGGATGTTGAACATTTCTTTAGGTGCTTCTCAGCCATTCGATATTCCTCAGGTGAAAATTCTTTGTTTAACTCTGTACCCCATTTTTAAGATGGATATTTGGCTCTCTGGAGTCTACCTTCTTGAGTTCTTTGTATATCTTGGATATAAGGCCTCTGTTGGATGCAGTGTTGGTAAAGATCTTATCCCAATTTATTTGTTGCCTTTTTGTCCTTTTGACAATGTCCTTTGCCTTACAGAAACTTTGTAGATTTATGAGGTCCCATTTGTCAATTCTTGATCTTAGAGCATAAGCTATTGGTGTTCTGTTGAGGAAATTTTCCCTGTGCCCATGTCCTCAAGGGTCTTCCCCAGATTGTTTTCTATTAGTTTCAGTGTTTCTGGTTTTATGTGAAGGTTCTTGATCCACTTGGACGAACTTAGTACAAGGAGATAAGAATGGATCAATTTGCATTCTTTTGCATGCTGACCTCCAGTTGAACCAGCACCATTTATTGAAGAGGCTATCTTTTTTTCCACTGGATGATTGCAGCTCCTTTATCAAAGATCAAGTGACCATAATTCTGTGGGTTCATTTATGGATCTTCAATTCTATTGCATTTATCTACTTGCCTGTCACTGTACAAATTCCATGCAGTTTTTAACACTATTGCTCTGTAGTACTGCTTGAGGTCGGGGATACTGATTTCCCCAGAAATTGTTTTACTGTTGAGAATAGTTTTAGCTATCCTGGGCTTTTTTGTTATTCCAGATGAATTTGAGAATTGCTCTTTCTAAGTCTATGAAGAATTGAGTTGGGATTTTGATGGGGATTGCATTGAATCTGTAGTTTGCTTTTGGCAAGATGGCCATTTTTAGTGTATTAATCCTGCCAATCCAAGATCAAGAAAGATTTTTCCATTTTCTGAGGTCTTCTTTGATTTCTTTCTTCAAATACTTGAAGTTCCTGTCATACAGATCTTTCACTTTTTTGGTTAGAGTCACACCAAGATACTTTATGTGGCTATTGTGAAGGGTGTCATTTCCCTAATTTCTTTCTCAGCCTGTTTATCCTTTCAGTATAAGAAGGCTACTGATTTGCTTGAGCTAATTTTATAACCAGCCACCTTCCTGAAGTTGTTTATCAGCTGTAGGAGGTCTCTGGTGAAGTTTTTTGGGTCTCTTAAGTATACTATCATATCATCTGCAAATAGTGATAGCTTGACTTCTTCCTTTCCCATTTGTAGCTCTTTGACCTCCTTGTGTTGTCTAATTGCTCTAGCTAGAACTTCAAGTACTATATTGAATAAATATGGAGAGAGAGGGCAGCCTTGTCTAGTCCCTGATTTTAATGAGATTGCTTCATGTTTCTCTCCATTTAGTTTGATGTTGGCTTCTGGTTTGCTGTATATTGCTTTTAATATGTTTAGGTATGGGCCTTGAATTCCTGTTCTTTCTAAGAACATGGAAGGATGTTCTTTAACATGAACATGTCTTTTCTTTAACATGAAAGGATGCTGAATTTTGTCAAATGCTTTTTCAGCACCTAATGAAATGACCATGTGTGTTTTTCTTTCTTTGAGTTTGTTTATGTAGTGGATTACATTGATGGATTAACATATATTGAACCATACCTGCAATTCCTGAATCCCTGTGGTTGATTGTAGTGAATAATTATTTTGATGTGTTCTTGGATTTGGTTGGCAAGAATTTTATTGATTATTTTTGCATTGATATTCATAAGGGAAATTAGTCTAAGGATCTCTTTTTTGTTGGATCTTTCTGTGGTTTTGGCATCAGCGAAATTGTGGCTTCATAGAACGAGTTGGGTAATGTTCCTTCTGTTTCTATTTTGTGGAATAGTTTGAAGACTATTGGCATTAGTTCTCCTTTGAATGTTTGATAGAATTATACACTAAAGCCATCTGGTCCTGTGCTGTTTTTGGTTGGGAGACTGTCAATGACCACTTCTATTTCTTTAGGGGTTATAAGTCAGTTTAGATGGTCTATCTGATCCTGATTAAACTTTGGTAATTGGTATCTGTCTAGAAAATTGTCCATTTCCTCCAGATTTTTCAGTTTTGTTGAATATAGGGTTTTGTAGTAGGATATGATAATTTTTTGGATTTCCTCAGTTTCTGTTGTTATATCACCCTTTTCATTTCTGATTTTGTTAATTTGGGTACTGTCTCTGTGCCCTCTGGTTAGTCTGGCTAAAGGTTTATCTATCTTGTTGTTTTTCTCATAGTACCAGCTCCTACTTTTGTTGATTCTTTGTATAGTTGTTTTTGTTTTGATTTGGTTGATTTCAGCCCTGAGTTTCATGATTTCCTGCCTTCTACTCCTTTTGAGTGTATTAGCTTCTTTTTGTTCTAAAGCTTTCAGGTGTTCTGTTAAACTGCTAGTATATGCTCTCTCTAGCTTCTTTTGTAGGCACTCAGAGCTATGAGTTTTCCTCTTAGTACTGCTTTCATTGTGTCCCATAAATTTGGGTATGTCATGCCTTCATTTCCAATTAATTCTAAAAAGTCTTTGATTTCTTTCCCTATTTTTTCCTTGACCAAGGTATCATTGAGTAGAGAATTGTTCAGCTTCCATGTGTATGTGGGCTTTTTGTTGTTTTTGCTGCTATTGAAGACGACCCTTATTCCATAGTGATCTGATAGGATGAATGGAATTAGTTAAGTTGTCTTATATCTGTTGAGGTCTGTTTTGTGATCAATTATATGGTCAGTTTTTGAGAAGGTACCATGAGGTGCTGAGAAGAAGGTATATCCTTTTGATTTAGGATGAAATGTTCTATAGATATCTATTAAGTCCATTTGGCCCAAAACTTCTGTTAGTTTCACTGTGACTCCATTTAGTTTGTGTTTCCCTGATCTGTCCATTGAAGAGAGTAGGGCATTTAAGTCCCCCACAATTATTGTGTGGGGTGCAATGTATGCTTTAGTAAGGTTTCCTTTATGAATGCAAGTGCCCTTGTACTTGGGGCATAGATGTTGAAAACTGAGAGTTCTTCTTGGTAGATTTTTCCTTTGATGAGTATAAAGTGGCCTTCTGTATCTTTTTTGATGTCTTTTGGTTGAAATTCTATTTTATCTGATATTAGAATGGCTACTCCGTCTTGTTTCCTGGGACCGTTTGCTTGTAAGACTGTTTTCCAGCCTTTTACTCTTAGGTAGTGTTTGTCTTTGACACTGAGATGCATTTCCTGTATGCAGCAAAATGTTGGGTCTTGTTTATGCATCCAGTCTGTTAGTCTATGTCTTCTTATTGGGGAATTGAGTCCATTGATGTTAAGAGATATTAAGGAACAGTGATTGTTGCTCCCTGCTCTTTTTGATGTAATTTTTATCTGTGTGTGGTTATCTTCTTTTGGGTGTGTTGAAAGGAGATTACTTTCTTGCTTTTTCTTGTGTGTAGTTTCCCTCCCTTTGTTGGTGTTTTCCATTCATTATCCTTTGAAGGGCTGGATTTGTGGAAAGATCCACTGTGTAAATTTGTTTTTGACATGAAAAACCTTGGTTTCTCCATTTATGGTGATTGAGAGATTTGCTGGATATAACAGTTTGGGTTGGCATTTCTGTTCCCTTAGGGTCTGCATGATGTCTGCCCAGGCTCTTCTGGCTTTCATAGTCTCTGGTGAGAAATCTGGTGTAATTTCAATATGTCTCCCTTTATATGTTACCTGACCTTTTTCCCTTACTGCTTTTAATATTCTTTCTTTCTTTGTTTAGTGCATTTGGTGTTTTTTTTTTAAATGAAAAATTTATTAAAAAAATTTAAAACAATATGCTTTATTTTTTCCAGTTGTTTTTATCATACATGCAGAGGTCATTTTCATGCAAGTATACAATGTATTTTATGCATATGCACCTCTCAAATCCATGTTTCCCTTGCCCTTCCTTCCTTTGTTTCCTAGACAGTTTATTCTCTATAGTCATATCATCAGTACCTACATTAGATTAGGCATCTATCATGCCTGTACCCCCAAATATTAGAAAACATGAAATATTTGTCTGTCTGTTACTGAGGTGATTCACTTAATATTATTATCTTCAATTGCCTGTTTTACTGAAATGGCATCATTCTATTTTTTATGACTGGAAAGCATTCTGTTGTGTATATTAGCCCCACATTTTTTTAACAATTCCTCTGTTGTGGGCTGACTTTGGTTGTTCATATGACTTAGCTTTTGTGAATTGTGCTGCAGTAAAAAAGCTATGTAGAAATATCTCTGTGTTGACTTGGGATGTTTGGGGTATAACTAGTACTGGTGTAGCTAGGTCATATGGTAGACCTATTGTTAGTGTTTTGATGAGCCTTTATTCATTCTGATTTGCATAGTGGTGGATTAGATTATATTCCCATTTATGACATATTTTGTGGTTTAAATAGGAATGGCTGCTATAGACTCAAGTGTTTGAATGCTTAGTCCATAGGGAGTGGCAGCTTTAGGAGGAATGATCTTGCTGGAGTAGGAGAGGCTTTGTTGGAAGACAATGCTTTTAGGGCATGGGCTTTGAGCTATCAGAAGCTCAAGCTAGGCTCAGTGGCTTACTATTACTACCTGCTGCTTGTGGATCCAGATGTAGAGCTCTTAGCTACCTCTCCTGCACCATGTCTGCCTATAGGCCACTCTTTAATTTTTTTTCTTTTTTTTTTTATTCGATATAATTTATTTACATTTCAAATGATTTCCCCTTTTCTAGCCCCCCACTCCCCGAAAGTCCCTTAAGTCCCCTTCTCTTTCCCTGTCCTCCCACCCACCCCTTCCCACTTCCCTGTTCTGGTTTTGCCGAATACTGTTTCACTGAGTCTCTCCAGAACCAGGGGCCAGTCCTCCTTTCTCCTTGTACCTCATTTGATGTGTGGATTATGTTTTGGGTATTCCAGTTTTCTAGGTTAATAACCACTTATTAGTGAGTGCATACCATGATTCACCTTTTGAGTCTGGGTTACCTCACTTAGTATGATGTTCTCTAGCTCCATCCATTTGCCTAAGAATTTCATGAATTCATTGTTTCTAATGGCTGAATAGTACTCCATTGTGTAGATATACCACATTTTTTGCATCCACTCTTCTGTTGAGGGATACCTGGGTTCTTTCCAGCATCTGACAATTATAAATAGGGCTGCTATGAACATAGTAGAGCATGTATCCTTATTACATGGTGGGGAATCCTCTGGGTATGTGCCCAGGAGTGGTATAGCAGGATCTTCTGGAAGTGAGGTGCCCAGTTTTCTGAGGAACCGCCAGACTGATTTCCAGAGTGGTTGTACCAATTTGCAACCCCACCAGCAGTGGAGGAGTGTTCCTCTTTCTCCACACCCTCTCCAACACCTGCTGTCTCCTGAATTTTTAATCTTAGCCATTCTGACTGGTGTAAGATGAAATCTCAGGGTTGTTTTGATTTGCATTTCCCTAATGACTAATGAAGTTGAGCATTTTTTAAGATGCTTCTCCGCCATCCGAAGTTCTTCAGGTGTGAATTCTTTGTTTAACTCTGTACCCCATTTTTTAATAGGGTTGTTCGGTTTTCTGGAGTCTAACTTCTTGAGTTCTTTATATATATTGGATATTAGCCCTCTATCTGATGTAGGATTGGTGAAGATCTTTTCCCAATTTTTTGGTTGCCGATTTGTCCTCTTGATGGTGTCCTGTGCCTTACAAAAACTTTGTAAATTTATGAGGTCCCATTTGTCAATTCTTGCTCTTAGAGCATACGCTATTGGTGTTCTGTTCAGAAACTTTCTCCCTGTACCGATGTCCTCAAGGGTCTTCCCCAGTTTCTTTTCTATTAGCTTCAGAGTGTCTGGCTTTATGTGGAGGTCCTTGATCCATTTGGATTTGAGCTTAGTACTAGGAGACAAGGATGGATCAATTCGCATTCTTCTGCATGCTGCCCTCCAGTTGAAACAGCACCATTTGTTGAAAAGGCTATCTTTTTCCAATTGGATGTTTTCAGCCTCTTTGTCGAGGATCAAGTGGCCATAGGTGTGTGGGTTCATTTCTGGATCTTCAATCCTGTTCCATTGATCCTCCTGCCTGTCACTGTACCAATACCATGCAGTTTTTAACACTATTGCTCTGTAGTATTGCTTGAGGTCAGGGATACTGATTCCCCCAGATTTTCTTTTGTTGCTGAGAATAGTTTTAGCTATCCTGGGTTTTTTGTTGTTCCAGATGAATTTGATAATTGCTCTTTCTAACTCTGTGAAGTATTGAGTTGGGATTTTGATGGGTATTGCATTGAATCTGTATAGTGCTTTAGGCAAAATGGCCATTTTAACTATATTGATTCTACCGATCCATGAGCATGGGAGGTTTTCCCATTTTTTGAGGTCTTCTTCCATTTCCTTCTTCAGAGTCTTGAAGTTCTTGTCATACAGATCTTTCACATGTTTGGTAAGAGTCACCCCAAGATACTTTATATTGTTTGTGGCTATTGTGAAGGGGGTCATTTCCCTAATTTCTTTCTCAGCCTGCTTATCCTTTGAGTATAGGAAGGCCACTGATTTGCTTGTGTTGATTTTATAACCTGCCACTTTGCTGAAGTTGTTTATCAGCTGTAGGAGCTCTCTAGTGGAGTTTTTTGGGTCACTTAGGTAGACTATCATGTCGTCTGCAAATAATGAAAGTTTGACTTCTTCCTTTCCAATTTGTATCCCTTTGACCTCCTTATGTTGTCGAATTGCCCGAGCTAGTACCTCAAGTACAATATTGAAAAGATAAGGAGAAAGGGGTCAGCCTTGTCTGGTCCCTGATTTCAGTGGGATTGCTTCAAGTTTCTCTCCATTTAGTTTGATGCTGGCTACCGGTTTGCTGTATATTGCTTTTACTATGTTTAGGTATGGGCCTTGAATTCCTGTTCTCTCCAAGACTTTAAGCATGAAAGGATGCTGAATTTTGTCAAATGCTTTTTCAGCATCCAATGAAATGACCATGTGGTTTTGTTCTTTGAGTTTGTTTATGTAGTGGATTGCATTGATGGATTTCTGTATATTGAACCAACCCTGCATTCCCGGAATAAAGCCTACTTGATCATGGTGGATGATCGTTTTGATGTGTTCTTGGATTCGGTTGGCAAGAATTTTATTGAGTTTTTTTGCATCGATGTTCATAAGGGAAATTGGTCTGAAGTTCTTTCTTTGTTGGATCTTTGTGTGGTTTTGGTATCAGCGTAATTGTGGCTTCGTAGAAGGAATTGGGTAGTGTTCCTTCTGTTTCTATTTTGTGGAATTGGAACAGTTTGAAGAGTATTGGTGTTAACTCTTCTTTGAAGGTCTGATAGAATTCTGCACTGAAACCATCTGGTCCTGTGCTTTTTTTGGTTGGAAGACTTTCTATGACTCCTTCTATTTCTTTAGACATTATGGGACTGTTTAGATGGTCTAGTTGGTCCTGATTTAATTTTGGTATTTGGTATCTGTCAAGGAAATTGTCCATTTCCTCCAGATTCTCCAGTTGTGTTGAGTACAGGCTCTTATAGTAGGATCTGATGATTTTTTGGATTTCCTCAGTTTCCGTTGTTATATCTCCCTTTTCATTTCTAAGTTTGTTAATTTGGATACTTTCTCTGTGCCCTTTGGTCAGTCTGGCTAAGGGTTTATCTATCTTGTTGATTTTCTCAAAGTACCAGCTCCTGGTTTTGTTGATTTTTTGTATGGTTCTCTTTGTTTCTACTTGGTTGATTTCGGCCCTGAGTTTGATGATTTCCTGCCTTCTACTCCTCCTGGGTGAAATAGCTTCTTTTTGTTCCAGGGCTTTCAGGTGTGTCATTAAGCTGGTAATGTGTGCTCTCTCCATTTTCTTTTTGGAGGCACTCAGGGCTATGAGTTTTCCTCTTAGCACTGCTTTCATTGTGTCCCATAGATTTGGGTATGTTGTGTTTTCATTTTCATTGTGTTCTAAAAAGTCTTTAATTTCTTTCTTTATTTCTTCCTTGACCAAGGAATCATTGAGTAGAATATTGTTCAGTTTCCAGGTGTATGTGGGTTTTCTGTTGTTTTTGTTGCTATTGAAGATCACTTTTACTCCATAGTGATCTGATAGGAGGCATGGGATTAGTTTGATCTTCTTATATTTGTTGAGGTCTGCCTTGTGCCCAATTATATGGTCGATTTTGGAGAAGGTACCATGAGGTGCTGAGAAAAAGGTATATTCTTTTGCTTTAGGGTGAAATGTTCTATAAATATCAGTCAAATCCAATTGATCCAAAGCTTCAATTAGTTTTACTGTGTCCCTGTTTAGTTTCTGTTTTCCTGATCGGTCCATTGAGGAAAGTGGAGTGTTGAAGTCCCCCACAATTATTGTGTTAGGTGCAAGGTGTTCTTTGAGCTTTAGTAAGGTTTCTTTTACGAATGAGGGTGCCCTTGCATTTGGCGCATAGATGTTCAGAATTTGAAGTTCTTCTTGGTGGATTTTTCCTTTGACCAGCAAGAAATGTCCTTCTGTGTCTCTTTTGATGACTTTAGGTTGAAAGTCAATTTTATCTGATATTAGAATGGCTACTCCTGTTCGTTTCCTGTGACCATTGGCTTCTTGTAAGATTGTCTTCCAGCCTTTTACTCTGAGGTAGTTTTTATCTTTGACACTGAGGTGTGTCTCCTGTATACAGCAGATTGTAGGGTCCTGTTGCCTTATCCAGTCTGTTAGTCTATGCCTTTTTATTGGGGAATTGAGACCATTGATGTTAAGAGATATTAGGGAATATTGATTATTACTTCCTGTCATTTTTGATGTTCTTTTTATATTTGAGTGTTTATCTTCTTTTGGGTTTGATGAAGGAAGGTAACTATCTTGCTTTTTCCAGTGTGTAGTTTCCCTCCTTGTATTGGAGTTTTCCTCCTATTATTCTTTGCAGAGCTGGGTTTGTGGAAAGTTATTGTGTGAATTTGGTTTTGTCATGGAATATCTTGGTTTCTCCATCTATGGTGAATGAGAGTTTTGCTGGGTATAGTAGTCTTGGCTGACATTTGTGTTCTCTTAGAGTCTGCATGAGATCTGCCCAGGATCTTCTAGCTTTCATGGTCTCTGGTGAGAAATCTGGTGTGATTCTGATAGGTCTTCCTTTATATGTTACTTGGCCTTTCTCTCTTACTGCCTTTAATATTCTTTCTTTGTTTAGAGCATTTGGGGTTTTGATTATTATGTGACGGGAGGTATTTCTGCTCAGGTCCAGTCTGTTTGGAGTTCTGTAGGCTTCTTGTATATTCATAGGCATCTCTCTCTTTAAGTTAGGAAAGTTTTCTTCCATAATTTTGTTGAAGATATTTGCTGGCCCTTTCTGTTGTAAATCTTCACTCTCATCTATACCTATAATCCTTAGGTTTGGTCTTCTCATTGTATCCTGGATTTCCTGGATGTTCTGGGATACAAGCTTTTTGCATTTTGCATTTTCTTTGACAGTTGAGTCAATGGTTTCTATAGTATCTTCGGCATCTGAGATTCTTTCTTCGATCTCTTGTATTCTGTTGTTTATATTTGCATCTATGGCCCCTGATTTTTACTCAAGTTTTTCTATCTCCAAAGTTGTCTCCCTTTGTGATTTCTTAGTTGTTTCTACTTCTGTTTTAGGTCCAGGATGATTTTGCTCATTTCCATCATTTGTTTGTCTGTGTTTTCCTGTAATTCTTTAAGAGATTTTTGTGTTTCCTCTTTCATGACTTCTGCCTGTTGACTCAAGTTCTCCTGCATTTCTTTAAGTTTTTTTTGCCTTTCTTCTTTATTGGCTTCTATCTCTTGGGCCTTATTCTCCTGCATTTCTTTAAGTGTTTTTTGTGTTTCCATTAAACGGGTTTCTAGCTTATTCATGTTCCCTTGTATTGCTTTAAGAGATTCATTCATGTCCTTTTTGTGTTCTTCTAGCAGCATCATGAACAGTGATTTTAAATCCAAATCTTGTTTCTCTGGTGTGTTGGCATAATCAGGACTTGCTGATGTTGGAGAGTTTGGATCAGATGCTGCCATATTGCCTAGATTTCTGTTAGTAGCGTTCCTGCGTTTGCCCTTTGCCATCTTGTTCTCTGGAGCTAATTGGTCTTGTCTCCGGCTAGTGTTACAGCCTCCTGAGAGGCTCTAGGGCTATTTCTGCAACACTGGAGGGCAGGGTTTTCCCTTTAGCAGATTGCTGATGTGCTTTCCTCCTCTTGGGTGCCCTTGAAGCCCTAGTGTTCTTTGCCCCAGATTGTGTCTGTGAGCCAGAAGGTGCCTGTTTGCTCCTTCAGGGAGCGCTGAGGCTGTATGCTGCAGGGACCTTTTCTGTGTGCTGATCTCTCTGCTGGGCAGCAGGACTCCCAACCGGGTTGGTGCACACAAGGCTAGCCTAACTGCCCAGGCCCTGAGTCTAGGCAAAAGCCTGGCAGGCCAATGTTGGGGCAAAGTTCCCCTCTGCTGTGAGTGTTAATTGGGTCTGTCAGGTGGATAGGATGGTGGTGTGGGCGCGCTCCCTGAGAGTGCTGGGAGAGTCTGCTGGGCTAACGACCTCCTGGCCGGGTCAGCACACAGATGGCCCACCGAGCAGCCCAGGGCCTGGGGGCAGTCCAGGGCCTGACCGTCTGAGACCCCTGCTATGTCCGCCTCGGGCTATGCCTGTTAGTTGGTTTGGTTTTGCCTGCTAGGTCTCTCTGGCTTCCTGTAGGCAAAATGGCGGTGGTGCGCAAACTGGCCCAGATAAACAACCTCCTGGCCAGGTCAGCACACAGATGGCCCACTGAGTAGCCCAGGGCCTGGGGACAGTCCAGGGCCTGACCGTCTGAGACCCCTGCTATGTCTACCTTGGGCTATGCCTGTTAGCTGGTTTGGTTTTGTCTGCTAGTCTCTCTGGCTTCCCGTAGGCAAAATGGCAGCGGAGTGCGCTGGCCGGGGGCAAACAAGCTCCTGGCTGGGTCGGCACACAGATGGCCCACCGAGCAGCCCAGGACCTGGGGGCAGTCCAGGGCCTGACCGTCTGAGACCCCTGCTATGTCCGCCTCGGGCTATGCCTGTTAGCTGGTTTAGTTTTGCCTGCTAGGTCTCTCTGGCTTCCCTTAGGCAAAATGGCGGTGGTGCGCGAGCTGGCCCAGGGCAAAAAACCTCCTGGCCGGGTTTGCACCCCGGTGGCCCCCCCGCCCCCCCCCCATCAGCCCAGGGCCAACGCCCGTCGGGCTTAGACCCCCGCGATGTTGGTCTCGGGTTATATTTGCGTACCTCAGTCTGATTTCTCTGGCGACCGAGAACCAATATGGAGGCCTCGTAACTGACTGGCGGGAGGCAGAGTTCTGATGTGGCTTCTGTGTGGTGAAAGGCGCCGTAAATCCTCCGCTGCTCGCAGCCTGGCTGGCCAGCGATGGCCAGTAGTCGTGGGCACAGGGTCTGCCTGGACCCTGTCCGCTTGGTTCTACTACTGATGGCCCTTCCTCTGGACCAGCCGCTGCTGCTGCTGCTGCTGCTGCTGCTGCAGCTCGGCTACTTCTATAGGCCACTCTTTTTTTTTTTTTTTTTCCGATATAATTTATTTACATTTCAAATGATTTCCCCTTTTCTAGCCCCCCCACTCCCCGAAAGTCCCGCAAACCCCCTTCTCTTCCCCTGTCCTCCCACCCACCCCTTCCCACTTCCCCGTTCTGGTTTTGCTGAATACTGTTTCACTGAGTCTTTCCAGAACCAGGGGCCACTCCTCCTTTCTTCTTGTACCTCATTTGATGTGTGGATTATGTTTTGGGTATTCCAGTTTTCTAGGTTAATATCCACTTATTAGTGAGTGCATACCATGATTCACCTTTTGAGTCTGGGTTATCTCACTTAGTATGATATTCTCTATAGGCCACTCTTATAAAGAAAAACATTTCAGTGGAACTGACCTACAGTTTGGAGGATTAGACCATTATCATCATGGTGGCAAGTATGGTGTTTTACTTATTATATGACAGGATGAATTTGTTTCCTTGTCAAATCTATTTGGAGTTCTGTTCTAGAAGCATCCTCAACCTGAATCCCAACAATCGATCGGATTCCACTCACCTGGGTGAATTTGATTTTTGGCTTCAGTGTGATCACTTAAATAGGTTTGTCACAAATATACCCCCTCCATAATGTCTTTCTAGCTTTGTGGACATGCTTCAGCTCAGGCAAAGTGACACATTCCTATTGTTCCCAGTGACTCTCCATATCAGATACCTTACATTGCCATTTCTTAAAACCATGGAACTCATTTATTAAAATATCTTCTTTTTTTACATTCTTTATCTTCTATACCATTTTGATTGATTTATCTCCATTCCAGGTGAAAAACACTGCAATTTTTATGTCTGACTCAAATTTCCTATGTGAAACTTCTTGTCACTGCATTGCATTTCCATGATTCTTAACACACTTTACTTAATTAATTCATGGTATTGCTTGCTTTCATTCCCTTTCTATTTAAATGTTTTACAGAGGTTTGTTTTTGCTTTTGGTGTGTGTGTGTTTGCGCGCACACGCGTGTGCATACACGTGTGCACACACACACATGCACGTGTAGAAATATGTCTAGAATGGCTGTGTATCCTAGTGGTTAATGGAATATAATGTGTGTATTCAGTAAAGGAATGATGTTAAGTATCACAGAATTCAAATCAAGACTATTTGAGACTCACAAATATATTTCTAATATAAATAACTAGATTTAAAACTTGGGTAAAATCCTTCACATTTCAAGGAGAATAAATTTCATTCTTCCCTTGCATTATTTTAAGTGACTGAATTGCCTAATTAAATGTTTATTTATCACCTTTGTTTTTAGCAACATCTGCTGTAATTAGGAAAAGAATCCTCTGCTTACCCTTTTAAATTAATTTATTTCAAATTTATCTTACATATTCTTAGACCATATTAGTATTCTTATGTGAACTAAGACATTAGAAGTATGCATTTCTCAGAATGGTATAGTTTTATCTTTCTTTTGCTCATGACTGTCATTAGATATGACCTATATGGTGATAATTTATATAATGATTATATATGTGTAACTGAATACAGATGTTTATATACATAAGTAACTTCTTCTCCAAGTGGAGCAGAACCCTTCTTCTACCTGAATTTTGTTTTAAGGAGATCCAGGATACAATCTCTGTGTGAATCCACTGAATACAGCAGTTCTTCTTGGAAGAGTTCATAGTTCAAGCACTGGAATTTTAGATGTTTGTCCACTGGTGGCCAAAGTGAGCGGAGTTTCTCCACAGGGCCAGATGTGGGAGCCAAGGTTGTTGTTTTTCTAGTTTTTCTTTCTTTCTTCTTTTGCTTCATGTAAGCTTTCTTTTCATGGCTTTCAACTTGATGTCTAAACTTGTAATAGGTCTGGTTCTCAAAAGTGAAAAGCTAACAAGTGTGGTAGAACATTTCTAATCATTACATTTATAATGTTTGTGTTTCACAAGTGCCCTTCCCATCTACTACAGAAATAAAATTAAACAAAACTGTAGTCAATAAAGTCATATTATATTTCTGTGGAATATAGTTTTTGTTTTGTTAATATGTTTAAAGCACCTTATGATGTTCTAGACCCTTACTTAGAAGAAAATGATTTTTAATGTGCACATTAAAGTGTTCATAAATGTAGTCTACTGTAGCTTAGTTTTTAAAACCACACTTCATCTTAACTACCATTGAGTTATCTATGTAAATAATGATTAAAAAAGCAAATCCTTAAATAAGCCTCATTGGAAACCTGGAAATTAATTACCACATTATAACCAGTTAAGTGGAAATGAAGTAAATAAGACAGAGGAATAATTGCTGCCTGTGGGTAATTTCATGGCTGTGATCTACCATGAGAGTAAAATTTCCCCTCAAATAACTTTTAAAGATATCTTATAATGGGAAATGATTTTTTTCAAAGAGAAACTTTATAAAAATAAGATACTTGATCTTTTTTTTCTTGACAGTATCTTTTAGTGAATTCTTTAGATTGTGTCTTGAGTATAGTCATCAAACTATTTTTGTTTTCTGATTTTACTCCATCAGATGTTAGATGTCTTGAAAGAAGTATTCCTTGAGGGTATTCCATTAAGTAAGTGCTCAAAATCTTTTGTTAATGTTGATAATCTGTCTCCAAAAATTCCTTGCAGTAAAATCAGCACTGGCTTGGGAAGTGGGTAATATCCTACACTATGTTTGTCAACTGTAATCTCAATGCCAGAGATAAAACTACTTCCAGAAGCATTATTTATATTTAATCAACTATTTGTTTGCTGCTACGACAAAAATATCTGACAAGTATCAACTCCAGGAAAGAAGGGTTTATTTTAGCACTTAATTGCAGGGCATATAGTACATCGTGATGAGTAGATGGATTGTATTTAATTTGTTTTCTCTTTATTATTTGAACCAAAACTCTAGATCTTAAACCACTCAAATTGGTGTAGGATTTAGCCCCTTAATATACTTTGTCTAGAAAATTACTCTTTAGATATTTGGACCTGGTTTGTTTCTGCAATGTTTCTAAATCTTATTAATTGAAAACTTCAAGATTAAGAACATACCTAGCGTCCTTTTGGTAAAGTTTCCATTAGTGTTATTTACAACTAGAGATACTTCCCTAACCCCATTTCCAAAGTAGAGATTATCACATGAATATTGTGAATGTGCATCTCCTTTTTTTTTTCTTTTTTTATTTGATATATTCTTTATTTACATTTCAAGTGATTTTCCCTTTCCTGGATCCCACCTCCCTGAAAGTTCCATAAGCCCTCTTCCCTCCCCCTGTTCCCTAATCCACCCCTTCCCACTTCCCTGTCCTGGTATTCCCCCACACTGCTGCACTGAGCTTTTCCAGGACCAGGGGGCCATTCCTTCCTTCCTTCTTGGGCACCATTTGATAATGTGCATTCTGTCTTTGGTATGGATATTAGCCTAGAATGTGCATCTCCTAACTATCAGGTTCCTAGTTCAAAGTTATACTATATATCATTTTGTATGAATGCAGAATTTACCTTTCCAGGCTCATAGAAATAAATTGATAGTGTACCCATAACAGCTCCTGATGGAAGTGACAGAAATATAGATGCCGTGCACAAGCTGTACTCCATCTTAAGACATTGTCTCTTAACAATTTAATTTCAATGTCTTCTGTATTTTTATTGCAGAAATTCTACAGTTAAAATACATGCTATGAAAAATTCATTTATATTGAAATTATTGATACTTATTATTTTATACTTTAATGTTTTGTTTTATTTTTAATTGCTTTCCTATTTTGCCCCTATCTTCTATAAGTCTTTTCTTCTTTATTATAGTTGAAATCCTATGACTGGTTTGTAGAGGTTGAAATAGGGACCCTCAAGAAATTTAGAAATCTAGGTCAGATAGAGTTCACTCTCCACAATGTTTCTAATTTGGGCACATGTTTTAAGTGTAACAACAATTTGGTCTATCAAATACACTTATAATTTAGGATGAAAAATAGATGAGAGAAAATAAAATGAGCCTTTCAAATGCTGGTTGAAGAATATATCTCTGGAATTTATAGACTGCATATATATTTATATATAAGACATACATTTATGTCCTTTTGACATAAATGTATGATCTACTCGTACATTGAAAATAACTGGGCATGAGAATTTACAGGAAGCTACTCATACAGAACCTACTGAGTGAGCTCATTTTATTTAATCTTTAAATTTGAATGAAACATTGCTGAAATGATCAAAGCACCATGTTGTCAAAAAGAGCAAAGTGAAATAATACATAATTTTCCTAGAAAATATGGTGATACCATAGAATAGACTGTAATTTTCTCAGAATCACACCAATGAATGCTTTGAAGCAAGTATCAATCAATGCCTTGGAAGGTACATGCTGATTATCAGACTAGATTATTCAAACACACCAAATCAAAATGTATTTATGAACCTAAATGACTCTCAGGGGACATGGGGTTATAGGTAGTAGTTGAATAGTGAATTTTGAAGTCTTTGAAATAAATGATGAAAAGTCTAGCAATATCAGCTCGTTCACATCACATTGCTATGATTTACTACCAAAATTTGTGAAGATACTGGTACCTAAGGATTAATCATATCATGACTACTTCAGAGTGAACACCATCTGTGTACAAGTGTGAATGAAATCAATAAATGAAGGGAAACTTGAAGGACCAGCTCTGTAAGCCCGTCTTTGTCACACTGAATAACAACATATCATGTACCTCATATCTTATGGAATGAACAATGCCCCAGGGTTACTTTGAGCAAGAATTAAATAGCATTTGTCCTACCTTGATAATGAATGAGGACAGATTTTATTCGATACAATACATGTGTCTAGCTGTAAATAATAGTATTTATAGAGAAAAAAATTAACTTTATATTTTCTGATCCAAAATCTAAGTCTAGTGCTAGTAAACATTCATTTGTAAAGGTTGGTGGCTACACAATGAAGTTCTTATTTTAACGAAAGTCAGTGCTCTGGGAGTATACATGATTAAGAAAGACATTTCCAGGTCAATTTCCTTTAAGTCTCCCTAAACCTTGATGAGCGTGTCACCTGAAATCCTTCAGGAAGAATGAAGAGCATCACAAACACCTCTAGTTGCCCTCATTTGTGGCAGTGGGTATTATGAAACAGGTTTTTTTTTTTTTTAAATTACAGTTGCTGAGTTTGTTTGTTCAAGGTTAGTCACCATTAGTACTGAAACCAGATAAGGTTAATATTATTAATAATTGTCTAATGTGAGATGTATTTTACCTAGGTAGTGGCTATCCATCTATAGTAAAGAATTAAATGACCTAGTTCTCCAGAGGTGTATAAAAGTATGTATATGTATTTGAGTGTAGATGAGAATGTCTATCCCAGAAGCCAGAGGTCAACCTCAAATATTATTACTCACAAGCATCTGGCAATTTTATTGATATATACAAATATATATTCTTTCCTAGTCAGATTATCTCATTGGATAAGCTGACTGGACCGCAAATTCAAAGTAACCACATCTCTCTATTTGCCCAGTGCTAGGATTACAAGTGTGTCCAATCATCCTCAACTTATTTTGTGATATTTTTTAGATCAAATCCATGTCTATACATTCACAGTGAGAACATTACCAACTTAGATATCTTTCAAACTTTCTAGATCTATCTGAGCTGAAGAATAGTTTTAATAAGATTTGTTAAACAAAGAGGAAAAGCTATTTTGCTGGCATTTTTGAGGTATTCTGGATGCACATCAACATTTGAGTGTACACATCGCTGGGGACTTTAAAGAAGAATAAGGCCTGAGAAGGATAGAAGAAGACAGAATCTCCAAAAAAAGAGTTAGGCTGCTGAAACTTTTAGACAGGAGTACTGAGCAAGACCATATGTTGCTAACATTGGTATTTTTTCTTTAAAAGCCTTGCTGGCCTCAGATAGAAATCTTACTCTTAGAAAATATTTTTGAGTCAAAAAGCCATAGGACAAATAATACATTACAAATGGAATATCTCTTCAATTTTAGACCCAAACAATATAGCACATTGATATTCAGGTCATCAATCAAGTAGAATTTCCCTGAAGTAATTATGTTGATTGGTAAAATTATAGGGATGCATACATCCAATTGGAAGCTGTGGTTTGAAGTAGTCATCTTATAAAATGCTAACTAACACTAATATTTAAGGTTTTTGTAACTTCTCAGATGCTATAGATTGTTTTTTTTTTTAAATACCAGTCATGATAAAAAGGATCCCAAAATTAAGACTGGAGAGAAAAGTTTTATGTCCTGGAGTTGTCATGT
Source organism: Apodemus sylvaticus (assembly GCF_947179515.1). Taxonomy (NCBI): domain Eukaryota; kingdom Metazoa; phylum Chordata; class Mammalia; order Rodentia; family Muridae; genus Apodemus; species Apodemus sylvaticus. The sequence goes on from NC_067477.1 coordinate 27,528,406, forward strand.
ATTATATAGATGCTTAGATAATCTCATATGTAAAAATGTACACTTAAAGAGACTTGGAATTCTCACTTAAAGGTCATGGGAAATGTTTGAGGCTCAGAGTGTCTGAAAACAATGAGATCCAAAAGTTCGGTTGTCTGGGACTGTTACTGACATAACATAACTGGAATATGAGTTTGGGTTAAATTTGTTACCGCCAAAAGTATGTGTTTTAAAATGTATAATAGAAACTATCACTTAAGAAGAACATCTTGAGAATTAAAATAAGGAAATGTACAGCCAACATGGTATTTAAAATTGAGTTATACATGTATTAGGGATAATGCATAAAAATAGAGTATATAATACATTGTTGAGCAAATAATCCACATATATTCCTGATTCTGTGTGTTAAGAGCTTCATGTGTGTGAAATCCTGGACCAACATCAGGAAGTATATAATGGCAGAACTGTGGAGAGGGTATAAAGAGAATGTGATTGATGACCTTGATACTTGTGTGGAGAAGCATCCCAGGACCATAATACTTGTTTATGTCACTGTATGCCAATCAGCATATAGACTACAGAATATATTTTATACCTTATAAGCATTTGTAATTATGGTAGTGAACTGTGAACTCTAAATATTCCCTAATTGATTAGTGTAGTTCATACATACCCCATTTCTTGCTCATTTTGTTTTTTGTTGTAATTATTTATATACATTTAAAAATTCTAAAATACTTTTTCTTTTAGGATATGCAAATTTGGTTGTGACTTTGTTACTTGGGAGTTATGAAATTATGATCTACGTGGCCTTTATCAAGTGTTTGTTTTTTTCTAGAATGTAGTAATAATGATATTTTCTTATTTCTAGATAAGTCGAATGAATAACAGTTGATTAATTCTGTTAAATCATTAGGACAGAACTTGGAGCACTGCAATCACAAAGAAAATATTTACCATTATTAAAATAGTGACAATCTTAAGAGCATCTGCTTTGCTTACTATGGATGGCAGCGTAATATACATTCTCTTTAGCATGGTACTGATAATCTTTGTTTAGTCACTACTAGTATCAGTTCTATCTTTTATTTAGACATGAACATAATTTATGCATTTAGGGTCTTGGAAGATGTCTTAGTTATTACCTACTTACCTAACAAGCGTGAGAATTTAGTTGAATTTCCAGAACCCTTATAAAAATTTCAGGGTAATATCATAAGCTTCTAATGCCAACTCTGCTAAGATAGAGACAGTGGAATCCCTGTGGGCTTACAGGTCAATCATTCTGATCTAAGTGGTAAACTCACATCCAGTGATAAACCCTATTTTAAAAATAAGGTGTGCTGATTCAGGGGTTAAAATGGTTGTACACACACTGGGACCAATCTGCAGCTATCCAGTGCAAACAAAAATGAGGGGCAGGTGTGCCAGCCAGCCTCTAATTACAGCTTCAGAAGCTTAAGAGAGCAGATGCTTGGAACAAACTGGCCAGTGAGATTAGATGTGGAGTTGGCTGAGAGTCTGCTTTTCAGAGAAGATTCTGAGAAGTTGTAAGGGAGTTGGGCCTGAGATATATTAATGATATCCTCCTGTAGAAGAGGTCAATCTATCTCCTCTATTTCTTCAGTTAATTCTCTGGAACAAATACTTTCTTTTTTTATATCCTAAACAATATCAACCAATCAGGTGCCTCAGAACTCCCAGGGACTAAACCACAATCCAAACAGTACATATGGAGGGACCCATGGCTCTAGTAGCATATGTGGCAGAGGATGGCCTTGTTGGGTATCAGTGGGAGGAAAGGCCCTTAGTCCTGTGAAGGCTCAATGCTCCAGGGAATAGTAACACCAGGGCAGAGAGGTGAGAGTGGGTGGATGGGTGGGTGGAGGAACACCCTCAAAGAAGCAAGGGGAGGGGGGATGGGATAGGGAGTTTCTCGGGGGGGGGGGCAGGAAAAGGGATAAGATTTGAAATGTCAATAAAGAAAACATCCAATTTAAAAAAAGGAAACAAAAAGTGAATAATTTCCTAGGATCACTTTTCTTATTGTTCCCATGGCTCTGTGAATAACCTTCTTAGTTTCCAACAAACATTTATTTATGGAGAAGCTAGCTTGGAATAATATATGCATTGTCTACCACGTGGAAATGCCTATGAAGTCTCCAGGAAAAAAAAAAACCAACAGTGATCAGTATTTATTTATCTCAAGAGTGAATAGGTTAGCCAAAGGTGAGCTAAACTAGGCTGGGTTTGTCTGGGGGTGGCTCATGTTCTCACATGTTGGTTCATCTCCCCTGTGATGAACAGAATAGCCCAGTAACATTTGTTTCATGGAAGCAGAAACACAAGAGAAAAAGAAGAATGAGCCTAAATTTTAGAAATTTAGTGTATAATTTGTCCTGGTGGATTCTCCACTCTCTTGTTCTATGAAAGTTCTTGAAATTAGTGAAGTTATTAGAATGTAAATAACACACATGACTACAGAGAAAAGAGCATAAATAAAGGGAAGAATAAAAATTGTGACAAATTACATTATCAAAACAGCTGATTTCTTGTTTCTTCAGTTAGTGGCATTTCTAATTGATATAAAATCTGCCTACTTTCCTTTATAACCCTTGTCTGTTTTATAGTTATACCTATTTAATATCAAAAGATATCCTGAATACGTTTAGTTAATGTGACTTTTAAATCAAGATGCCATGGTTTGGGTAATTCTTTGCCTTCCCTGATAGAGTGAAAAGATTAATCTTGCTTTTTTGTTCTGAAAAAATGTTTATGTTTCATAAAAGAAAAAAAATTTTCTGGCTACTCAAAGTTCTTCCCACAATTTAATATTTAAACATTTGGAACTGGTTTGTCTAAAAGGGAAAGAAAAAGTTTAAAAATGTTAGCTGGCACTGTTCTAACATATTATAAAACAAACAACTGAATCTCTAGACCACCCATGCTGAGAGTTGTTGCCTAGACTTGTGAGATCAGTTGAAAGTCTCGTGAAGGGACTGTGTATTACTTCATAGAACCTGGAAGGAGCTGACAAGACCTCTGAATGTTGATATTTGTGCTTCCATTATTATTCATGTGAGTAGTTTTTATACCTGCTTTAACTTTAGGTAATTTCCTCTTATTAATCAATATTCAATTGTAGCAAAACAACCTATATGTAAGGATCAGCTATCCTTCATTTCACATTTTGGCACTGCTATTTTCTGGTTGAGTTTTTTTAAACAGTGTGATTTCTCTGTACTTACATTTCCTGTGAAAAATTACATATTGCAGGTAATTTGTAAAGTTCTGAAAATGACTAAAATAGTTAACAAACTTCTGTCACATAGGAAGTGCTTTAAAATTGACTTATTATTTATGAAGTTTATGTAGTCTATTGGTTAACTTTTTCTGAATGCTTTGCAAGCTTATTTCCCATTCATATTTGATGTTGCACTTGGGCCAACTTGGGCTTTGGTCCATAACTTTTTTATGCTGGTGTTTAGACAGAAAAAACAGATAATGTTATAGTGCACACTGGCATTCTTGTGGCCAAGGGAAAATGCAAGGTTTCAAAAGCATATTCAATGTCAAAAACATACCATCATCATTAACCTGTGGCTGGGATGCAGAAACAACGATGCCTGTTCATACCACATTTCTGTGTATGGGTCTCTGTTCACTCACTCAGAAAATACACACACACACACACACACACACACACACACACAGCACACACAGTACTATATATAAAAGCACAATAGAGACAGATTAGATATAAATATTATATGATTATGCAACATACCTAGGGATATTGTCTATTTCTGAACATGTAAAATTTGTGAATGTGTGTGGGGTTATTTGTGTGTGTTTAACTATATAAAAAGCTTATTTGGAAAGTGGGATTTTCCTGATTTTATCCCCAACACTAACACTAGCATCTCAAGAATTCTACTTTATTATCTCAAACCAAGTATCTATTGACCAAAATTTATACTTTAAAGTATATTAACTTTTTGTATAGAGGGCTGTTAAAAATTTTGTTATATTAATATAAGCTGATAGTTAAAAAAATCATTAAGCTATGTGCTGTGACAAGACATTATTAGTCAGAATTCAATCTCCTGAGGAGACAAGAACAATATCTACTTATATCAGAATAGATTACCAAAGAAAGAATGAAGTAAAAATTCTTCCCATCTCTGTCTTGGTGAACTGTGTTTAGTGAGCTTACATGATCATGGATAAGTCATTATTATAGGGGCATACATAGCACACAGACAGCTGTGTCTCTGAGAAATCTTACCCTCACATGAAGAGCAAACTCTTCAAAGCTAAATTCATAGAGCTTCTCCTTAGATTAGAGTCCTACTACCTAGAGAGTCCAGCTTCTCCGTTGGTCATGGGCACCTGAGTCAAAATTACCTACAACTGAGTGTGTTGGCATAGGAAGTATCTGATTAAGATGGGGGTGGGTATATAATACCTAGAGGACAATGTTCCAGAACAGTGTGTGATCTCTGTATAGGAGGAACTTTGTGAAGTATGAGTGTGTGTATGTGTGTGTGTGTGTGTGTGTGTGTGTGTGTGTTTGGTTTTTCCTTTACTGAACAACAAGAGTTTTAAACAGTAGAGGAGTTTTAATCCAGCAGCATGGCTGCTATGTCAAGGGATTGTATCCAAAGACTTTTCAGGTCTCTGTGATCTGGATGAAAGGCTACACGTTCAATGCCTTTGGATGGAATACAGTCATGCCATTAGTGCATTTGTTAAGTAGAAATAAGCAGCCATGTTTAAAAGTTACGTCTAACTTAGGAGCAGACAAATTAACAAATCAGAAGTTTGGGTAGAATGAGACAGAGATAAGATATACCCAACTCTCATGTGAACAGACAAGAAGGAGCAGCTATTTAAGGGCAGCTAGGAGTGAGTCAGGGGAGTTCAGTACAATTGGGTTCATGCAGTGAATGCAATTTAGTTAAACAATTCAGTGCAGAGGACTTCAGTTGAGAGGGAGGTTCTGGGACAGACAGAACGAGTCAAAAAAAGAGAAGGAGGCAGCATAAGATTATAATAGATTTGAGCTTAGTACAAGGAGACAAGGATGGATCAATTCGCATTCTTCTGCATGCTGACCTCCAGTTGAACCAGCACCATTTGTTGAAAAGGCTATCTTTTTTCCATTGGATGTTTTCAGCCTCTTTGTCGAGGATCAAGTGGCCATAGGTGTGTGGGTTCATTTCTGGATCTTCAATTCTGTTCCATTGATCTGCCTGCCTGTCACTGTACCAATACCATGCAGTTTTTAACACTATTGCTCTGTAGTATTGCTTGAGGTCAGGGATACTGATTCCCCCAGAATTTCTTTTGTTGCTGAGAATAGTTTTAGCTATCCTGGGTTTTTTGTTATTCCAGATGAATTTGATAATTGCTCTTTCTAACTCTGTGAAGAACTGAGTTGGGATTTTGATGGGGATTGCATTGAATCTGTATATTGCTTTTGGCAAAATGGCCATTTTAAGTATATTGATCCTGCCGATCCATGAGCATGGGAGGTTTTCCCATTTTTTGAGGTCTTCTTCCATTTCCTTCTTCAGGGTCTTGAAGTTCTTGTCATACAGATCTTTCACATGTTTGGTAAGAGTCACCCCAAGATACTTTATACTGTTTGTGGCTATTGTGAAGAGGGTCATTTCCCTAATTTCTTTCTCAGCCTGCTTATCCTTTGAGTATAGGAAGGCCACTGATTTGCTTGAGTTGATTTTATAACCTGCCACTTTGCTGCAGTTGTTTATCAGCTGTAGGAATTCTCTACTGGAGTTTTTTGGGTCACTTAGGTAGAAAGCCATATACTCTGAAGCTAATAGAAAAGAAACTGGGGAAGACCCTTGAGGACATCGGTACAGGGAGAAAGTTTCTGAACAGAACACCAATAGCATATGCTCTAAGAGCAAGAATTGACAAATGGGACCTCATAAAACTACAAAGTTTCTGTAAGGCAAAGGACACCATCAAAAGGACAAATCGGCAACCAACAAATTAGGAAAAGATCTTCACCAATCCTACATCAGATAGAGGGCTAATATCCAATATATATAAAGAACTAGAAGTTAGACTCCAGAAAACCAAACAACCCTATTTAAAAATGGGGTACAGAGTTAAACAAAGAATTCTCACCTGAAGAATTTCGGATGGCCGAGAAACATCTTAAAAAATGCTCAACTTCATTAGTCATTAGGGAAATGCAAATCAAAACAACCCTGAGATTTCACCTTACACAAGTCAGAATGGCTAAGATTAAAAATTCAGGAGACAGCAGGTGTTGGAGAGGATGTGGAGAAAGAGGAACACTCCTCCACTGCTGGTGGGGTTGCAAATTGGTACAACCACTCTGGAAATCAGTCTGGTGGTTCCTCTGAAAACTGGGCACCTCACTTCCAGAAGATCCTGCTATACCAATCCTGGGCATATACCCAAAAGATTCCCCAGCATGTAGTAAGGATACATATTCTACTATATTCATAGCAGCCCTATTTATAATTGCCAGAAGTTGGAAAGAACCCAGGTATCCCTCAACAGAAGAGCGGATGCAAAAAATGTGGTATATATACACAATGGAGTACTATTCAGCCATTAGAAACAATGAATTCATGAAATTCTTAGGCAAATGGATGGAGCTAGAGAACATCATACTAAGTGAGGTAACCCAGACTCAAAAGATGAATCATGGTATGCACTCAGTAATAAGTGGATATTAACCTAGAAAACTGGAATACCCAAAACATAATCCACACATCAAATGAGGTACAAGAAGAATGGAGGAGTGGCCCCTTGTTCTGGAAAGACTCAGTGAAGCAGTATAGAACAAAATCAGAGCAGGGAAGTGGGAAGGGTTGGGTGGGAAAACAGGGGGAGGGAAGGGGACTGATGGGACTTTCAGGGAGTGGGGGTCCAGAAAAAGGAAAATCATTTGAAATGTAATTAAATATATCAATAAATAAAAAAGAAGATTATAACAGATTGTTAGAGTAAGTAGGAGACCAAGCAAAGCAATTGAGCTTAGAGAAGCCAGTATGAATCAGTCAGCGTAGAGAGGAATTTGGGACAGAAGAGCTGAGTTGAATTAGCCAACCAAAGTGCAGAAAGCTAGAAAGGGTGAGTTTATTCAGAGTAAGAGTCAAAAGACAATTTCATCTGGCAAATAGAAGTTACTTTTACAAAAGAATTTCTGAGAACTATTCTAGGCTTCTTTGGTGAATCAAATAATAAAAGATAACAGAATCTATCAGCTTATGGAATTTTATTTTCAGGTTTAAATGTAGATGAAAAACTATCATGATTGAATAGATAGTGACACACTTTGTGATCTCAGGAAAATAATACTAACAAAGGACATGGAATAGTGGCGTACAGTGTGAAAGGAAAGGCCAGGAACTTTCTTTATAAGTAAAATGATTAGTCAGGGCAAATTTCTTTTTAGGGAAGTGAGAATGGGTTCTATTTTACATAAAGGAATGACCAGAAATAGCACAGGTGGAGTGGAGCTGAGCTGAGACTTCTATATCTTTTTTTTTTTTTTGTCTTTTTTTTTTATTTGATATAATTTATTTACATTTCAAATGATTTCCCCTTTTCTACCCCCCCCCCCAACTCCCCGAAAGTCCCGTAAGCCCCCTTCTCTTCCCCTGTCCTCCCTCCCACCCCTTCCCAGTTCCCCGTTCTGGTTTTGCCAAATACTGTTTCACTGAGTCTTTCCAGAACCAGGGACCACTCCTGCTTTCTTCTTGTATCTCATTTGATGTGTGGATTATGTTTTGGGTATTCCAGTTTTCTAGGTTAATAACCACTTATTAGTGAGTGCATACCATGATTCACCTTTTGAGTCTGGGTTACCTCACTTAGTATGATGTTCTCTAGCTCCATCCATTTGCCTAAGAATTTCATGAATTCATTGTTTCTAATGGCTGAATAGTACTCCATTGTGTAGATATACCACATTTTTTGTATCCGCTCTTCTGTTGAGGGATACCTGGGTTCTTTCCAGCATCTGGCAATTATAAATAGGGCTGCTATGAACATAGTAGAGCATGTATCCTTATTACATGGTGGGGAATCCTCTGGGTATATGCCCAGGAGTGGTATAGCAGGATCTTCTGGAAGTGAGGTGCCCAGTTTTCGGAGGAACCGCCAGACTGCTTTCCAGAGTGGTTGTACCAATTTGCAACTCCACCAGCAGTGGAGGAGTGTTCCTCTTTCTCCGCACCCTCTCCAACACCTGCTGTCTCCTGAATTTTTAATCTTAGCCATTCTGACTGGTGTAAGATGAAATCTTAGGGTTGTTTTGATTTGCATTTCTCTAATGACTAATGAAGTGGAGCATTTTTTAAGATGCTTCTCCGCCATCCGAAGTTCTTCAGGTGAGAATTCTTTGTTTAACTCTATACCCCATTTTTTAATAGGGTTGTTCGGTTTTCTGGAGTCTAACTTCTTGAGTTCTTTATATATATTGGATATTAGCCCTCTATCTGATGTAGGATTGGTGAAGATCTTTTCCCAATTTGTTGGTTGCCGATCTGTCCTCTTGATGGTGTCCTTTGCCTTACAGAAACTCTGTAACCTTATGAGGTCCCATTTGTCAATTCTTGCTCTTAGAGCATACGCTATTGGTGTTCTGTTCAGAAACTTTCTCCCTGTACCGATGTCCTCAAGGGTCTTCCCCAGTTTCTTTTCTATTAGCTTCAGAGTGTCTGGCTTTATGTGGAGGTCCTTGATCCATTTGGATTTGAGCTTAGTACAAGGAGACAAGGATGGATCAATTCGCATTCTTCTGCATGCTGACCTCCAGTTGAACCAGCACCATTTGTTGAAAAGGCTATCTTTTTTCCATTGGATGTTTTCAGCCTCTTTGTCGAGGATCAAGTGGCCATAGGTGTGTGGGTTCATTTCTGGATCTTCAATCCTGTTCCATTGATCCTCCTGCCTGTCACTGTACCAATACCATGCAGTTTTTAACACTATTGCTCTGTAGTATTGCTTGAGGTCAGGGATACTGATTCCCCCAGATTTTCTTTTGTTGCTGAGAATAGTTTTAGCTATCCTGGGTTTTTTGTTGTTCCAGATGAATTTGATAATTGCTCTTTCTAACTCTGTGAAGAATTGAGTTGGGATTTTGATGGGTATTGCATTGAATCTGTATAGTGCTTTAGGCAAAATGGCCATTTTAACTATATTGATTCTACCGATCCATGAGCATGGGAGGTTTTCCCATTTTTTGAGGTCTTCTTCCATTTCCTTCTTCAGAGTCTTGAAGTTCTTGCCATACAGATCTTTCGCATGTTTGGTAAGAGTCACCCCAAGATACTTTATACTGTTTGTGGCTATTGTGAAGGGGGTCATTTCCCTAATTTCTTTCTCAGCCTGCTTATCCTTTGAGTATAGGAAGGCCACTGATTTGCTTGAGTTGATTTTGTAACCTGCCACTTTGCTGAAGTTGTTTATCAGCTGTAGGAGCTCTCTAGTGGAGTTCTTTGGGTCACTTAGGTAGACGATCATGTCGTCTGCAAATAATGATAGTTTGACTTCCTCCTTTCCAATTTGTATCCCTTTGACCTCCTTATGTTGTCGAATTGCCCGAGCTAGTACCTCAAGTACAATATTGAAAAGATAAGGAGAAAGGGGGCAGCCTTGTCTGGTCCCTGATTTCAGTGGGATTGCTTCAAGTTTCTCTCCGTTTAGTTTGATGCTGGCTACTGGTTTGCTGTATATTGCTTTTACTATGTTTAGGTATGGGCCTTGAATTCCTGTTCTCTCCAAGACTTTAAGCATGAAAGGATGCTGAATTTTGTCAAATGCTTTTTCAGCATCCAATGAAATGACCATGTGGTTTTGTTCTTTGAGTTTGTTTATGTAGTGGATTGTATTGATGGATTTCCGTATATTGAACCAACCCTGCATTCCCGGGATAAAGCCTACTTGATCATGGTGGATGATCGTTTTGATGTGTTCTTGGATTCGGTTGGCAAGAATTTTGTTGAGTATTTTTGCATCGATGTTCATAAGGGAAATTGGTCTGAAGTTCTCTTTCTTTGTTGGATCTTTGTGTGGCTTTGGTATCAGCGTAATTGTGGCTTCGTAGAAGGAATTGGGTAGTGTTCCTTCTGTTTCTATTTTGTGGAATAGTTTGAAGAGTATTGGTGTTAACTCTTCTTTGAAGGTCTGGTAGAATTCTGCACTGAAACCATCTGGTCCTGTGCTTTTTTTGGTTGGAAGACTTTCTATGACTCCTTCTATTTCTTTAGGCTTTATGGGACTGTTTAGATGGTCTAGTTGGTCCTGATTTAATTTTGGTATTTGGTATCTGTCAAGGAAATTGTCCATTTCCTCCAGATTCTCCAGTTGTGTTGAATACAGGCTCTTGTAGTAGGATCTGATGATTTTTTGGATTTCCTCAGTTTCCGTTGTTATGTCTCCCTTTTCATTTCTAAGTTTGTTAATTTGGATACTTTCCCTGTGCCCTTTGGTCAGTCTGGCTAAGGGTTTATCTATCTTGTTGATTTTCTCAAAGAACCAGCTCCTAGTTTTGTTGATTTTTTGTATGGTTCTCTTTGTTTCTACTTGATTGATTTCGGCCCTGAGTTTGATGATTTCCTGCCTTCTACTCCTCCTGGGTGAAATAGCTTCTTTTTGTTCTAGGGCTTTCAGGTGTGTCATTAAGTTGGTAATGTATGCTCTCTCCATTTTCTTTTTGGAGGCACTCAGGGCTATGAGTTTTCCTCTTAGCACTGCTTTCATTGTGTCCCATAGATTTGGGTATGTTGTGTTTTCATTTTCATTGTGTTCTAAAAAGTCTTTAATTTCTTTCTTTATTTCTTCCTTGACCAAGGTGTCATTGAGTAGAGTATTGTTCAATTTCCACGTGTATGTGGGTTTTCTGTTGTTTCTGTTGCTATTGAAGACCACTTTTATTCCATAGTGATCAGATAGGAGGCATGGGATTAGTTCGATCTTCTTATATTTGTTGAGGTCTGTCTTGTGACCAATTATATGGTCGATTTTGGAGAAGGTACCATGAGGTGCTGAAAAAAAGGTATATTCTTTTGTTTTAGGATAGAATGTTCTATATATATCAGTTAAATCTAATTGGTCCAAAGCTTCAATTAGTTTCATTGTGTCCTTGTTTAGTTTCTGTTTTCCTGATCGGTCCATTGAGGAAAGTGCAGTGTTGAAGTCACCCACAATTATTGTGTTAGGTGCAATGTGTGCTTTGAGTTTTAATAAAGTTTCTTTTATGAAAGAGGGTGCCCTTGCATTTGGAGCATAGATGTTCAGGATTGAGAGTTCTTCTTGTTGTATTTTTCCTTTGACCAGCAAGAAGTGTCCCTCAGAGTCTCTTTTGATGACTTTGGGTTGAAAGTCAATTTTATCTGATATTAAAATGGCTACTCCAGCTTGTTTCCTGAGACCATTTGCTTGTAAAATTGTCTTCCAGCCTTTTACTCTAAGGTAGTGTTTGTCTTTGACCCTGAGGTGTGTTTCCTGTAAGCAGCAAAATGTAGGGTCCTGTTTACGTATCCAGTCAGTTAGTCTGTGTCTTTTTATTGGGGCATTGAGTCCATTGATGTTAAGAGATATTAAGGAATAGTGATTGTTACTTCCTATCATTTTTGACGTTATTTTTTAAATTTGATTGCTTAACTTCTTTTGGGTTTGATGAAAGGTTACTATCTTGCTTTTTTCAGGGTGGAGTTTCCCTCCTTGTATTGGTGTTGTCCTCCTATTATCCTTTTTAGGGCTGGGTTTGTGGATAGATATTGGGTGAACTTGGTTTTGTCGTGAAATATCTTAGTTTCTCCATCTATGGTGATTGAGAGTTTTGCTGGATATAGTAGTTTTGGTTGGCATTTGTGTTCTCTTAGAGTCTGCATGAGATCTGCCCAGGACCTTCTAGCCTTCATAGTCTCAGGTGAAAAGTCTGCTGTGATTCTGATAGGTCTTCCTTTATATGTTACTTGGCCTTTTTCTCTTACTGCCTTTAGTATTCTTTCTTTGTTTAGAACATTTGGTGTTTTGATTATTATGTGACGGGAAGTATTTCTGTTCTGGTCCAGTCTGTTTGGAGTTCTGTAGGCTTCTTGTATATTCATGGGCATCTCTCTCTTTAGGTTAGGGAAGTTTTCTTCCATAATTTTATTGAAGATATTTGCTGGCCCTTTAAGTTGTAAATCTTCACTCTCATCTATGCCTATAATCCTTAGGTTTGGTCTTCTCATTGTGTCCTGGATTTCCTGGATATTTTGGGTTACAAGCTTTTTGCACTTTGCATTTTCTTTAACTGTTGAGTCCATGGTTTCTATGGAATCTTCAGCATCTGAGATTCTTTCTTCTATCTCTTGTATTCTGTTGTTGATATTTGCATCTCTGTCCCCTGATTTCTTCCCAAGGCTTTCTATCTCCAAAGTTGTCTCCCTTTGAGTTTTCTTAGTTGTTTCTACTTCTGATTTTAGATCCTGGATGGTTTTGCTTAGCTCCTTCCCTTGCATGTTTGTGTTTTCCTGTAATTCTTTAAGAGATTTTTGTGTTTCCTCTTTCATGAGCTCAGCCTGTTGACCAAAGTTCTCCTGTATTTCTTTAAGAGATTTTTGTGTTTCGTCTTTCATGACCTCAGCCTGTTGAGCAAAGTTCTCCTGTATTTCTTTAAGTGTTTTTTGCATTTCCTCCTTGTTGGCTTTTGTATTCTCCTGGATTTCTTTCAATGATTTTTGTGTTTCCCTTGCAAGGGCTTCTAACTTTTGATCCATTTTCTCCTGAATGTCCTTCATGTGTTCCTGTACCAGCATCATGACCAGTGATTTTAAATCCAAATCTTGTTTTACTGGTGTGATGGGGTATCCAGGACTTGCTGGTAGAGGAGAATTTGGTTCAGATGTTGCCATATTGCCTTGATTTCTGTTAGTGACGTTTCTGCGTTTGCCTTTTGCCATCTAGCTCTCACTGGTGTTACTTGGTCTTGTCAGTGCTGGACTCACCAGTGCAAGCTGCCCCTTCCCCGTTGGCCTCTGGTGCACAGCTTACACTGTGCACTGCCTATAGACAGGGTGCTGTTGTCCAGGCTGTTCAGATCCCGAAGCAGGCACCTGAAGGCTCCCGCTGGGGCCCGCAGGATTTATTGGAGCACACTGACTTCTCCCAGCTGGCCGCCCGGAAGCCCCCACTAGCCTCTTGAGGGACCTGGAGATGTGGCGGCCACCCAGGCTGATCTGAAGCAGAGAGAGTTGAGCTGGGGGCTTCTGCCTGAGGCCTTGCCCCAGATTGTGTCTGTGGACCAGGTGGAACCCGTGTGCACCCCCAGGGAGCTCCGAAGGTGAATGTTGCTGTGACCTCCCCTGTGCTCCGCTCACTCCGCTGGGCAGCCGATTTCCCCAACCGGGCTGGCGCACACTAGGTTAGCCTTGTCGCCTGGGCCCTGAGTCCAGGCAAACGCCTGGGAGGCCAAGGTCCGAGCAAAGTTCCCCTAGGGCTATGTCTGTTATTTGGGTCCGCCAGGTGACCCGGATGGCGGGCGTGCGCGTCCGCGCTCCCCGAAAGCACCGGGAGAGTCTGTTGTGCTAATAACCTCCTGGGCGGGTTGACACACAGATGGCCCACCAAGCCGCCCAGTTCTTGGGGTCAGTCCTGTGCCTTTTGGGGCCTAGACCCCCGTTTTGTTAGCCTCAGGCTACGCTTGTTAGCAGTCTCTGCCCTCCCGAGCACTCTGGCTCCTGTAGGCAAAATGGCGGCGCGTGCACCGGCCGGGGCAAAAAAAAAAAACTCCTGGCTGGGTTGGCGCCCCACTGGCCACTCGAACAGCCCAGGGCCTGGGTGCAGGCCAACGCCCGTCTGGCTCAGACCCCTGCGGTGTTGGGCCTAGGATTATGTTTGTGTACCTCAGTCTGACCGATCTCTGGAGCCCTGGATCAAGATGGCGGTGAGTCTCTCCTGACTGGTGGGCAGCCGAGTTCTGAAGTGGCTTCCATGCAGTGAAAGGCTCCGCAGAACCGCAGTTGCTTGCCGCCCGGCTGGTCAGCGAAGGTCAGTGGTCGTGGGCGCAGGGCCTAACTGGACCCTGTGTCGCCTTGGTTCCACCGCTGATGGCCCTTCAGCTGGAGCAGCCACTGCTACCACCGCCGCCGCCGCCCGAGACTTCTATATCTTGTTCAGAAGGAAAACAGGAGAAGACTGGCTTCCATGTGGCTAGTAGAGGATCTCAAAACCCAACCCCACAATGACTCACTTCCTCCAACAAAGCCACACCTATTCCAACAAGGCCATATCTTCTTAATAGTACCTATAATAAGGCCATACTTCTTAATAGTGCCACTCTTCAGCCAAGCATATTTAAACCTCTATATGCCATGACCTGGGCCAAACATGTTCAAATCACCACAGTGACCTAGGCAGAATGTCCTTAGTATACTGTTAGGAAATATTCATCTCTTTTAAGAGAAAATGTGAGTCAGTAGAAAATTTTGAGAAAAAAAATGATATTATTTCTTGCTTTTTTAAATATAAAAATAACTAAAATATCTACTTGGTGTCTGCTGGTAGTTGATCTAGTAGTATTGTGAAGGGGATACATTGTGTGAATGATGGATAGCAGAGGAGTGTCATATATGATTCAATTGTGTGTGACATTCCCAGATAATAGAGACTTGGACTAGCATGGAAAGACAAAGTGGGAATATATGAATGGAACCTGAACACACGTTTGTACCAAAGATACTCTAGTTGGATATATTTTAGACAACTTGTACAAGGATGCTGTAAGAGATATTAAGTATGAGAAAGAAATTGAGTAAATAAACTATGAATACTTTGAATATGTAGAAACTATTTATTATATATAAAACTGGAGTACTGAGAGACATGATGGCCAGAATTTGGTGTCCATGATATATGTTAGCTAGATGTATGGTGCTACCACAACATATTACCACAAATAATATGGCTGGAAAAAGAAGAAAATGCTACTTATTAGTAGAAGTTATCTACAAAGAATTAAGATGAGTACATCGTCTACTTCTCTGAATCTTGCAGGATTTCGGGAGGAGCTGAGAGTTCTATATCTTGTTCAGAAGGCAGACAGCCACATGGGAGCTTCATGATTATTGTTTTAAAGAGGACACATACAAGCTCATGAATAAAAATTTAAATTTTAAGAGGAAAACCTTAAAGTAAAAATAGGCCTGGACATTTTTTAAAATTCTGTATCATACTTTACTTACTTTATTCATTTGATGAGTAGTAGAAAATACCTTGTAAAAAAGCAGGAATTTACCCACAGTCATCATCAAGACTATATTTGTTACTTACTTTTCAAAATATACAAGAAACTAAGAAACTCATCACATAGACCTTTATGTAAGAATTGGAAGATAAGAAAGTCAAAAACTTTTAAGAGATGAGAAAAAATGCTTTTTTTTTCTAGCTGAAATACTGTATTTTCTTGTTTTGTGTTGAATCTAGAGCCTGGGCCATGCTAAGTAAAAGGTATAAATGTTATTTTTATTTCTACAGGTAATAGGATAACATAAAAGCTGTACCAGTGTTATGTAAAGGCACAGATTGTGCTTAATCTAGAACATTTCTTTCTCTGTTCTAGCTATCCCTAGACCCAAGCCTGAAAGCGTCTAGTCTCTATACAATTAATCTTACAAGCTGACTAATTCCATCCAGCCTCTCTCAGCCTCTGACTGAATTGTTCCTCTTTGTCTTCATAGTCTCTTTGACAATCTCTTCTAATCTAGCACCTTCTCATTTACTGGCTTATTCTGTCTTCACCTATGTCTAGCTTGTTCTTTCTTTACAATCTATTTCTGTAATATTTTCCCAGTAAAACTACCATGTTCTCATTCTATACTCTTGCTTCTTGATCACCTTAAGTAGCTTCTTTTATGTCAGTTCTCATGTGAGTTTGTCTTATCCTATCTCAGACTTATTTTGTCAACTCTTCCTCTAATTTATCACATTGTCTGCCCCTTAATTAGACTTCACTTTTTAAAAAAAAAAAATGGCTGCTTCCTTCTACAAAAATGTCTGTACTGGGGTGTGTCTACCTTCCAGCTGGATCATAGCATAATCCAGGGTGTGTCTGAATTGTAGCAGGATCAGACAGATGTAGAAGGTTTGTGATCCTTTGCCAGAGTAGCCATGTTGCTGGAAGAAAATCCCTCTACCAAACATTCTACTCCTGAGCTACAGGCCCAAAACACACAAAGCCACCTTTAAAGAGCTATGATTCAGTACTTAAATCATTGACCTTTTCAATAAACCATTCCTCTAAAGATATGAAATGTCCAGGTCAACAATGAGTGAGCAACTTAACATTAGCTAGCAAACACGCTGCAGACATATCAGCAAGATAAAAGAAACAATTACTCCAAGAGACTCAGGTTTGTATAGTTTATTTTACATGAAATTAGCATCCAAATGTCTTTTGATTCAATAAGGAAAGGTGCTGGTGATTAGTAGGATGCCTTAAATGTGAAAATCAAGGTTATAACATCACTAGCCTGTAGTAGAGTCTTCCAGACATGAGAAGTTTACTCCATGAAAGGCTTTTCAATGTTCACATTTGTCTAATCCTGCTGATATATCCCATATCAAAGTAAAGGGTATTACTATTTTAAACAGAGAAAGCGAAATGTGTTAGAATATTCCTTTGTTAGGTGAAAGGCAGGCAGTACTAGTAAGTTTGGTTTTGATAAGTACTTTTTACACTTTGATTTCTTACACCTTCCTTATGAGATTACTCTTGGCAAAGAGGGGAATTGTATTGACCTGACATATGCTGGTAGTATAGCTGGATTTTAAATGTTCAGCAATAAGGACCTGAATTGGCCCTTTTCATTTTGACCTGAAGCTTGTACTCTGTACCCCTGTGTGATCCGGTGTCTGCATGTGTGTATATGCATGTATATGTGTATCTGTGTGTGTGTCTTTGTGTGTCTTTGTGTGTATGTGCTAGAGAGAGAAAGAGACAGAGATACAGAGACAGACAGACAGACAGACACACACACACACACACACAGAGAGAGAGAGAGAGAGAGAGAGTTTTAATGAGGTATGCCACAAAAGGAGTCACAGGATGTTACTGTTCTGTAACACTGCCAGCTCTAATATCTCGAGCTGTTCATTTAGAAGACTTAATAAGTTATTTCAATTCCCTTGTCAGGATTAAGTCAGCAGCAAATATTGGGTTTTTTTTCTTTCCTTCTGAGGTATCATTACATTTAAATGATAATAACAAGTGACAAAGTGATGTGAATGTGCATGCCACATAAGGTGATGCCCTTCCTGGCTGACTGGTTTCCCATTGGGAGCTTGTCATAACTCATCAGCTGGAGTCTTTTTCTGCAATGAGCAAAGGGATACCCACAAGGGTACAAGGACTCCAGCAACTTTCCTTCAGCTATGTCTCAGTGCTAAGCTTCCCTTCATGGACAGATGTGGATATGCTTGGCTGGTATTCTTTGTGAGTTATTGGTGAGTCTTGATTCAATATTATGAAGTTTGGCAAACACATTCCACATATCTGTTTACCTGCACTCAGTAGTACTTAGGTCTTTGTTTTCATTTGTAAGCGACAAGTTAGCTAGAGTCTCTTGAATTAACTTTGAAGATGCCACTGCATTCTAATATTTTTCTAAAATAGGATGTCTATTATATATATAATAGACACATACATAGTCCCCTACAGTTTCTCCCATACTTATTTGTTTTCTTTAGAAGATGAAATATCTTAAAATAATTAGTGGGAAAAAGGAAGGTCAGGGATGTTAGGAATAATTTTCATGAAAAAAACATTTCAGAGTTTCTATTTCATACATTAGAAATACAAAATGAGCTAAGGAATAAACACCTCAGACACACGATTCCCTTTCATCATATCTCTTATCTAGGAATGCAAGTGCATTCTCTAAATTGTTGTTTGGTTGTTCCATGTCTGCGCACAATGTTAACTATTTATCCGCATGTTTTAAATTACTGAATGAGAACATCAATTTTGAAAATATTTTCTGTATTCCTATTTGTTGAAAAGAGTAGTTAAAGTGAGTCTTAAGTCAGCAACCTTTATTTCATGTAGCCAATAGATTTCATATTTCAAGTTACATATATGTCTATGTTAGCTAGGATATTTCATATTTTGATTCCTATCCTTCTTTCTCAGTTCTTAAAAATCTCTCCTCCATAGACTTCAGTCTACAGAATGAAACACAGTGTTTTTTTTTTTTTTCTATTGTGGTTTCTGAGGCAGCCTAACAGTAAGGAGAACAGGGTATTTAAAAGAGGGACAGATATGTAGCCCAGGGTGAGGGGTCAGGAAACACAGGTTCTTTACTTCCTTGCTTTTGAATTCAAGTCTTCTGTTGTTACAAAGATCATTAATTATATCTTCCTCACAAAGCCAAAGGAATCCCATTTCTAGGGGTCTTATTTATAGAATGGATCTTAGGTTTCATGCTTTGAAATCACACTTGCAAGAAACTAACTGTGCCTTCAGTGGCCTAATAGCTACCTATGACATTCACTGTGATAGATACACTTACATCTTATAAAGTAGCAGGTAAGGGTGTTTTTGTATTAATCAAAACATTGTGAGGAAACTCACCAAAGAGGTGTTGTGGGAAATAACTAAAAAGAACTCCAAGTTCCTGGGCTACACTCTGCTATTCTCGGTCCTGGTGGTCTCACTGACCAGTTCTTATCTCGAGGAGACTCTCTGATTCAGAGCTCCAAAATCTCTCCACCCAGCTTGCTAAGTTTCCACTGGCTGGTCATTACCACGCCAGCCCAATGCTTCAAAACCACCATGGACTTTGTGGTGCACATCTGGCAAGATCAACGCTTTGCTGTACCTTTCTCACCAGTCGAACGGCTATGTGAAGAAAAATACCACACAAACTTAGTTCAGAAACAGGGAAACTCAACCGCTGGGTGCAACAACTAGAATCCTAATCTTGTAAGCCATATTAATCTAAATCGTCCAGTGGTGAATCCTAGTGGATTTGCCATTATAAGCCCGGAGACACTAATAGCTACATCTTGCCCTCTTGCTATTTCTGTCCAAAAAGCCCTTAACTTTCTCCTGCTTCCTCTCTTCCTCAGTCCAACCTGAAAGTTCCGCCTACTCTACCAGTGATTGGTCCCTTTAGTTATTGGGGGAAGATTAATAAGTAGTCACTTGAGTACTTAACTCATTCCTAGTTCCCTCCTGGGAAAAAGGAATTAACATCAAAATACAAGCATCGCCAGGGCCATCCAAAACAAAGAGCAAGGTGTCTTGAAATACAATTAAAGGCTATGTTATTTGAGTTTTTCAAAGGAGCTAAATCAAGCCATATTGGGAGTGTTTGCCTCCCTCTGACTCACCCCATACATTTTTTGACTTCGTAGAACACATCTATACTTTTCTTTAATGGAATATTGCATTAATGATGAGTAAGCATGAAACTCACTTATATTTCAAACTCCTTTCAGATGACCTGGGCTGCTTCAGAATGTCATTTAAAATCAGAAAGCATCCTTATCCCATAAAATCACATGACATCTGAAGCCTTTCATAGCACATCCTGTTGGTAGTTGCCTGCTTTTTCCCTGTGGCATTTGATCTCTGTGGTTTTACCCACAAAACCAAATTTAAACCAGAAACTGTAAAGATAGTTTCAGATTCGCAGATTCGGTTCATCAGGTTGGCTCCAAAAGATTCCAAAGCAGATGTTTGTTCATAGTTTTACTCGGAAGTACTCTGGGGAACAACATGTAAAGGCAAGGGGAAACAGGACTGGGCAGAAGGGTGTGTGCAGTGACCCTGCAACATTGCCTGGGATTAAAACAAATGGTCAGGCTGGTCTGTCTCTATCTCAAACAGACAGGTGGTGCCTGTTATGGGAAGCTTTTTGGGAAACAGTTTCCCTGGGCAGAAACAATTCTTAGGTAAGAATAAAGGACTGACTTGCTGAATGATTTGCATCTGTGGGGTCCAAATGAAACAGTACAAATGTGGGATCTGAGGTACCTTGCTGCCATTCCTGCCAGTTTCCTTTTCCACCATAATCACAGATTCCTCAGAAGACAGGCGTTGAGTGTAAAGAAACTGACTTTGGGTTTCAAACATGGTGAACAACATCTTGGGCTGGAAAGATGGCTCAGCGGTTAAGAGCACTGACTGCACTTCTGAAGGTCCTGAGGTTAAATCTCAGCAACCACATGGTGGCTCACAACCATCCATTAAAGAGATCTGATGCCTTCTTCTGGTGTGCCTGAAGGCAGCTACAGTGTACTTAGATATAATAATAAAAATAAATCTTTTTTTAAAATACATATATCTTTATGTAAAATCTTAGTGTAATATTTGTTTTCCTGCAGCAATTGTCATCTTGGACATGTATTCCCTCTGTCAACCTAGGTTTAATCCTGGAAGCTTCTAGACTCCATAGAATCTTATGTAGGCCTGGAATATTTTCAGTTTTTGAGACTTGTTCCTGAATAAGCTTACCCCTTCCTAGTTCTGTCTGATCTTTGATTCAACTCAGCTGTTTTGGCTTAAACTTCTCTGTAAACTGACTGATTCAATCTGGCTTCTCTCTTGAACTTTGAATTTCTTTGCTTGGCCTTAAACTAATTCTGGCAATCAGTCTAATCTTCTATCTTCTTCTCCTTCTCTAGCTCATTCTGCCTACACATAGCTTGCTCTTTCTTTAACCTATCTCTGCAAAACTCTCCCTGTAAAACTGCCTCCTCTTCTCTCTGTGTGCTGCTTCCTCCAGTAGCTCCCCTTTCCCCTCTTTTCTCATGAGAGCTGGGCATATATTCTGTAAAATCTTTCATTCATTTGTCACTTTGTCTGCTACTCAATTAAACATTATTTTTAAACATGGGTGCTTCATTCTAAAAAGTAAATGGAATTTCTTTGTTTATAATTAAAGATGTGTACTAAGGGTGTGTCTGAATTCCAGCCAGAGAGATAAAAAAATGTGTGCTAAGGGCTGAGCCACATGACCATTGGAAACTATTTTCTTTCTTTCTTTCTTTCTTTCTTTCTTTCTTTCTTTCTTTCTTTCTTTCTTTCTTTCTTTCTTTCTTTCTTTCTTTCTTTCTTTCTTTTCTTTCTTTCTTCTTTCCTTCCTTCCTTCCTTCCTTTCTTTTTTCAGGAAATAACAAATTCTCAGGGTTCATAGTGTTATCAAATATCCTGCAACAAAAGGCAGAAATCTGGGTCTGATACAACCAGGATTTATGAATTTATACCTTAGGTCACGATTTGTGAGGCAAGGCATTCAAAGATGAAATAAACATGATTTAAACTAGCTATAATGTCATCAAAATGTATCCATTCACCTTTATGAAGGTAGAAAAATCTATATTAAACAAAAAATGTTTTTGTAAAGATTTATTTAGTATATGTAAATACACTGTAGCTGTCTTCAGACACACCAGAAGACGGCATCAGATCTCTTTAAAGATGGTTGTGAGCCACCATGTGGGTGCTGGGATTTGAACTCATGACCTTTGGAAGAACAGTTGGTACTCTTACCCACTGAGCCATCTCTCCAGCCCCCCCCCACCCAAAAATTTTTAAAAATGAAGAGATACTAGACTTGTGTAAGAGGAAAAATAAATGAAGTAGAACTCTGTCCAGAGGGATTTTCTATTTTTTTAAGTTAATATTTTGATTTTCTATATTCTTTGTTTACATTCCAAATGATTTCCCCTTTCCCGAATCTCCCCTCCCCATATGTCCCATAAACCTTCTTCTCTCCATCCATTCTCTAATCACCTCCCTCCTTTTTCTCTGTCCTTATATTCCCCTCCAATGCTAGATCAATCCTTTCCAGGATCAGGACCTTCTCCATACTTCTTCATGGGAGTTATTTGTTATGCAATATGTGCCTTGAGTATTCAGGGCTTCTGGGCTAATTAATATCTACTTATCAGAGATTGCATTCCATGTGTATTCTTTTGTGACTGGGTTACCTCACTTAGGATGATATTTTCCAGATCAAACCATTTGCCTAAAAATTTTGTGAATTCATTGTTTCTAATTGCTGAGTAGTATTCCATTGTGTAAATATACCACATTTTCTGTATCCATTCCTCCTTTGAGGGGCATCTGGGTTCTTTCTAGCATCTGGCTATTATAAATAAGGCTGCTATGAACATAATGGAGCATGTGTCTTTATGGCATGCCAGGGAATCCTTTGGGTATATGCCAAGGAGAGGTATAGCAGGGTCCTCCGGAAGTGTAATGTCCAGTTTTCTGAGGAACCACCAGACTGATTTCCAAAGTGGTTGTAACATCTTACAGCCCCACCAGCAGTGGAGGAGTGTTCCTCTTTCTTCACATCCTTGCCAACACCTGCTGTCTCCTGAGTTTTTTACCTTAGCCATTCTGACTGGTGTAAGGTGAAATCCCAGGGTTGTTTTGATTACAAATTGGAAAGGAAGAAGTCAAATTATCACTATTTGCAGATGACAAGATAGTCTACTTAAGTGACCTGAAAACCTCCACCAGAGAACTCCTACAGCTGATAAACAACTTCAGCAAAGTGGCTGGTTATAAAATCAACTCAAGCAAATCAGTTGCCTTCCTGATAAGCAGACTGAGAAAGAAGTTAGGGAAATGACACCCTTCACAATAGCCACAAACAATATAAAGTATCTTGGTGTGACTCTAACCAAACAAGTGAAAGATCTATATGACAAGAACTTCAGGTCTCTGAAGAAGGAAATCGAAGAAGACCTCAGAAAATGGAAAAATCTGCCATGCTTGTGGACCGGCAGGATTAATATAGTTGAAATGGTCATCTTGCCAAAAGCAATCGACAGATTCAATGCAATCCCCATCAAAATCCCAACTCAGTTTTTCACAGAGTTAGAAAAAGCAATTCTCAAATTCATCTGGAATAACAAAAAACCCAGGATAGCTAAAACTATTCTCAACAACAAAAGAAATTCTGGAGGAATCAGTATCCCTGACTTCAAGCAATACTACAGAGCAATAGTATTAAAAACCGAATGGTATTGGTACAGTGACAGACAAGTGGACCAATGGAATAGAATTGAAGATCCAGAAATGAACCCACACACCTATGGTCACTTGATCTTCCACAAAGGAGCCAAAAACATCCAGTGGAAAAAAGATAGACTTTTCAACAAATGGTGCTGGTTCAATTGGAGGTCAGCATGCAGAAGAATGGGAATTGATCCATTGTTATCTCCATTATTAAACTTCACTCCAAATGGATCAAGGACCTCCATGTAAAACCAGACACACTGAAAGTAATAGAAAAGAAACTGGGGAAGACCCTAGAGGACATGGGCATGGGGGAAACGTTCCTGAACAGATCACCAATAGCTTATGCTCTAAGATCAAGAATTGACAGATGGGACCTCACAAAATTACAAAGTTTCTGTAAGGCAAAGGACACTGTTAAGAACATCATACTAAGTGAGGTAACCCAGACTCAAAAGGTGAATCATGGTATGCACTCACTAATAAGTGGATATTAACCTAGAAAACTGGAATACCCAAAACATAATCCACACATCAAATAAGGTACAAGAAGAAAGGAGGAGTGGCCCCTTGTTCTGGAAAGACTCAGTGAAGCAGTATTCAGCAAAACCAGAACAGGGAAGTGGGAAGGGGTGGGTGGGAGGACAGTGGGAGAGAAGGGGGCTTATGGGACTTTCAGGGAGTGGGGGGCTAGAAAAGAGGAAATCATTTGAAATGTAAATAAAAAATTATATCGAATAATAAAAAAAAAAGAAAAAAAAGGACAAAATGGCAACCATCAAATTGGGAAAGGATATTCACCAACCCCACATCTGATAGAGGGCTAATATCCAATATATACAAAGAACTCAAGAACTTAGACCCCAGGGAACCAAATAACCTTATTAAAAAATGGGGTACAGATCTAAACAAAGAATTTTCACCTGAAGAAATTCGGATGGCCGAGAGGCACCTTAAGAAGTGCTCAACATCATTAGTCATTAGGGAAATGCAAATCAAAACAACCCTGAGATTTTTACCTTACACCAGTCAGAGGGAGTTTCAAAGCAGAGGTGAGAATACAATAATAATAACGGTTCTAGGATGGTAATGATAAAATGGAAATGCTGTAATAACGTCTGGACAGGGAGCTTTGAATAAGTCATAGAATGTGACAGAATTCACTTTTGTCTGGTGTCAGGGGATCCTTCTTTTTGTAGAGTAGGGATATGGCAGGCAAGAGTGTTCAGATGTTGCATGCTAAAGCTGTCCATATCACCCCTCTCCTTTTATCTAGTCTTTATTTCATTTCTCTTTTTGTTCTTGATGTCCCCTTTTTTGTCAAATTACTTTTGTTTCTAAAGTTCTTCTATTCTCCATTTAGAGAATAAAAGAATAAAAGAAAGAATCTAGAAAGATAGTTTTGTAATTTTTGGAGAGTTTAATGAGATGGCTACATCACAGAAAATCATTTTCTTTCTTTCAAGCATATATATGTATATTTCTTTCATATATATATATACATATATTCACATGCACACATACAGACACACACATATATATGTATATATAATACATGCATAATATGTTCATAACCTATTCTGGAGCTTGGAAGTTTTTAAAATTTGAGTACATATTGACTTTTTAAATTACTTTTGTGTATGTATGTTTGGATATGAGTACATGTGTTGTTTCACTAACATATATGAAGGGTTCATAGCACAATTTGCAAATGTTTTCTTGCATTATTTGAATTCTTGGAATCAAACTTAGACCATAAGCTGTGGAAACAGGTTTCTTTATCCACTGAGTAGTCCTGTGAAACCTAAAGTGTGGATCCTGAATGTATTCCAGATGTAGATATTCAGTGAGACTCAGAAACAAAGAATATAGAATTTTAAAAGGTAAGGTCTAACTAAAAGTTTGAGATCATTAGAATGTTGTGGTTCGTGGACTCATGGTAAATTGAGTTGCTTTGTTCCATCATAGGATTTTTCTCTGAAGTGCTGCTTCATGAGAGCATAGTACAAGATTATGGGGCCATTCAGTTCCTGGGGAAAGTGGGCACATCCAAAGGAGTAAGCCAAGGGATAATTCGATTAATTATGGTACTTTTATAGAAATTAAAAGCCAAGAAATACACTTTAGAAACAAGCATGGCAGAACATTTGAGCAGAGTAGGAAGTAAGAGACGCCCAATTGAATTCTGCCATTTTCCAGTGAAGAAACAAAATTTACCAGACTTATATAAATCTGTCAAGATGTAGGGGTTGGATAGTGATATTATATAGAATGTGCTAATATAGATATGCTGCATTCTCTACTAACCAAACTCCTAAAAGAAAGGCTTATTCCAATAATTTTCTGAGTGATTTTAGGACCGCTTTCTCAAGTGTTCATGCTTCTCTCAGAAGTGAAGATTGTATTTAATCTGAATTTATATAGTAACTGTGTCAATTACACAAGTCTCCCCATTAAATTCACAGTGGAAAGCAGATACTAATCACACAGTAAATGTCCTTTGCCCTCACTCAGCATTTACATTCTATTCTTAAGCAAGGACTTTTAAAGAATAATACAGATCTGCCTTTTATGATACCTTTCATTAGTTAAAAGTTATTTATTAAATACATCCTTCTTCTCCCAGAGCTTTTAACATATTCATCTTTCTTCTGTATCACAGAGTGTATTGATGTTTGTGGTTGCTACATTTCTATTCATTTCCCCTCTACTCAAATGAGTCTTTTTAATTAATGCCATCTCTACAATGTTGCTCTGCTAATGAAAAACTTGAAAAACTTCCCCACTGACTACTATACTACCTTATAAACATTAATTCCTTTATACAATCTTACCTAATCTATCTTTCCAATCTTAATACTCATTTTCTCAACCCCCTTTCATTAAGTAAATTATTGATAGAATACCATATGGCCATGGATCAAAGATATAATTATTACACACTCTACTGTTTTAGAACTTCCAAATGTTAGATAGACTAATCCTTCTCCAGTACAGTAAAATGATCTACATACTAGATTTAGAGTCTGTGACTAGTTTCAGTTGAAATGACTTATTATTCCATATACACTTGGTTAAATCTAGCGATCTTATGAGCCTTGTCCTTTTTGGTTAGAAGATCATAGCTGTCTCCACAGTAGCAATTTGACTTGTAATTTATATAGAACATTTAAAACTAGTTCATTGTGTGATGGATAATTATGTGTATTTATTGGCTTGGTAGATCTGAAGATTCTTGAAGAGAAAGGCTGTGTTTGCATGATGTTAACACAGTCCATAATACCTGACATATTCTTCTTTAAATAGAACAAAGGAACAGAAATTAAAGCAAAATTGTGTTGTTTAATGTTTATTGTTTAATAGTTATTTATATGAATTACCTCTAATAGTAGTACCTGCTTTCCAAACTATCCAATCAAAAATGGTTAACTTCAAAC
This sequence comes from Apodemus sylvaticus, assembly GCF_947179515.1. Lineage (NCBI taxonomy): Eukaryota > Metazoa > Chordata > Mammalia > Rodentia > Muridae > Apodemus > Apodemus sylvaticus. The sequence continues at coordinate 27,554,857 of NC_067477.1, forward strand.
ATTAAGACTAATTGGAGAAAGAGATCTTGATGGGTAGAGTGTGAATAGGGCCTTTGAGTGTATGATAATGGCTACTTTATGAAAGATTGTCTTCTCATCTACAATTGCATAGCTGTTCTTCTCAATTTTTTTCTGGACATTAATTTCGGTTTTCTATATTTTTATTCATCTTCACATTTCTATGATTTGAAAAGGGATCTTAGTAAATTTCCACCTTTCCAAGGTTTATTTAAGGAATCTTGGTAAAGTTTAAACTGCTAGTAATATGTTATATATTTAATTAAAAAATGTGAAAATATTAACATTATTAATTTCTCTTCTCATTGACATCTTAAAACATGGCTTCTGCTGATTTCATTTTAAGATGTTATGTAGGAAATGTGATCTGATGACTAGAACTAAACAAGCTCCATTACATAGATTCAGTTTTGCCTCCACATCTTTTTTGGGAGTGGGGCTGGTTTTCTTTCGAGACAGGGTTTCTCTGTGTAGCCCTGGCTGTCCTGCAACTCACTCTGTAGACAACCCCTGGCCTCAAACTCAGAAATCCCCTGCCTCTCTTCCCAAGTGCTTGTCTCCACATCTTAAAAATCAAAAGTAGACCAGAAATCCAAAAGGAAAAATTGTAAGACACTCAAAATTGTGGTAAAAATTCAACCCTACTTCATCATGAGTACACAGGATCATGATGGATCCTGTATAAAAGATATAGCTCTTCCTTCCTTAATACTTAATGAGAAAATATTTTGTTCAGTAAAGCACAAAACAACAAACACAGAAGAACAAAGAGAAATACTTTCATTATACAACTTACTTAAAAAGTTTATAATGTAAAGTGGAATTTAGATTGGAAATATATGAACAAGTGACAGATCTTCAAGTCTGACCCCGTATATCTAATTAATGACTGGGTTGTGTTTTTATGTGCATATTAAGATTTTGAAAATATATCCCACTGTCATTGTTTTCCCATCATTTGACCACTAGTGATGTTTGAGTTGGTCTGCTTTATAATGCTTCTATGAACCATGCGAATGACTCTGAAAAAAACAGAAACAAATCAGGAGAGCTTTTTGGGTCTTTATTGTTTTTCTTTTCTTATCACTATGCAAGAATGCAGTAATAACTTCTCCTTGTCTTTGAAAGTAGAGACTTGTTGGTACTTCTATATAGCTGCAAGGGCAAACACTATCAGATACTTGTCAAAACACTTCGATCTTAGACACAGGGAGGAAACTGTAAAAGGAAGCCTTTCTAAGAACGTAAAAATCAATCCTTGCCTTTAAAGCATTTTTTAAGAGTATGGGGGGAAAAGAAACTTTATAAGGTTTAAAATTAGATTGGCTGATTACATAAAAAGCAGCAGGCTTGTTACAGTGGAAATGGATGCTGTAGATTTTAAATTTCCCTGAGCACTAAAGGAAATCGGGAAAGTAAAGTACAAACCATAATGAGTTGCACTAAATACCAAGTACTGTCTGGGTCTGTCCAAAAAGGAGACTTGGCCGCTTTCTTTCTTTTTCTTTTTGTTTTTTTTTAAGCCATGTGGTAATGACATTAAAATGTGCAACATCAGTGTCTGAGGTAGAGGAAGGCAAGGAAAACATTGGCTTCATGATGAGAGGAAATCATGCAGGCTGTTGTGGACAGGAAAGGGCAAAAGGTCAAAATAATTGTTTGACCTTTGAAGAGTCAATAATCTCCTCAGAATAAAGGGTGCACACAAATAGAAACCTCCCTATAGTGGCTTCTAAAGCTTGATTTTGTGTAACTCAATGTTTGTCAAAAGTAAGAAAATCTAAAGAGCCAACACTTTGCCAAAGTATCAAAAATCCTAAGAAGCTTGGATGTTTATAGCTAGCATTTAGAGCATAGTTTAAAAGAGTATAATAATAGCCTAAAAGAATCATATGATAAATAGATAAGGTTAACAGGGATGAAGCCCCTTTCATGATATTTTGTAGTAAGTATTTCTATACATACATTGTTAGATACATTAAATCTAAAGAAACATGGTTTAATACCACAGATGTGGAAATTGATGATTTTCTCAATAAAAAGTATAGGAATAAAAATTTGCATACCATCATTTCCAAACATCATGAGAATTTAAATTACTTTAAAGAACATGGAATGGACAGTCACTTAGAGAAACTGCACATGGAGGGGCCAGAATTTAAATCTCTTCACTTGACTCTAAAAAGTGGACCTGGTAAAAAGCAAACTGAAGAATAGGCTAGGGAAATAAAACCTTGCTTTAGTAAAACTACTGTCTGAGGTAGTGACTATAATCAGTTGGAATAGCAAAAATCCAGCTTGAATGATGGAAAAGAATGTAATCAAGAATTTGAGCAGTGAATTGCACCAGGGATGACTAAATTAAGGCTATCACGTCATATTGTTGCCAGTATATATTTTCCCACTATCTGTTTATGATTTTGCCAGTATTTTTTGAGGCATACTCTTTTCTCATAACATATAACATGGGTCACCTCAGTCCTGGATTCATATTCTCCAGATTTCTTTCCTGTTTTGTTTTGTTTTGTTTTGCTCTGCTCTTTCATGAGAGCAGGCTGTCCTTGAACTCAAAATCTATATGCCTCAGCCTCCCGATTCTCAGTATTAAAGGTGGGTACCACCACTGACTGGTGCACAGCCTTGTGTTTTATCATTGTAAAATTTCTTTTTCCAATAATATACATCATTGTTGTCTATAACTCTTCAAATTCTAAATGATCATGTAGTAGCTGAGAGAAAGAAACTTACCAATATCTGACTGACAGGAAGATCAGTTATCTGTTTGGAAAGATTCACACTTCATTGACTATTTGGAAATAGTATTGGGTGATTGGGTTTTTTTTTATATTAAAGTGAGTATTATAAGTTTGATTATTTCTTTTTGTTTTTGTTTTTGTTTTTTGGATTTGGTTTTTTCGAGACAGGGTTTCTCTGTGTAGCCCTGGCTGTCCTGGAACTCACTCTGTAGACCAGGCTGGCCTTGAACTCAGAAATCCACCTGCCTCTGCCTCCCAGAGTGATGGGATTACAGGTGTGCGCTATAAGTTTGATTATTATAAGGCTATAAGTTTGATTATTATAAGAGGTATATTTTGTGATGTATGTCAAGATAGTATTGAAAATAAATCAGTTATACTCTTTGAAAATGATTTTTCCTAACCTCTGACTGCATTGTACGTTTACATTAGACTACAAAAGCATAGCTTAGAATTTCTCAAGCTAAGACTTGTGGGGAATTAGTAAGGGCAGGCAAAAGGTATCAGTGTTCTTGCCTGTTCTATTTAAGAGAATATTAGCTTGTTTTCTTATTTCTGTGAAAAATAATTTTCACTATTTAAAATGACAAGTCAATCATTATTTTATCACATGGTTTAACCAGAAAATGTCTTTGTATAAGATTGTCTGATTATTGTTGGTGTTTAGTGCATAGATTAATTTGAAAGTAAATTTGACATTCAACTTGTCATCTTAGATTTCTCTAGCTCATTTATTTCTCATAGCTAAATTAAGAGATTTTTTTTGTGTGTGTGTATGAGAGATTATTGCTGTCTTCAGACAAAAATGCAGACTAAACAGATGAAACCTTAACAGTGTTAAGAGGAAATGACTTCTGTGTTTTAAAGACAGAATACACTCACTTCTCTAGCTCGGGCTCCGAAAATTATATGCATATTTAATCGCCTTTCATGGACACAAAGAAACTTTACAAGACACATAGCTGGAGAGTAATGTAACTTCATACCTCATAAATCATAATTTAAAACATGCACTATTTTTAATTGCCCCATTAAATAATTAAGTTTGACTTAAGGAGCAAGTCACACCCGTCCTGGAGTCATTCCAGAATAGACAGTCTGATGTTTGCTTAATGAATACCTATCTTCACACAGCTAACTGCTTTCATCCATTAACTCTACTGGCTGGTGGATATTTTGATTCATTTGAAACAGTTCATACAATCATTTAAATTAGATTAATGAGGGACCTATATTTTCCTCTCATCAGTTCTAAATTAAGAGTAATTACAAATTGAACAAAAGATTGGTCAAAGATTCTGCTAGCTTCTGTTTGGAGATTTCCCATTGAAATTATACACTTCAACAGGAATGAAAAGTTTGAGATCATCTACACTTGTAGAGTTCCATGTGTTCAATGTTTAGACATCTGGTATTTGTTTTTGCAAGGGACATCTTATTCAAAGTCCCAATAGATAAAGTAGATATTTATGTTTGACCTTAGGGTATGGCTCACCTACAGACTTCTGAGAAATCCATCAAAAAAAAAAGAGTGCCATGATATGTCTTTCTCTGTTTTACTTGTGAACATCAAAGGTTGTGACACAAGATTTTTTTGTTAGTCTTCTAAAATATTTTCTTTAATTTCACTGATTGTGTGTGTGTGTGTGTGTGTTGTACATGTGTGTGTTCATATTGGTGTGGCTACATGATTTTGCACATATATTGCATGAGTGCATCATTGTGTCAAGGTCAGAAGTCAAATTCAGGGTCACTTCTTGAGCTGTCTACCTTGGGTTTTGAGACAGATTCTCTAATTTTCTCAGAAATCACAAATTATATTAGTCAGGCTGTCCAGTAAGCCCAGGATCCTGCTTGTCTCAGTCCAGCACTTAGATTAGAAATGGTTGCTTTTATTCCTGGATTTTAAAATGTGGGTTTTACAGATCAAGCTCTGCCTTCATATTAGACAGGAAGTACCTTCCTTATTTAATTGTAGCTCAAATCCTCCAGTTCACTCAATTTTAATGCTAGAAGCAGGGGCATCATCAGGAGTAATCTAGGAAAAGCTAAAGGCATGTAAGTTAGTTTTCTGGAGATGGTCCACTGTTTGGCATGACAGGCAATGAGCGAGCTCTAAAAATGCAGGGTCGTGGGTGACTTCATCCCAGCATGCTTCTTGCAACTCATATGCCTTTTCTGTCATTATTACATAGCCTAATGACTACTGGGGATCAGTCCAACCTAATCAGCAGATTTCTTGCAGTGTGATATGAATATGAACTTTGATGAATTATTGCTGTTTAAATGAATTAATAGCTTTATGTAATTCATGATTTATTCAAATAATTCTAGGAAGAAAGTTATGAGTTGATTTTAGTTGTTTTTCCAGAAAGATATAATACAGGTAGAATCAAGAATAGAATCTGCCCAGTCCTGATAGAATACTAAGTGTTTTATGGTTGTGAGCCTAGCCTTTAAGAGCTGAGCCATCTCTCTAGCCCTAGAATACTAAGTAAGGGCTACATAATAAGGAATACAATGAGGTTTCACAATTACAGTAAAAAGAGAAATAGATTTGGGACAAACTTGTGACCCAGGGAAAACATTCACTGTGGATCAGATCCAAGGATGAAGCCACAGGCTTGTACTATGATAAGGCAAGGGCATGTGAAAAATGTTGCTTTGAACTTACAAGTTTTGAGCTAAAAAAGTGAAACACTGCTTTAACCTTAATATCAACACTGTCTGTAACTCCTCTTTTATGTAACATTTAACGTATGAGGTTATTTTCCAGAGAACTTTTGTCTAAGAAGGTAAAAGAGGGCCAAAGAGAATGAATGAAATGTGGCTTGGAGGGCTTTGTCAATCTACCATACACACACACACACACACACACACACACATACACACACACACATATATATATACATATACATAAACATATATACATATATGTTTGTCTATACATAAGTGTGTATGTATGAGTATGTACATAAATATTCAAGAATACATTGTAGAATTGATAAAAAGGTAGGTCAGATAAGACTCTGTGTTTGCATTATGTGTGTTTCTGTGTATGAGTATGTGTTTGTGCATATTTTCTGTGTAAAAATATCTCAATTATTTTCCTTTCTTTTCTCTCTGATTCACAAAGACCAAATAAATTGCAAGCCTCTCACCTGGCAAGTTAGAGGTCCTAGAGAGATAGAAAAGAAACCAGCACTAATTAGAAAAATATAGTAAGAGTTATAGATAAAGAAACCAGCATTTATTGAAGCACAACATAGCAAAAGAAACGAAACCAGCACTTATTAAAACACAAAAGCTAAGATTATAAGGCAGATTATAAAGTCCGATGTTATGTCCTGACCAGTACTATTTAACTCCAGAGGCCAGGGTGGGTCCCTGGCATGTCATTTTCTTCACTAAGTCAACAAAGAGTTGAAAAGCCACATGGGAATTGCTTCTTCATGGTATTACTGCTCTGTGTTACTGTTCATGGAAAACAATTACATCTTGACTATTTTGGCAGTCAAAATATCTTGAACTTTCTTAGTATTTGTGTCATACTTAAAGGGAGTGTCTGAATTTACCTTGGATATATTTCTGTGAAGACCACCACACTAACACTTATATCACCACTTGAAAGAACAACGTCAAATGACAAGCAACTTGACACCTCCCTCTTCTAATATGATCCTAATGTTAGGAGGAAGTCAAGTCCACAGTGTGGGGAAAATAAGAAATCTTAACATTCTTCCAATACTTTAATTACCATTTATCATTTCCCTTACATTGATTGAGTAAGAAGTCATAAACTGTTCTTTATAGGTATTATAAAGCATACAGATAAATAAATAAAATCAGATACAAACTCTTGAAAATAGCAAATGAGTTCTGTTTCCATAACAAAATTTTCACAATGAGAGACACTGGAGATGCTGTGTAATAACATGATTAATCCTGGAAACCATTTATTGAACAAGAAACATAAGTTTCCATTATGTGCGTTTCTGTGTATGAGTGTGTGTTTGTGCAAATATAGTAGACAGACACAGACAGACAGAGCCCACCCATTCTTTCATAGAATCCTAAGTGTTGTGTGTACAAAAATATAGTAAGTCATGCATAATTTATTTTTTTATTCAGAAACTCTGAATGTGACTTATTTCTACTCTACTCATGAAAAAACTGACATCTAAAATGTGCTGTGCCTTGATCATGTGCATACAGTATGGCAAGACATCCCATGAATCTGAAATAAGGCAATACTTGTTATCTAAACATGACTGGCCTTAAAACATTTCTGGTAAAAGTCATTGTGCACTACAATAAAGACATATATAATTAATGCAAGGTAATTTAGTATTTTGGGGAAGACAGGAGACTAAATGCATTTGCTCCTCATTGCATTTCTCTACTCTGTGTTAATATGTCTCTGGCATTAATTTTCCTTCTGGGTAACATATAAAGGAATTCTGAGTTTGCTACATCATCTCTCATGGAGTTAATAGTGAAATTGTCCTCTCTAAGAGGTTCATCCTAGATACTCAGACTGTGGGATAGACTGAATTGTGGCAGATATCCACAGTTCATTCTGCCAAGTATGGAGTAGTCCTGCAGAGTTTGTTTTGAGAAGGTTGGTAAAGAAAAGCCAGGGATGTCTGCATGTCCTTCTTCTTCTCTTGATCTCACATCCTGGGGTCAGGGTGTGAGGAGAGATGACATTCTGATGTCCCAGTTTCTTCCTCTGAAATTGTTTTGGAGCCTGTAGTTCCTGTTATGTTAGGTGCTTCTGCAACAATGTGTTTAGCAGTGTTCCCAGGAGATGGGTTATGTAAACAGAAACGAAGGGTCATTGATGTAAGATTCATATAATAGTATGTAGCATTTATGCGGATATTTCTATAATGAGAGTGATGTGTTTAAGACATCTAAAAAAATGTTCCACAATAAGTCACTGTCCTAGGAGAAAATTAGCAATAGAATGATGAAAATCCACCACCAGTTCTTTCAGCTCATGCCCTTCCTTCTCCTCCAGATGATACTCATAACCTCCTCTTCTCTAATATTAGAAAATTTATATTCCTTGACCTTCTGGGTGCAAGCCTATACTACAAAAAACAGCATCTCCCCCAAAACGTGGTTTGTGCTTTAGGGATGTGTAAGAAATCTCAAGAAGAAAACACACGAATTGTGGCAGACATCCACAGTTCATATGTCACAGTTCACAAAAGTATTGGGAACTGAAGCTTTGAAGAGTTTAATGTATGCATCTCACTGTAAGCAAAACTGAGGTGCACACTGAAGCCACATCACCAGTGCAAGGATTTCAGGCACTGACCATCTGTGTTTGCTGAGTACTTTAAATATGGTTGGCATAGCAGGGTAATATAATTTGGATATACTAAAACAATACTCTATTTTATTTTCTATTGTTATATTCCTAATCTGGCTCCAAGACATTTTCTTTTACGTTTAGGCCACAATTCCTGGTGGCTGATCTTGGAAGCTTGCAATCGAGTCATAAGATCCTTGTCAGCCTGAAGTCACTCTGGGAAGGGGGCGGGCAGTTCTCATAATGGAGCTTCCATTTAGTCTTCATTATGTTTGCCAATCCCTGACTTACCTTAGAGACAAAAGCAGGACCATTGTCTGATCCAATTACCTTGGGCACTCTGAACCCCAGGACAATTTCCTCTAACATCTTCTTGATTACCATGGTAGCTGTTTCCTGCTTGGTCAGGGAAAACCTCAACCCATCCAGAGAAAGTATCCACAAATACTAGAAGGTATTCGTAACCGTATTTTCCTGGCTTAACGTCTGTAAAATTGACCTCCCAATATATTTCAGGCTGTTCTCCCCTAGGTCTTTTTGCCCTGTTTACTCTTGGCCGCAGAAGCATTCACTTGGTGGCATACCTTATACTGTTCTACTACCTCTCTGGCCCAAAACCTGAGGTCCATTATATATACTTTGGATCCCTTAACTGCTTAGACAAGCATTTTATCCCTTAAATGAGTCCATCTGTGCATTTGACCTAGCAAGTCTTTTGCTTGCTTTCTGGGGAGTAAAGTTCTCCCTTGATATGTGCACCATTTCCCTTCTATCACTAGTTAATAGTTGGTAGGATGGCTAGAAATCTGAGTCCTTTCTTCTTCTTTGTATTTTAAGTGATTCCATCTCTTACTCTAGACCCATTCCCTGCAGGCCTATAACCAGGATAGGCTCCACTTCTAGAGCCACTTCATCTGCCTGGTTATTGCCCCAGGCCACTGAGTCTCTTCCCTTCTGATGTCCTGGGCAGTGAATAATATTAAAAGTTGCCAACTTCATCAGGGCATACAAGAGGTCCAAGATATTCTGTTTGATTTTTCTTTTCCCTATGATAAGAGCAGTCTTCTCTATCTGTATATAGCCCTGTGATTGTGGACTGTAGTAAAGGCATATCTCTAGCCTCTGAAGCTTTTTCCTGATATCTCTACTAGCCTGGTCTATAAAAGCCATATTCACAGTAGCTTTGTACTCCTCACCTCTGGGGTCATGAGTGTATACTGAGAGAATGCCTCCTTAAGTCACTCTAGAAAGGCAGCAGGCAACTAATCTGATCCCTGTCTAACCTCATGTTCATTGGTCAAATTTGTGGGCCATTGTGTGACCCCGTTGAGACTGGCCAATGGAGCCTGGTGGTAGACCTTCAGATGCCCCTTACCTTGTGCCATATAGAAGTCCCAGTCAGGTCTAGTAAGGGGAAACCTGCTGTGGATGACAGCCTCGTCAACTGAAGTTGCCCCAGTGTCTGAGGGGACATTCTTTCTGGCTTCCCGCACTACCCTCTCTCTTCGGTCATAAAGAGCACTTTCATGAGTTGTTGGATATAATCCCAGGTGGACTGATGAGTAAATAAAACATTCTCAAAGAGATTAATCAGCCCCTTGAGGTTATCTGAAAAGGGGTGGTGTTGGGCCTTTGTATCGTATAAGTTGGACAAAGAGAAGGGCCAGTCTTACATAGCCTGATTCCCCCATCATCTAGAGGCCCATATGTTCTCAGTAGAAGAGCCACTGTGGTAATAGGGGAGGTGGCTCTCAGACTTCAGGTCCCCATGATGGGACTGGAAAGTTGGAAGTCTCCTGCTCCTACCTCCAGTAAATGGGGTACAATGGCTCCAGTCCCATATGGGCTGAGGATAACCCAGCACTAGCATTGGTGGGGCCATAGGGGTAAAGGCAGGGGAATGTTGGAGGAGGAGGGTCTTGCTCCAAGACATTTAAACTTATGTTTTTGATTCATATTACTTTTCTAATAGAAAGGCATGACATAGATTATATTTGTTAACCTTTGTGAAATTTGTAAATTGAATGTGAAATGTTTACAGGTTTTAGACATAAAGTCAAGTTTATGGTAACTGCTACTTTCTAAGTAATAGAAATAGCTGACATTAAAGTTTGAGTAATTTAATTCTTCTGACATTAGATAACAGAATATTGCATCATGAGTATTTGCTAAATGAATGGGTAAAAACTCTCACATTTTTCAAGTTATATGTTTATGTCATTGAGTTTCGGTGGTTTGTTGTAGTTATGAAACTTTTTTCCTAGTCTTAATTTGTTTTAAATGGTAATGAATGATTTCATAAAGATAAAAACTTTTGAGATCTTGGCCCTTTACATTTTTAAATGTTTTTCTGGTTCGGAGTTACTTCACTGAAGATATTTTCTAGTTCCATATATTTACTTGCAAATTTAATGGTGTCTTTTTTCATTAAAAAGAGTGGAATAGTATTCCATTGTGTGGGTGTACAGCATTTTCTTTATCCATTCTTCAGTTGAGTAACACCTAGGTTGTTTCTAGTTTTTGGCTACTATGAATAAAGCTATTTTGGTTATTATGAATACAGTGGCTATAAACATAGTTAATCTAGTGTCCACTTATGAAATAGTGGGGCATTTTTTTAGGTATATGCCCAAGAGCAGTAGAGCTGGACTTTGGAGAAGAACTATTCTCAATTTTCTGAGAAACTACCAAGTTGATTTCCAAAATGGTTATCCAAGTTTGCACTCTTAACAGATTTGGAGGAGTATTCCTTCCCCTCGCTCCACACTTACTCACCAGCATGCCCTGTCACTTCAGTTTTTGATCTTGTGAGGTAACCCAGACTAAAAAGGAAATGTATGATCTGTACTTGCTTATAACTTGACATTAGCCATAAAGGGCAGGATAACAATGCTACAATCTACAGACCCACAAAACTAAATAATAAGGAAGGTCCAAGGGAGGATGCATGAATCTCACTCAAAAGAGGAAAACAAATAGTCATCAGAGGTAGATGGAGAGAAGAAACTTGATGGGAGTGGGGGTGAGAAGGGGAACTAGGAATGAAGAACAAGTTGGGGACCAGAGGGCTTCAGAGGGCTGAGAGTGAGAACAAAATCAGTTGTGTACATCTCTAGGACTATCTGGAGACAGAGACTTTGGTTAGGGGAGGCTTCTGGGGGTCTGGTGGGTGACCCTAGATGAGAATCCTAGTGGCTGGGCATATGGAGACTGAAGTAGCCTCCTCTTATAGCCAAGAGGGACTTCCAGTAGAGGGAGTGGGATGTCAAAAATCTACCCACAAAACCTTCAACTAAAAATTTGTCCTGCCTACAAGGTCTTGCCTACAGGGATAAAGAAGGAGAAGATACTGAGAGAGCTACCAACTAAGGATGGCCCCAACTTGAGTCCCATGTGAGAGAGACATGTCCTGACACTATTAAAGATAATCTGCTCTGCTTGCAGACAGGAACCTAGCATAATTGTTTCATGAGAGGTTTCATTCAGCAGTTAATGGAAACAGATGCAGAGACCATCAGCTAAAATAAGGTAGAGCTCAGGGAGTTTTGTGAAAGAGTTGGGAATAGAACTGGGTGACCTGGAGGGGTCAATGACACCACAAGAATCTACAGTGTCAAACTGCACTCTTGGGGTTCACAATCCTGGGGCTAACAGAAACTGAACCAGCAACCAAAGAGCATGCAAGGGATGGACATAAACCTCAGACACATTTGTAACAGATATACAGGCTTGGTTTTCATATGGGTCCCCTAAAAATTAGAGCAGGGGTTGTCTCTGACTCTGCCAATAGATCCTCTTCCCCTAATTGGAATGCATGGTTGGACCTCAGTGGGAGAGGATGAGTTTAGTTCTTCTGGGACTATATGTCCTAGACAGAATTGTACCCAGGGGAGTTTTCTTTTCTCTGAGGAGGTAATAGGGGAGGAATTTGTAAGTGTGGGACTGGGAGAAAAAGAAGGAGGGAAATCTGCAATCTGGATGTTAAGTGAGCAAATACATTAATGAAAATGTAGCAAATTATTTTTTATTAAAATTCTTCTGGGAAGATTTGAAGTAGGAACTTCTATTTTCTTTTTAAAGTTAGTTATGTCAAATGATGTTTTGCTGGGACACACAGGTGAAAGGATATTTTCATATAGCAAACAAGTTTAAGGATCTGTGATGAAGGAGTATAAATATGACCCACAGACAGTGGCACCGAGCATTGGTTTGGAGCGCTCTGCCTTGCTATTCTTTGCTAACAGCATGCATGTATTCGTTTGCCTTACATAGGGTTGTTGGGTTCAACTTATGGTAGCGACCCCTTTGAGATAACCAATCATGAGGTTCCTGCAAGAGCATGCAGTTTCAGGAGACTCACCTCAGGCTTGTGGATGGTGAGCCTTGTGGTTTCTGCTGGATTGAACTACAGCTGCTGGTTCCTGCCTGGGGTCTGCCTGCCTAGAGGACTGTTCTGCAGCTGCTGAGTCCATTTGATGTTTTCTATGGGACTGACCTGCTGAGGAAGAAGATAGATCTTGCCCCTAAAGAACTATTTTGGAATATATCTTAATAATTTTTCTCTTCTTCTACCTCTGCTTGGTTGTGGGCTAGAGGAGATGTCAAACCCTTATTAAACCTAGTTTGAAAAAGTTTTATGTCTATGAGCATGGAGGTGTAGAGGGAGGTGAGGCTGTGGTCAGGATGGATTATGTGGCAGAAGAACAAATAAAAAGAAAAAACATAAAGTTAATACAACTTAAAAAAATAGATAGAAGTGTTTGATAATTTCCAGCACATTTTATAATACTTTCTAATTATGTTTACCTCAATCCCACAAAGCAAAGCTCTTTTCTACTTTCAGGTTTGTTTATTTGTTTATTTGTTTATTTATTTATTTATTTTGATTTGATTTTTTTAGTGCCTTACTGAATATAACCAAGGCTGTCTGTGTGCCCAGAGCTGTGCAACCATCTATTGGAATAAACTGAATGCACCAATATGTGCCCAATTGAATACAATGACTGTTCCCTTCAAAGAACCTATGCGTAGGCTAACTTCATGAGGAAGAATGAGAACTCACAAGTCTCTCCCACCTCCAAGGTCTATAACTGATGGCTCCAGACTTGAGCAGATCATGTTAAGACCATCATAGTTGCTTGTGTTCATGGTTGAAATGGCTATACCATCTTTTAGGTTTAATTAAGGGACCATGCATTGCTACGCAGGCTCCACAGGCTCCACAGGCTTATGGACCCTGTGTGCATGGCCAGGCCTCTCTCACACTAAAGACTATGTAACTTTCACCTAATTTGTTAGGTGGCATTCTAAGAGATTTCTGCTCTTCAAATCAGTCCATGTAAATCTTTGCGAAAGAATGTGGACAGCATCTTGTTTTGCTTTTATCACACTTTTTTTTCACGGATGGTAGAAAAGACACACCCTCCAAATATTAAACTAACTTACTTCTCATTATATGATCCCAGTTTTAAGATCACTCTCTGCAAAGAGAGCTCATCATTGTTGGAGCTCATCATTGCTTCAGACCTTATAAACAAAAGCACTGAAGAAAACTGAAGTCATGGTTGCTCTAGACCTAGTTGTGAGGGCTTTATATTTATCCCACTCTTCCTTTTCCCATCTCTTATCTTTTCAAATTTTTAAGGTTGAATTTAGAGCACACTGCTTTTCTTTTAAAAAAAAAAAATCCAAACCTGATTATCACAGAGAAAGGAGCTTCAGTTGGGAAAGTGCCTCCATGAGATCCAGCTGTGGGGCATTTTCTCAATTAGTGATCAAGTGGGGAGGGCCCCTTTGTGGGTGGTATCACCTTTGGGCTGGTATTCTTGGGTTCTAGAGGAGAGCAGGCTGAGCAAGCCAAGAGAAGCAAGCCAGTAAAAAACATCTCTCCATGGCCTCTGCATCAGCTCCTGCTTCGTGACCTGCTTGAGTTCCAGTCCTAGATTCCTTTGGTGATGAACAGCAATGCAGAAGTATAAGCTGAATAAACTCTTTCCTCCCCAACTTGCTTCTTGGTCATGATGTTTGTGCAGGAATAGAAACCCTGACTAAGACACTGATCAAGCCTTCCTAGCTTAGAATAAAGACTGTCTTAAACCCAATTAAATATATACACAAATTGGGATCCAGATCAAGGAGAGGCTCCAAGGCCTGACACTGTGACTGATGCTGTGGTGTGCTTACAGATAGGAGCCTAGCATGTCTGCTCTCCAAGAGGCCCAACAAGCACCTAAAAGAGTCAGATACAGATACTTTGACCTAAGTAACTGACAGAAGCTGGGGGCCCCTGGGGTTGAATTAGGGAAAGGCTGGAAGAAGCTGAGGAGGCAGGCAACCAACCCCATAGGAAGACCAATAGTCTCAACTGACCTTGACTCCCAAGATCGCCCAGTCATTGAGCCACCAAGCAGTCAGCATACACCAGCTGATATGAAGCCCTGACACATATACAGCAGAGTATTTCCTGGCGTGGCCTCAGTGAGAGAAGAAACACCTAACCCTCATGAGACTTGAGGCCCCAGGGAAGGAGGAGGTCTGGTTGGGTAGGAATGGGGGCTTGGGGAACTCCTCTTGGAGTTGGGAGAGGAGGTATGGGGTGAGGAACAGTCAGAGAGCTGACTGGGAGAGGGACTATGACTAGAATGTAAAACAATGTAATAATAATAATAATAATAATAAAACAACTTGTAAGTAAGTGTATTAATGAGGAAGAAATAGGCATTTATTTTTGCACAGGCAGCAACTGGCACAAGTCCTATGGGAAAGAACAGTGCATGGTTCCCAATGCATCACTTTACTGATAGTCTGCAACAACTTAAAAAAAATGTTGCACCCACCCTATCAGGTAAGGGGGATACCTTTATTCAGGACACCAAGAATGGATTTTTTTTTAAGTAACATTTTTAGAATACTCATACAACTATTTGGGTGACAGTTGATCTGATTGGAGGTTTTCTATTAAACTACTTTTAAGATATGAGTCATATAAAAGACTGTCACGGCTTGGACAAAATAATGCATCGCAGTGAACAGATCCTTTTCTTTACTTTTAGAACATGCTAAAACCTCTATATGAATGATGCCCTCACTCTCTCCCTTGCTCTTTTGTTTTTCCAGCCTTGGTTCAAACTCAGCTGGCTGAACACCAGGTACACATAAATCCTTCACAGATCATCCTTACTTTCAAGTGATATTTAGGGGAAGAGCTGTAATCATTACCTATAATAGATATATCATGGAATCCTGTGTAGAATATTTATTTTCCAGACACATGTTTTGTTTGCATATTGTATGATTGTGGGCATTGAACAAACATTGGAATTAGATTTGTCTTCTTGGAATTGCTACATTTATCATATATTTAATACTGAACTATAGGTATTGATTTGTTTAACACTCAGTTAAAATAATATCATCTCATACTGTATTATATGGGCTATCTCAGGTATCTCCACTGATAGTAATAATGAGCAAAAAGGATTTGCTATACTAGAGAATGTTATATATTATAGTGCACAGTTTTATTCTTTACTATTAATAATAATTTATCTGATTATACTTTTGCTATTCAACCATGACTATATCAGATAAAAAAGTGATGAATCTGAGAAAAATAAACTAGAATTACATCTTAAATATTTATTTTAAACCTAAGAGCTCTCTATTTCTTTCCATTGTCCATACACAAGTCTCAGCACAAATAGTTTCTGAAGACCCATGATTTCTATTGGTTTCTTTATCAGAATCTGATGAAAGGAGACTTGAGTCACAAAATATTTTAGTAAGCTCAATTTTTCATAGTCCATATGTGATATATGTCCACATGGACAATTTGGTGGGGTATGGCCATCAGATATTCTTATAACTGTTTTTGTTATACCTATTTTCATGTAAGAATTCCACTAAGATGCTACCTAACTATTTTTGAAAGCTGATATGTATATATTAGTATCTAATAGTCTAAGGTATCATTATACCACTAGAGAAAATAATATCCATAAGCAATTTTATTAATTTTGAAGAGTATTATTTTTATCCAATTCTCGATGTTACATTCAGTTTAGGAAGGGTATAATGCTTTTAAAATACGTTATTTGTCTGTAACAGTGATTCAAGTTCACCTGGTATAGTTTGTCTGAAATTCAAATTGAGGATGTTGCAGTTGGAATCGAATTCATTATGATGCCACTGGAGAGGTCCATCAAAATCTCTGTTTGCTTCATTATACACTTGTCTGATCAAATCCATTTATATCTAAAATTTGCTAATTCCAAAGACTGACAAGATGACAGGAAGCAGCTGGTAGAAGGAAACACAGTGCTTATGTACTCTCATATAATTGCAAGCAGGTTTTCAAGAATGTTCAAAGGGATTACTTACAATTATAGCCTATTATGATATCATAGATCTTTCTCCCATAGTGAATAGTCAAATTTATCATATTCTTATTGTAGTGATATCACTCCCAAATTTATTTGCAAGAACAAATTACCAAAATCACTTTTAAAATAGTTAGAGTCCAACTTTATTTTTCTTTGCTCATGAAATATATTTTATAATGCTAAGATTGTATGGATATAAATTGAAAAGTCACAATACATACCTAAACCCAGAGATGAGTTTTTTTCCTACAAGTGACTTTGGCCATCATATCATTTTATTTCAGCCATATTAAATGAATGCTGGTATTTTATTTTGTAAAACCAACTATTTCCATTTAAAATGACTTATTTATTTATTTATTTATTTATTTATGTGTCTGTGTCAGTATATCTTTCCGTCTGTGTCTGTGTTTCTGTCTGAGTGAGTCTGTGTTATGTGTTTATATGTCGACCAGAAGAGAGTATCATATCTCTTTTTTTCTTTTCTTTTCTTTCCTTTACTTTTCTTTTCTTTTTTTTTTTTTTTTTTGTTTTTTCTTTTTTCGTTTTTTGAGACAGGGTTTCTCTGTATAGCCCTGGCTATCCTGGAGCTCACTCTGTAGAGCAGGCTGGCCTTCAATTCAGAAATCCTCATGCCACTGCCTCCCAAGTGCTGGGGTTAAATGTGTGTACCACCACCACCCAGCTATCATCTCTTAAACCTGGAGTTACTGGTGGTTGTGAGTTGCCAAACTTCTATACCAGGAACCAAAATCAAGTCCTCTGGAAGAACTGCAATTTTTAAAAGACTGAGCTGAACTATCTCTTAAACCCTAAGAGACTTTGCTATTCAGTTTACATGAAAAGAAACAGGTCTAGATTTCCTAACTACAAATCCAATCACCATTTGCCTTTAATATGTAATAGTGGTAAAACTTTAAGACTTTTTTAATAGTTTTATTTTCTATATTCTTTGTTTACATCCCAAATAATTTACCCTTTCCCAGATCCCCCCTCCCCATATGTCCCATAAACCTTCTTCTCTCCATCCATTCTCCAATCACCTCCCTCCGTTTTCTCTGTCCTTATATTCCCCTCCAATGCTAGATCAATCCTTTCCAGGATCAGGACCCTCTCCATACTTCTTCATGGGAGTCATTTGTTCTGCAATTTGTGCCTTGGGTATTCAGGGCTTCTGGGCTAATTAATATTCATTTATCAGAGATTGCATTCCACGTGTATTCTTTTGTGATTGGGTTACCTCACTTAGGATGATATTTTCCAGATCAAACCATTTGCCTAAATATTTTGTGAATTCATTGTTTCTAATTGCTGAGTAGTATTCCATTGTGTAAATATACCACATTTTCTGTATCCATTCCTCCTTTGAGGGGCATCTGGGTTCTTTCCAGCTTCTGCCTATTATAAATAAGGCTGCTATGAACATAATAGAGCATGTGTCTTTATTGCATGCCAGGGAATCCTTTGGGTATATGCCCAGGAGAGGTATAGCAGGATCCTCTGGAAGTGTCATGTCCAGTTTTCTGAGGAACCGCCAGACTGATTTCCAAAGTGGTTGTACCACCTTACAGCCCCACCAGCAGTGGAGGAGTGTTCCTCTTTCTCCACATCCTTGCCAACACCTGCTCTTTCCTGAGTTTTTGATCTTAGCCATTCTGACTGGTATAAGGTGAAATCTCAGGGTTCTTTTGATTTGCATTTCCCTAATGACTAATGATGTTGAGCATTTCTTAAGGTGCCTCTTGGCCATCCGAATTTCTTTAGGTGAAAATTCTTTGTTTAGATCTGTACCCCATTTTTAATAGGGTTATTTGGTTCCCTGGGGTCTAACTTAAGAATTTTTAAGAAGTCTTCCTGAAAGACCAGCAGTCTCAACAAACCTGAATTCCTGAGATCTCTCAGACACTGCATCACCAACCATGCACTAT
This sequence comes from Apodemus sylvaticus, assembly GCF_947179515.1. Classification (NCBI taxonomy): domain Eukaryota; kingdom Metazoa; phylum Chordata; class Mammalia; order Rodentia; family Muridae; genus Apodemus; species Apodemus sylvaticus. Next base: position 27,573,260 of record NC_067477.1, read on the forward strand.
ACTAACTGGTGGGAGGCCCTGGACACATATACAGCAGAGGACATCCTGGTCTGGTCTCAATGAGAGAAGACACACCTAACCCTTGAGATGTGAGGTCCCAGGGAATGAGGAGACCTGGTGGAGAGGAATGTGGGGTGGGTGTGGGGTGTGGGGACATCCTCTTAGAGATGGGAGAAGATGAATGGGATGAGTAACTTTTGGAGGGCAGAACAAGATGGGGATGATGACTGGACTGCAAAAAAAGATTAATAATAATAATAATAATAATAATAATAATGTTTTCCTGAAGATAGCAAAGTGCCCTTTTTTTTCTGTAATGTATAATTAGCTTTTCTAGTGATTGGTTTTTACAAATGATTTTATGAAATTTGTTATGTTATTATGAAACTTTTATGAAATGTTATGACATTACTTTGACAAGTTATGGAAATTTTCTATAAAACTGGAAAGGCAAATCATCTTAGTTTGATAGTTTGATTCAAATTTACCTGAAATTGTGTGTAGATTTGCTTCCTTGCTGGTAACCTCTTTATTGTGACACTGATCCTATGCTTCTTAACTTTGGCAGTATGCTATATTTATGATGGAATTTAAAAATCCAAGCCTATGTAACTTGTTCTGTCATTGAATAAATATATGCACCAACTTTGGAGGGCTATAAGTGTACTGTGGCCATCCAAATTACAAGCATATGTTGGTCCTGACGTATAGATAAGTGCCCGTAAATCTCATACTCTGGAAGTGGAAACAGGAAGATCAGGGTTTCACTTCAAAGTTAGCCTTGACTTCCAATGATGTACCACTGATACAACATGACACCAACTCTCATTCAAACAAAAAAGGCAGTTAATAAACAAACATTCATTTAAAGCCAACATATTTCAATTACACTAAAAGAACATTTTGGTAATGTTCTCTCTCAAGCAAAGACATTTGATGGAAAATGACAAATTAAATCATGGCGAGTTGTATTTAAATGGCAGAGAACACTAAAATTTGTAATTTATACTTATGCTATCTTAAGGAATGAACATAAACCTGATTTGAAGATAATTTTACTTTTCCCATCATCTTTTCTGTTTATTTTCTCCCTCTCCTTCTTGCATAATGGACATGATACCAAGGAATAATTAATACCAAGCAACAAGAAAATCATCATGGGTGTTTCTGATACCCATGAAGAAAAATTTACTAATAACCACCATAGTAATTTTCTTACCATTCTTTTCCTAAAGATTTCAGAGTTATGTCCATGGTATCCATATCTTGTTTTTAAAGCTTTCTGTTGGTTCCATAGGCAATGAAACTTCCTCCAAAATGTCTTTCATTACAAATTTTCCCACAAATTTGAGATCACTCAGCATTAATTGATTCTAATACTTTCAAGGATAGTTGATGTAACTGTAGTTCTATTTTAATATTTTCCAGAAAGTGTACATGGTTGTATTGGTCTTGTGATTTTATTAATTTTTAAAATGTTGTCATTAAAAGTATTATTTTACAACGTATTTTAAAAATCTGTCAAAGTTGGCCCAACATTTATCATTTAGTAAAAACAATAAGTTTTTTTGGTTATTTTCATTATTATTGGTCTGCAGTTGGTCTGTGGTGCTAAGAACAGAATATAGCATCATCTGTGTGCTACTTAACTCATTTCAAGTTTTAGAAAAAAAAAGTGGCTGAATTGGGACAACAGAAAACTGATAAACTGATGATGTGCTTCGAGCACCGCACCTGCAGAGAGGGGTCTAATGCTACTGGAAAGGCCCTGATATGTCCACTCTTAATGGGATCCCAGCTTCTCTGGTAAAGAAGCTGATGGCCAGTCCTGTCAGGTGCCAAAGTGCTCCTGCCTTGACATTATAATTGGAAGAAGTAATGAAAATTTTGTCTTACTATTCTGAAGTGTATATGGCCACTATATTTTGTTCTGGCCTTAAATGTATAATTTTCTATGTTCTTCATATCTTAGTTGTAGATTATTGCCTTATAAGTTATTAGGTATGATTCCAAATCTCCAACATCTGGAACAAAAGTTAGATTAAAACTCCTAACTCAGGGTTGGGGTCATTGAGGACACCAACACATGGTATGAGGGGGCAAAGGAACAGGTCTCTAAAGATACTTTTAAATTGGGATATTTCTATGCAATTCCTGTCCTAAAATTCAGATTTATAAAAGATAGGATTTAAAACAATATTTTAATGAGGTATTAAAGCTGCACCTTCATCAGTTTGTATATATATATATATATATATATATATATATATATATATATATATATATATATATATATGTTTTTCTTGCAGGCAGCCAAACTTTGTAACCTGAAAACAATGCATATGGTATTGATTTTATAGAAACAGAAAAAGAAAAAGCTCCTCCATCTTTGGGCCTGACAGACAAAGACTGCCTCTGCCCTCAGTGTCACAGAGGCCAGGGGAACCTAGAACAACTGTCTAGGAAATGAAGTATTGACTAGTTTCTATCCTTTTAATTGATACATAGGCCATTTATCTGTACCCTTCCCAGCTCTCTCATCACATTGACAGCTAAACTCACTGAAGATTGACAGCTGGAGAAAAACAGGCAACTACCTCTTTTCTAAAGGTAACCCACTACTATATTAGTTTATTAGTCAACTCAATAGACAGTTAAAACTACTAGATCTCTTATTAAAAATGGCAAATAGGTTAGCCTTGCCCACAGGTTTCATATTAAAGGATGAAACCTTATTACTGGACTGAAATAAATATTCTGTGCATTTTGACTCAAACCTGTAACTTTTACTAGGTCTCAAAGCCTTGAGTCTACTACTGTTGTCTTACAGATACCTGTTAACTACTTTTTCTACAATATGGATTTCAAATCACAATGGTAATACTAATCTACAATCTTATGTAAACTAAAATTCACATAAGCTTCAGGGAATCAAAGAGCAATAAGATTTAGATCCATATGCCACAGATCAAATGAACTCCAGGTAGTACAACCACCTATTCTTGAAAATGGGCTTTTCCTTTGGTCTTGGAATTCCTTATCTTCTCCAATTTCTAGAAAAGTTTAACTTTTGTACCTAATTTTTATTTGCCTCAGAAGATGTTCACTTCGCTGATAGACTCCATCCACGGAACACCAGTGGAGCTCCTAACTCTGACTTGGTGAAAGCTGCTATTAACCAGTCCAATTGATGTTTCTTGCTCCCTGTCTTTCAACTTTTGAAAAATGCCTGATTACCTACCCTTTGACTAGAATTTCAACCTGTCTCAGTCCCTATGACTGTGTACTAATATCACCAGAACGTAGTTGCAGAATAGAGTATGATGTCCTTTGTCCAAACTGAGAGCTGAAATGCCAAGTCAAAAGGGAAACACTCGAGGCCTATGATGATCACTTTGTGATCTTGACCACTCAGATTGAAAGTACATGGGATTTAATCCTGAATTCAGCATTCTCATCTGAAATGTTTTCCCTGGAGACATCAGGAACCCAATCAGTGATGGGTCATTAAACAATAACAACAGGACACAAGAAAAATCATACTCCTTGGGACCCACATGAAGATAGAACCGCACAGCTGCTACATACATGAACTGGCCTAGTTACAGCCCATGTATGCTTTTTGGCTGGTGGTTCATCTCTGACAGCCCCCAGAGTTCCAGCTTAGCTGACTCTGTTGGTCTTCCTGTGGAGTTCAGAGGAGTAGGAGAGGAGGATAGGACAGGGAAACTGGCAAGAGGGATAGAAAACTGTTTGTAAAATGATTAAAAACAAAGGGAAGAAAATACTCACAAGGAGCAATTATGGAGACAAACTGTAGAGCAGAGACTGAAGGAAAGTCCATCCAGAGACTTTCCAACCTGGGTATTCATCCAAAACTGAACACTATTGTGGATGCCAAGAAATGTTTGCTGAAAAGAGCCTTATAAGGCTCTCTCTCCTGAGAGGCCCTGCCAAAGCCAGAGGCAGATACTAGCAGCTAATCATTGGACTGAGCGCGGGGTTCCCAATGGAGGAATTGGAGAAAGGACTGGGGGAGCTGAAGGGGTTTGCAACCTCATAGGAAGAACAACAATATCAACCAACCACACCTCCCAGAGCTCCCAGAAACTAAGCCATCAACCAACGGGTACACATGCTTCCAGCTGCCCTTGTAGCAGAGGAGTGCCTTGTCAGGCATCAATGGGAGGAGAGGTCCTTGGCCTTATGGAGGCTCGATTGATGACCCAGCATAGGAAAATCGAGGGAGAGTAGGTGGGAGTGGTTAGGGTGGGGGAACATCCTCATGGAGGCAGGGGAAGGAGGGATGGGCTAGGAGTTTTCTGGGAGGAGGGGAAACCAGAAAGGGGAATAGCATTTGAAATGTATATATATATTCAATAGAAAAAATGAGCAAAAAAAAAAAAAAAAGATAAGAAAAGAAAAAAATCTGGTGAAAGACTCTGGAGACTAATTTTCTCTGCTGTGTTGCCTTCAGCAGCTGAGGCACATGTATAACACATCTGGACTTTGATTAGAACTACAGATGGGATGCTAATTATTAATTTCACTGCCTATGGTTTCCCCACTCTTACATTTGACTTATGTATATTGTTTGGGATGAAACTGAATAGATGCCCAAAGAATGTAAACACATATATCCCCTCATTCTCTAGATCTTTTGGATGTGGGATCCAACATATGGAAAATGTCTTTGCCATCTTTCAGGTATATAACTCTTCCATAGATGAAGACCATCAGATGACTGGGAGGGACAAGATGTGTACTTTTGTGCTATATGGAGCTGTAAAACATTAGCTCCATGGGTCATTGATAAGGATAATTATATTTTTTGAATTATATTCAGTTATAGAGGGCTGAGATCTTGTCTAGAAAACACTGGGAAAATTAATCCCATTCAAATAAAAGAATAAAATTGTCTATGTATGGGATACAGAGAAGACTTGGGAATTCCACATTCATACATCTGATAATGACCCTGAAATCATCCAGAGATAGCAAATCACAAGTAACAGCATCTTAGACACTACTGATCTCAAAGAATTGTTAAACCCTCCCTCTCTCCCAGGAATGATAGCCCCTAAGCAAAAACTAAACATCAAGAAATATATTTCTGTTCTTCCTTCTTCTTGAGTTTCATTTGGTCTGAATTTTATATTGTGTATTCCAAGCTTCTGGGCTAATCTCCACTTATCAGTGAATGTATACCATGTATGTTATTTTGTGATTGGGTTACCTCACTCAGGATAGTATTTACTAGTTCCATACATTGTTTGCCTAAGAACTCCATGAATTCATTGTTTTTAATAGCTGAGTAGTAGTCCATTATGTAAATGTACCACATTTTCTGTATCCATTCCTATGTAGAGGGACATCTGGTTTCTTTCCAGTTTCTGGATATTATAAATAAGGATCCTATGAAACATGTGTCCTTATTTCATGCTGGAGAATACTCTGGGTATATGCCCTGGAGGGGTACAGCAGGGTCCTCTGGTAGAATTATGCCCAGTTTTCTGAAGAACCACCTAACTGATTTCCAGAGTGGTTGTACCAACTTGCAACCCCACCAGCAGTGAAGGAGTATTCCGATTTCTCCACATCCTGGCCAGTCCTTGCTGTCTCCTGAGTTTTTGATCTTAGCCATTCTGACTAGGGTGAGGTAAAATCTCAAGGTTGTTCTAATTTGTATTTTCCTGATGACTAGGGATGTTGAACATTTCTTTAAGTGATTCTTAGCCATTCAATATTCCTCAGTTGAAAATTCTTTGTTTAGCTCTGTACTCTGGTCCTTCTTAGAAAGGGGAACAAACTACCCACAGGAAGAGATACCATGTGTGGAGCAGAAACGGAAGGAAAGGCCATAGAGAGACTGTCCCACCTGGGGATCCATCCTAAATACAGTCACCAAACCCAGACACTATTGTGGATGACAACAAGTGCTTGCTGATAGGAGTCTGATGTAACTGTCTCCTGAGAAGCTCTGCCAGTGTCTGACAAATATAGAGGTGGATGCTCACAGTCCACCATTGAACTGAGCACAGGGTCCACAATGGAGGAGCTGGAGAAAGGACCCAAGGAGCTGAAAAGTTTCGCAACCCCTTTGGATGAACAATAATATGAACCAACCAGTACCCCCAGAGATCCCAGAGACTAAACCACCAACCAAAGAGTATACATGGAGGGACCCTTGGCTCCAGCCACATATGCCGCAGAGAATGGACTTGTTGGACATCAAAGGGGGGAGAGGCTCTTGGTTCTGAGAAGGCGTGATGTTCCAGTATAGGGGAATGTCAGGACTGGGAAGTGGGAGTGGGTGGATTGGTGGGCAGGGGGAAGGGGGGATGGGTTAGGGGATTTTCTGGGGTGGGGAGCCAGGAAAGGTGACAACATTTGAAATGTAAATAAAAAATATATCTAATATAAAAAAGAATTTTGTTTCTGCCAACTATGTGGCTGACCAGCCTCTTCCCCAACTCTGTTTGCCTTTTTCTCTACACTAGGAGCTCTTCCTTCCCCCTTAGGAACTGAGGAAGCTGAGGTACCTGGATTCTTTAGGTCATTATTGTCCTTGCACATCTATTTCGTAAGTATGATATTATTCTTAGGAGGGAGTCTGGTAACACTTAGGATTTTTACACTGATCCTAGATGTCCAGGACAGCTCCAGGACCAGTTCCCCTCCTAGCATAGCAAGGTCTGCCAGAACGGGAGCAGCAGCACTTATTATGTGTTGTTATCAAAAATGTAAACACTTATGTTAACAAATCAATCAAGATCTGTCAGAATTTAAAAACAAAGAAGTTAGTCATTTAACTTTCTTTTTTGATTCATTAGCTAAATTCGTATTACAATACAGAAGCAGACTTGACCTTTCCTTCATTCAACAAGGAGTTTACATACTGGTTCTAAGTAAGGAATGATGTTTCTATGCTAATCATTCAGACATAATTTTTTTTTAAAGCCTAAACTTTGTCAAATAAAGAATCAGAGAGAACCAACAATATGCCAACAAATGGTGACATAAAATTTTGTTTAAATGGTCCCCCTGGACTCAGAGGAAAACATTAAGTCAATGATAGAGGGGAGAGAATTATTGAGGCCTGCCCCATAAGCATATCAGTAGCCATGTTTTTCCATCCCCAACAGTTATTGCATATTGCTACAGTAATATGCTTGCCAGTAATTGATGCAGAAAAATAACGACTCAGAGCAAGGTTATGGTGACCACATACCCTTTTATGTTATATATGTTATCTTTCCTTATCTGAGGTCAATACTTATGTGTATTTTAGGGTGACTCTTGGACCCTAACACTTAGAATGCTAGCAATATAAAAACAGATGAAACATGGAATTGCTACTCTTCAAAGGTCTGTGCGTCTCACACACTAGACAGTATAAATATAATATTAGTTATAAAATATTCATATTATAATAAAGTATTAACAAAAAATCCTATATAGTTGTCTAATCAGTCCCATCTTCATGGTTATGACTGTTTCTCATATTAATGGACATGCCAATGAGTCTAACTATAACTCTTCTTTATTTGCCTTATTCCCACTGGAGAGGCTTCTTGGACAACATTATAGAGGAGATAATTCGGTACTTTTCACCTATTTTGGCTGTATTCCTGGATCTGGATTTAAACTTTTGTTGCTACAAACTATGAAACCAACCAACATTAATAAGTGTATGCATACAAATACATACACACACATACATTTAGAGGTTTTGATATACTATTATTAGACAAACTAAGACTATATCTTTAAAAAGAAAGAAGCATGAATAATGGTAATGTGCTTTCCAAGATCTCAAAAAAAGAACATCCTGACTGGGATGTAGGGTTGAGGTACAGTGTTAAGTGTAGTTCAATAGCTTGGTTATCACTTAAGCTTGCAAGGGCAGATTACAAAATGTGCAATCTGATGTGGAACACAGTTTCTGCACTGAAATATAGGTGCTTCAAGGCAGAGAGAGGCTAAGAAGTCACCATAAAAGTCCACTATGGGCACATATTTGACTGATTATGTATAGGGTGAGATATATCAAAGCAATAATGAATAGACTATGTGGATCTATGAGCTGGTTACCACTATAGGAGGTTATTTGGACTAGGGCAGTAGATGTGAAGAGATTGAAAACTTGACAATAAACTAATGCATTCATCTGCCAGCACACTAAGTTTAAGTACATTTAAGTAATAAATGTTCTCTGGAATAAGAATGTCCTCAGATTGATGACCAAATAATAGTAGACCAACTCTAACAACAAGTAAATGCAAATTCTACAAGACGAAAGGAAATTTATAGTAATTTAACTTCATGCAAATTGTAGCAGCAACAGAAACAACACTTGCAGATGTGTACAAACATTTTTTAAAAAAAATAATGTAATCATTAAATCAAGAAAGGGAGAAGGAGATGAGGGAGGAAGAGGGATCAATTTAGAAATGTCACCAGGCGTGAGAGTTATGAACATTTTCTATGGACATTAGAATAACAATAAAGAAATACCATGGGACATACTTGACAACTCACATCATCAATGAAATGCTCAAAAACTAAACTAAAAATAGCTAATCTATGAACTTTGAGTAAGCAAATGAATTGAATTGAATATTTTCTACAAAATTGATCCAGGTGCCTATGGATTCAATGCTTAATTCTTCTAACAACAAAGAACACATTCCAAGTTCACATAAATTATTTAACTTCAAAGAAAGAAAGGGAAATATATTTCCAACATAACTTCAAACTAGAAAACCAATATCTTTCATAAATATCAATATTTTTCCATATATATACAATTTTCATAAAGGAAAATTTTATGATAGAGATATGAAAATATTTTTAAACATGAAAAAAGCATGGAGTTCTTTTAAATATTGGACCATCTAATATGTTAAGAAGGAAGGGGTTAGGACAGGAAATAGGGGAAGGGCAGCTAACTCTAAGGGCCATTAGAGCAGTCATCTGTAGAGAAACTTTACTCCAGCAACATGAGTGCTCTGGAAAGTAAACATACCCAAAGATATGATCCAGCTGGAATGCAGAAATACCACATACCTTTAAACATTCTGGCTGAAATACAGACACACTCTTAATATACAACTTTTTCTCCCAAATAATGATGTCTAGTTGAGCATCAGACAAAGTGGCAAATCTGAAAAAGATTTAACAGAATGAGTCAGAGATAGGATACTCCCAATTCTCATGATTATAGACAGGAAAGACAAGCTAGTTAAAGATCAGAGAGAGAGAGAGAGAGAGAGAGAGAGAGAGAGAGAGAGAGAGAGAGAGAGAGAGAGAAGAAGAAGAAGAAGAAGGAGGAGGAGGAGGAGGAGGAGGAGGAGGAGGAGGAGGAGGAGGAGGAGGAGGAGGAGGAGGAAGGGAGGGAGGGAGAGGAAGAGGGAGAAGGATAGAAAGAGAATTCATTTGAATTCATTTCAGTGTAGTACAAATCAGTCATTCCAAGTAGAACAACCCATTCAGAAGCTGAGAAAAGGCAATTTCAGTCAGTCAGCATGAAGAACAGTTTGAGGCAGAACAACTGAGTTGAGCCAGCCAGGCACGGTTCAGAAAGAATTAGAAAGGGTGAACTTATTCAGCAGTAAGTCTTGGAAGCTGAAACAAACTAGGCCTAAGTTAGCAGACAAGATGGAAGCTGAAGCCTGCAAGGTCTGGGTTTGCAAAGATAATCATATGGATGCTAGAAGCTTCCAAGTTTAGGCTTAGGGCATAGTTAGACAAGAGAAGGAAACACTATGGCTCAACCCAAGCCATGTAGTTGCACACCTCAGGCACAGCTCTTTTCCTCTGAAAAATAAAACAATTTATGCTACAGCAGAAGCACACACACACACACACACACACACACACACACACACACATATATATATATATATATATATATACATATACATATATATGAAAGAAATCTAAATAAGTCACCAAATAAGGAGAGAGACAAAACCCCAACATTCTCACGAGTAAGTAAAATCACCAGTGTCAGGTATTTTTTCCATCTACCTGAATTGTTCCATGGGAACTTCCAAAAGAGTCAGTTCTGTTGGCCATGGTCAATTCTTTTGATTGTTTTCTACAAAATGATGTTAAAGAAGTCTTACTGAAGACAACAGTTACTAATTTCATTGAACACACACACACACACACAAACACACACACAGCACAAAGATAGAGTTGGTGACTAACTAGAGCCTTCACCACTACATGCTCATGTTTATGGTTCTAGAAGGTACTATACATGCTATCAGAAAACAAAGGTAAAGCCAATCCACCAATACACACCTCAGTATACAAAAGTGATGTGCCTGCCTTATATCCTAGTACAAATGTGGCACAAAAGTTATGGTGTTAACCAACCACTATCTGATTGGATTTAAGTACTACTCTGTGATGTGGAACACTAACTTAACACTGCTTAATTCTCTAAGAACTTGAAACTAGGTAGAACACAACCAGACTATCTGGAGGGAGTGAAAGACATAATATTCAATTTAAATGGAATGATTTCACCAAAACCCTCAACTTAGTTCCCAGGGAACTTGGTAGAAGACACAGTGGAAAAATTATAAATGTTGGTGGGGATAGAAGACCAAAACAAAACATGCAACACAGTGTCTTCCAGACACAACAGAAAGCATACACACATGAACTCAAAGAGACTATGGGAGGATATAGAGTGTTTGCATGGTTCAAAGCCAGGAGGAGTCCCAGTGCTGAGAAGAAAGTAGACATGAGCCCCTCACCCTAACCTAGAATCTATACCCAATTTATGAATATTTAGAAAGGTAAGTTAGTTTTCTCCAGTGGAATTCTATTGAATACATAAAACAAATTTAAGGGAGGTCTGGTGTCTAGCAGACACTGCCTCCCCCCCCCCAAAAAAACACTCAAGGGTGTGCATGGAAAAGTTTGGTCTCGTAATCTTTAATTTAGGCATTTTAGAGATGCTTATTTTGTGCTTATCCATTATAGTTTCTGCTTGTGTGTGTGTGCACATATCTGTGTGTGTGTGTGTGTGTGTGTGTGTGTGTGCATATATATATATATATATATATATATACATATATATGTTCCTAATACTTTTTATAGTGTTTTTTAATTTTGTATGATTGTTTCATTTTATGCTGTTTTTTTTTCAAATAAAAGAGAAAGAAAGAATGGAGTTGAATGGTTTGCAAGGTCATGAGGATTTTGGCGTAAATGACAGAGGGGAACATTGACCAAAATATACTCTATGAATAAAAAAGTATTTTTTAAAGAAATGAACCAATAGGTGTCCTATGTGATTGAAGTAAATCCCAATAAAATCTCATCAGACTTTGACAATTTCTATATTATTTGACAAATGCATTAAAAATAGGAAAATTCAAAGAACTTGGAAGATTCAAAAGTATCATTGAAGAATATATATTTTAGTTTTGTAATTAGCAATGATTATTCAGTACAGCAAATAAATTATCATTAATAAATGTGACATTATCCAAACTTAAACATATTGTTAAAATACAAATAAACTAAAGATTAGAAAAATATTTTACAGGCAGGCGGATCAGTGGAACAGGATTGAAGATCCAGAAATGAACTCACACACCTATGGCCACTTGATCCTCAACAAAGGGGCTGAAAACATCCAATGGAAAAAAGATAGCCTTTTCAACAAATGGTGCTGGTTCAACTGGAGGACAGCATGCAGAAAAATGCGAATTGATCCATCCTTGTCTCCTTGTACTAAGCTCAACTTCAAATGGATCAAGGACCTCCACATAAAGCCAGACACTCTGAAGCTAATAGAAAAGAAACTGGGGAAGACCCTTGAGGACATCAGTACAGGGGGAAAGTTTCTGAACAGATCACCAATAGCGTATGCTCTAAGATCAAGAATTGACAAATGGGACTTCATAAAATTACAAAGTTTCTGTAAGGCAAAGGACACCATCAAAGGGACAAATCGGCAACCAACAAATTGGGAAAAGATCTTCACCAACCCTACATCAGATAGAGGGCTAATAGCCAGAAGCTGGAAAGAACCCCAGGTATCTCTCAACAGAAGAATGGATGCAAAAAAATGTGGTGTATATACACAATGGAGTACTATTCAGCCATTAGAAACAATGAATTCATGAAATTCTTAGGCAAATGGATGGATCTGGAGAACATCATACTAAGTGAGGTAACCCAGTCTCAAAAAGATCAATCATGGTATGCACTCACTAATAAGTGGATATTAACCTAGAAAACTGGAATACCCAAAACATAATCCACATATCAAATGGGGTACAAGAAGAACCGAGGAGTGTCACCTTGTTTTGGAAAGACTCAGTGTAGCAGTATAGGGCAAAACCAGAACAGGGAAGTGGGAGGGGGTGGGTGGGAAAACAGGGAGAGGGAAGGGGGCTTATGGGACTTTCGGGTAGTGGGGGTCCAGAAAAGGGGAAATCAGTTGAAATGTAAATAAAAATATATAGAATAAAAAAAAGTCAAAAAAAGAAAAATATTTGAAATGTTTGTAACTATCAGAAGACATTTTTCCAGAACACATACACAAACACACACACACACACACACACACACACACACACAATGTGTGTGTGTGTGTGTGAATATATCCAGACAAAAGTACACAACTCAAGCATTTAAAGAGAGGTGGATTATATACAATTCTTAATTAATGTCAATTGAAGATAAGTAAGTGAATAAGCAGAGAAAAATATATCTTCTGAGTTAAAAATTTTAGTTGTACACTTCATCACAAAATGTAACCTAAAGACATATTAGGCTGTATGATAGTCAATCATATTTCAAAAGTTTGCCAACCAGTTTGGTGAAGAGTTTGAACAAAACAAGATAATAGAAGAACTATAAAATGATAAAACCACTTTGGAAAAGTGGAAAGGTGGTGGTTTTATAAAAGTGCATGTGTTAGAATTAGAAATTCTTCTTTCAGGTGCAGTACCAAATGCCCACAAAAACATTCTTTCAACTTAATAGTAACTCAAAATTGGAAAGAATCCCAATGTCTATTATTCCAACAGATTAACAGTGTGGGTTTTTTATATTGTGGGAAGCTACAGAATAATTTAAAGGCAACATAGCTATGATTATTAAAGAACACAAAAAATATAAACAGAGATCTAGTGTATGATGTGCTTCATACATAACTCCAAATAAACAAATGAAATGTGTGAAATTCATCTTCAGAACATGGACTTAAGAGCCAAGTATGGTGACTTATAAAATTTCCACTGACTTGGAAGGCCTACCTAGGAGTGTGATGAATTTCTCACAATCCTGAGTAACATAGTGGGAACTTTTCACAAACAAATGAACAAAACCAAATAAAACTCCAATCAAAACAAACAAAAATCAAACGTAAATGTGTTCTTCAAATTCAGGGAAGGATTGATAGTGAAGATGAGAGTAAAACTTTCTGGAATGTTATAAATTATTTATTTCTTATTGGACATCATATTTTAACAAAATATATCTAGGTGTCAGAAACAAGAAATAATTCATTTCATTTCAAGAAAATGTTATCTCTGATTAAAAAGATATCTATTGGCAGGCACCTTGTCTATTCTTTATCCATTTCCCTGCATAGAGCAAACTTTTATCCCTTCTTTTGTCCTTCCTGAAATTCATATCTGAAGGCTAAAGATTTTGTCAATAACTTACACTGGGGTTCTATTGAATATTTGAGTACTAAAGGTCATTTAACAGTGTAAAATCATAAATATATTGTGGTTATTAGGATTTTGAAGGGAGGTATTTTGAATGTGTTGTAATGGGAAATGTCTTATTTACTGTATGTAATGCTTATTAAAATATACTGTGCAAGTTAATACTAGATAATGAAAATGAGAGAAAATATCATGATCCTGTCTTTTTATATGGGTAACAGTCTTCACTGTCTCTGGTTTTACTATTCAGGATTTAGGAAACTTACAATTAATTTCTGTCTGATGATATTTCATGAGAAAAGTCAAAAACAAGTGATTCACTCCATGCTCTCTTGTCACTTAGTAGGAGTCTTTTCCTGCTTCATAGATTAGTTACCACACTGCTGCAGTGCATCCATTCAAGTAGCTGTTATTTTGACACAGCCCCAAAGCATAAGGGAACCTATAGTGACAATTTGGTTATAACAAAAGAGATCAAGTAAATTGTTTCTTTTAATTAAATGCTGAAAGTTCTTTATCTCAAAAGGAATGGGAAATTAAAACAAACAAACAAAATAAACTTTGATTGAGATTGCTAAAGTGAGAAAGAAGTTACAGTCACAGTGTATTTTTATGTCTTTGCTAAGACCAAAAATAATTAATGTTGTGGATAAAAGACATGGAACGAAATCATATTTTGACTGAAATCTTGAGGTTATGCCCTTGAAAAATATGTAAAGACTTCAAACTCAAAGAAAAAAGGCACTTACCGTAAGCAAGACAGCCTCACTTAGGTTTGGCAAGAAGCTTGAACTGTATATTAGTAGCATTTCTTGCTTTTCAAACAGGGTACTGACAAAAGTGATTTCAGGAAAGGAGAGCTTTTTTCCACTCAGAGTCTGATAGCAAGGTCCATTCTAGTGAAGAAGAGTGCAAGAGCAGCTCTAGCCGGGACTGCAGCAATGTGAGGCTGATTGTTACCCTGCGTCCATTAGCAGAAATCAAGAGGGACACAAGGGTGGTGCACTCTTTTTACAAGAGTTCTTCAGTCTGAGATCCCAGCACACACTTTTTTTGTTTTTTTTTTAAACTCAAGGTAGGTCTTTGCCCTTCCTGTAAAACTCCCAAGAACAACTCTCACAGAGACACCCAGAGGTTTCTTTGCTAGGTAACTCCAAATTCAAACAATTTGAAAGTCATGAACTTCACAGATTGAGATTTTAAAAACGATAGTAACAGAGACGCTGTATGTACTACAGAAAACTCTCCCATCCTGCTTTTTAATGAGCTGTGCAAATCAGTTAAGGAGAAAAGACATTCCAAACACGGTCTCAATAGTGATGATGTTGAAATGTTCTAGAAAAGTTGTTAAAATAAACATGCAAAAGAGATTCAAGATATTCACTATGGAAAGACAGATTACCTCTGGTTTTATGACACAAAACCAAGGCACGTTTTATGAAATCCAGAACCAAATAAAACATGAGATGATAGATAGATAGATAGATAGATAGATAGATAGATAGATAGATAGATAGATAGATAGATACAGATATAGATAGAGACAAATTGGTAATAATAGATAGATTTTAGAAAGATAGCTACATCTCCAGATAGACAAAATATTCATTGAAAATTTTCAGATTTAAATATAATCATGTCAGTCATTATTTTTAATAATCGTCTCTCACCTACATAATGTAGTGCTTATATTTTATTATATAAACACATGTATAAGAAAAGGCATCACAGTTGTAGATTTTGCTAAAATTCATAGGTCTCAGTTCCTAATTAGGAACATTGGAAAATGTCATCCATCAATACCAGTAACAAATATACTTTTATCTCTTGTTTATAATTTAAATTTATTTACTTGTAATCTGAACATAAAAAGATAAGTGAGTTCATTTTGTCTTTGCACCTCCATTTGGCAGATTTCTTGTGGGAAAAACTTCATGTCAAATATTGTAGAATAATAGTATTCATAAATTCATTAATGGAAAAATGCATAGTTATTCATTAGTGAGTTTCAATGTCATTATTAGAACCACCAACATGATCATATATGATGGTGCAAACCAGTAATCCCAGGATTTTGGCTCAGGATCAGGGAAAATTCTGTGAATTTTAGGGGCAACCTAATGTAACTAGCAATGTTCAGGATAGCCAAAGATAGATAATGAGATCCAGTCTCAAAAAAGAACAATAAATTAAAATAGAATAAAATTGTCAGTATATCCATTCTGCAATTATATTTATGGTCTTGAGGGATGAGTTTTAGTTGAAATAGTGTTTTGGTTGAAATACAGCTTTGGTTGAAAAAACTCACTGAAATAGAGTAATATAAAAAACATTTTGTGTGATTTGCGTTCAGCAGGGAAAGCACTGAGAAAACTTCAAAGTGTGTTGGACTAATTTTCTGTTGTTGGAAGAAGTATAAGGTAATAATAGATACATTAAGGAAAAAATCTTGTTGGTGCCATACTTTTAGATGTTCTAGTATACAATTGGCTGGCCTTGTTATGAATAGGCTTGAGATGAGGATGAACTTTATTGAAGCAGTATGCAGCCAAGCAACACACTTACCTCGTAGCCAAGTAAGAAAAGATTAAGAAAAACGAAGAGTCAAGGATTTCACATTCATCTAATAAACATTTGCATATTCCCAATGGGACATGTGTTAGAAGTTTGAATCCCAGCTAAGACTTCATACCAGTTGGAACCTAGCAAATGTCTCAAGCCTGTCCTTCCCATTCTTCCTTCCTCTCCCATCGTATTTCCCACTTCTTTTCTCTCTCTTTCCTCTCTTATTTTCTCTGTTGACCACCCTTCCCCATCCTAGTCTCATCTCCTGTCTCCTGTCTTCCTTCACTTCATATCTATCTTTCTACTTTCGATCTTTTATGTTGTTTACTATCCTCTTTCCTCATAATACAGGTTTTATTGTTAAGATAAAGTAATCATTTCTACATAGGTTGATTCTCATAATATTGGGAGAATAGCCAATTCAACCTCCCTACACCCATTGCTCCTATTTCCCAGGGTATAGAGGCAAAGTATCTTTGTATATAAATCACTCTCTGGGATTTCAGTTCTCATACCTAAGTAAAAGTATTTAGGAAATGTCATTTTAAGTTGGCTTTAATGTGATGCTCCTTAAAAATGTTTATGCTGAATTCCTTGATCATATATGTAAACACCATAGAGATATACAGCTTGCATTCAGGAATCATGGAGAACTCTGCATGGCGTTACCTGCTAACAATTATCATCAGTACTTAATATAATTGAGTACAGAAGAAAATGTGGCTGTAACTATTCTACTCTCCATGTGATGGGACAAATAATCATATTTGGGTGAATATATTCATAGTCTGTTCACTAAACATTTATTACATACAGATATTGGTGTTAGTAGAAGGCTCGTGAAAATGTTTAATAACCCTCATGAGCAATAGGCTTGACAGGATGAAAAGTGTAAATCTAGTAAAGGGTAGCTTTTCCAAGTAAGATTCAACTATCTGAGTGAGTTTAATTTCATTTTAAATCTTAAAATAAGACAATTGAATATACTAAATAAACAGATCAAGCAAATTATTGTGAGAATAAGTTTTACATTGTCCATTTTTTATATTTTTCATACACATTATGACTTTCCTTCTAATTGTGACTGAATATAAGTAAGCAAATGAGCCATTATTTTGATCTTACTTTTAAAATTTTCTATGAAGTTTAATTTTGTTTTAAGGTTACTTTCATTTGCTTATGAGTAGTTTTAAAAGATTATAGACACCCAGGAAAAATATACAAACAAAGGATAGAAAATATTTATGGTAGAATTGGCATTTCCAGTAATGTTTCAGATTTGTTCTCCACAGTAATTACAAATGTTATTTGTTTTTGAGAAATCCTGATAAAGAAAATTGAAATTCATCAATGTAAATGATTTTATATACTGTGAATATATTCATAGTATGTTGTATGCTAAAGTGACTTTTAGAAAGAATGTTTTGAAACAAATTATGCATGAAAACTAAACCAAATGCTTTTAATGAATTGAAATTACTCAGCAAATTTAAATAATAGTATGCATTATGAGGAGATATTGCAAATATAATCTACTGTCCTCATTGATATTTTGTGATCTTAGAACACTAGGGAGAGATTAAAAGGCCACAGAGTTACAAATACAATTTTAGATTGTATTTTAATACTGAGAATTACAGAAAGATTTTTTTGGATATAGTTTTTGGGGGATCATATTGTGTACTGTGTATTCAGATGATGATTTCTCTGCATAGATGTCTGATTGTATTACAGAGTTTGGCATGGTCAAGCATCTCTGTTCTCAATATTATCTAAAAATTATTTTCCCTCACTTTTAATTGGTAATAAAGAACAGATTCAGCCAATAACTGAGCAGATGAGAGAGGGAAGGGAGGACTTCAGTTCCCAGTCAGCAGAAGATCCAAAAGAAGAATGGGGAATGGGGTAAGGAGAGAGTGGAGAAAGGAAAAGTGGGAGAGCAAAAGAAGGAAGCAGGAGAGAAGTAGAGAAGTAGGGAGAGTGGAAGTGGGAGATATAAAAGATGTAGAGCTTTGACACACAGGATAAACCAAGAAGGACAGAGTGTTGAGTCAGCAATTAGTCACTCAGGAGACTTCTTCTGAGGGGGCAAAACTTAATTCTCTAGGGTTGGAAAGAAAGGGGAGAATCACACACACACACACACACACACACACACACACACACACACACATGCATGCACACACGCATGCACACACACACACACACATACACACTTTGTGGATTATGCAAGTCATCACAAACTCCAACAACTTCACACATATTCATACACACCATACACACACACACACATGCACCCACACGTACAGGCACACACACACACACATAGACAAACACACACACACTCACACACTCACACACTCACACACACACACACACACACACACACTGCACACACATAGAGAGAGAGGAGGAAGAGGAAAAGGGAGATGGAGATGGAGAGGGAGAGAGAGATGTTTGGTGGATATAGCAAAGCTTCCACAAGTTCCAATAACTTTATTTTTCCCTTAGCCCTTCTGTACCCACTAAGACACATTTTCTGTGTAAGAAGAAAATTACTTCATAACCACAGGTTACAAATTCTCTAAAAACTATCACCACAAAATTATATTTTTCAAAAAAGATTAAAGTCATTACACAAAAGGGGAATTAAAACAGGATTATTGATTGTGTATTCTTCCTTCGAAACTATACATTTCTCATCTATCTTTCTCTGCACAAGTTCATTGTAACCACAAAGTAATAATTTTCATATCATTGATTAACAAAGTTTAAGCAAGACATTCTGTAGTAACAAGTTCTTTCCTATGGTTAGTTGTTGACAATCTGTATTTACTAAGGAGCTGGTAATTTTTCTTTTGATTTATTTGTAGTCTTGATCAATTAACTGGCTCTCGTGTTACATTCACAATGAAATTACCTATTCTTTGTTTATAACCTTCCAGCTATGGTGTACACCAAAACCTCTCACTATATCCTTAGATCACAAGATCAAGGAACTCAGGCCCAACCCAGAATGAATGACTTCCTTCTTCACTAACTTGTCCCAAGCCTATTTTTCTTGGTAATACAAGTACTTGTAAGTGATGAAAGCTCCTTGTACTCCTTTTTTTGCTGATGTAGCTCTGGCTATTCTATGAGGAAGGGATACACAATTATTGATTCTAACATTAAAATTTCTATCAACTATACTAATTTCCCAAAATTATTTAAATCCAACTAATTTCCTGAAAGTATTTAAATCAAATCAGGAATTCTATAAAATCAAAAATCATCTAAACGTCATTATCTCAAGAATGTTCATCTTCCTGTTCCTCTGTAGGAAGCCCAATGAAGTGGGCTATCACTCGGGAAGTAATCAGACCAGGCTATAGGCAGAGAGGGTCTCCCCAGGCCTAATCACATTGGCTATAATAGGAGTATCCTGAAGAGGTATGGAGCCAGGAGCCCCATCCCAGCATTGCTACTTGCTACTGGGATCAAGCTCCTTAGTCTATGCCTCTCCAGAGTATACCCATTGCAGCCAAGGAGAAACCAGGAGGAGTCGCTATGAGGACACACATGACCAACGAAAGCTAGGGAAAGACTCAGATACAAGTAAAGAGCCAGGTAGGTTGGAAGTAGGCATCCGTAGAGGGCTATAATAGACGGATAAGCCCAGTTATAGGGCTTGCAGCCCTTAAATGAATTGTTATGTCTCAGTGAAATTTATTAAGGAGAAAAAATGTTCTAGAGCCTGTATTGAAATGCCCTTTCATTATTTGGGAGCAAAAGGACCATAGGAAACCCCTGAATTACTTTTACATATGAATCCTTGAATGTTTTTATTGTTTCCTGATAGAAAAATTTTAAGCCTTCTTTTAAGATGTAAAGATTTTGTGACAATTATTAACATTATGAGTCACCAGCTACTTCTAATAATGCCTTGCTTTTGGTGTTTTGAGTATAGATGCTGCTCTTATGGCCCTTTAAGATAGTGTCCATAGACAAAGCACATAAATGAGGTACAAGAAGAAAGGAAGAGTGGCCCCTTGTTCTGGAAAGACTCAGTGAAGCAGTATTCGGCAAAACCAGAACGGGGAAGGGGAAAGGGGTGGGTGGGAGGACAGGAGGAGAGAAGGGGGCTTGCGGGACTTTCGGGGAGTGGGGGGCTAGAAAAGGGGAAATCATTTGAAATGTAAATAAAAAATATATCGAATAAAAGAAAACTATGAAAAAAAAGAGCATGTACAAAGAGAAAATAAAGGGGAAAAATGCTGTCTTTAAATCCTGATGACTTAAAACTCTGACTCACTGTAAAAATAGTTATTTACCCATAGGCTATATGGAATAATCTGGTTTTTCTTTTGTGTCCATGAAGTTATAATAATATAACTATTATCAATAATTGTGAAGAAATCCTTGAGCTGTCAGTTCAATGGGACAAGACCCTCGCACAGAGGACCATCTTTTGATTTATCACTGTAGGTTATGTTGGCTTTTCCACGCATTTCGTCTGCCTGCACTCAGTGCAGGTCACCTGTTTGCCCGCCATGTGGGCCGCAGGGGGATGCAGCAGAGATGCGGGCCGCAATGAGGTCACACCAGGCCAAAGAGTTCCATGTGAGGCTTTATTTAAGATGGGGTAAAGGTGCAGTGGGTGGGAAGAAGGAAGGAAAGAGAGAGAGAGAGAGAGAGAGAGAGAGAGAGAGAGAGAGAGAGAGAGGAGAAACACTATCCAGTTATATATGGGTGATGATGCAAATAACAGGTAAAGGTGAGCCCTTGAATTCTGGGTATATGGCGGTTGTTGTCTTGGCAACAGGCCTATAGTCGCACTGTGCTAATTTTGCCTATATGATGTCACAGGTCTTGGTACTAACAGGTTAATTAAATTAGAGCAATTAATTTCATTGAGTTTCATTCATAGTACCCAGGCATACTTTTGAATCCCACAGGTCTTTTACCTGCAAACATTTTCATACAACATTGTAAAGGCTGGTGAGTAATGGTGTGACATGAAAGACTGGCTAACAGCATTACAGCACAAAGTATCTCTTTGATGCTGATACTTGTAAGTCACTTGTATGGAGTAAAGGACTAGTGATTATAAATGAGACTTATCTTTTTCTGACTTGTGACATAATTTCACAACATTATATTTGCAACTTCTTCACATAAATTGGTTGGCTATGGAATGTGCAATTTGTTTCAAGAAAATAGGGAAAAATATTTGTCTCTTTCCTTTTCTTTATTATGTCTAAGGTGGATTTCACTCTGCAGTCTATTTCAAGGAAACTTATTAAGCTTTTTTTGGGGGGGGGTGGATTAGGCAGATTAGATACCATTATAAACATGAAATTTAAACAGAGCTAATAAGTTTAAATTTACTGAAATCACCATTTAGATTGCTGTTCATCTCCTTTTTACCTTCACCACAGAGAGCCCTTTAGAGCTGACTGAAATAATTTTCACATGGATCAGAAATTGTCTACAGCTGTGTTGAAATACAAAGGCCTTGACTCATGTTCGTCTGTACACTGAACGCCCTTTTCTGTGAATCTCTGGGTTGTTTTATTCCAGATGTCTTTTCCAGATGCTTGCTTTGTTTATTGTTCCTGGATTGATTATTATTTTAAATAATCTGGGACAGTACAATAGGAAAAAAATCAAATCCTGGAAAATTGTATATGAGGAATTTCTTTCTTCTACAAGCAAACAAAATAAGAAAGAAAAATAGTACTAGATAGTCAACCAGAGAGATGATAGGTAGATTGATTTTTAAAAACCTTGCCACTTTATTCAAAGTATTTCTTAGGACTGTATTTTTCTAATTGATTTTTATTTACAAGTACAAATAGCATGACATCTTTTCCTATTTTTATCATTTTTATGTCTTTCTCATCTATAAGACTTCAGGCGCATTATCAAATAGGAGAAAGGAGATTGGATACCCTTGCCTTATTTCTGATTATTGAAGAAGCACTGTGTTTGCCTCTATTAAATATAGTATTGGCTATAGGTTATATACACTATCATTTTCAGGTATTTCCATATATATATATATATATATATACATATACATGTATATATCTATGTGTGTGTGTGTGTGCACACGTGCAAAGTTTGCAGTTTGTCTTGTATCTGTTTGCTGGCAAATGTGATAGTAATATTTCCATTTTTCATAATTTGTATAACTTTGTGTATTAGTCATGGTTGACCAGAGTAACCACAATGTATAAGATTTGTAATAAGATACTGCTCTATGGAATTACAGACACTGCTTGCTGCCTCATCCTCACTAGACTTTAGAGACCTATGACACATAGTTGTGCAGATATAAAGCCTGAGATCCAGACAAATTTGATATAGATGTCAGGTCAGGCTGAGGGTTGAGTTTCAAGGGCAACAGTGTAGGTGAGACTGATGTTCCAGCTCAAAAGGGGGAATTTCACTGCTTTCCATACTTCATTCAGACCTGCACTGTTAGGAACATGCCCACTAACACAGATGGAGGTCCTTCCTTGTTACCATTTCTACAACCCCTACCCCCACATTCATACCATACATAAATGGTTAAGTAGATATCTGAGCATCCATAGCCTGATGTTAACCTACACAACATGTTCTTTTTGGTGAAATGTTTGATGATCTAAAATGACTGATAAAATTGAGTCAGAATAATTGAGACTATAAAACATATCTACTGAAACAGAAAAGGAAGGATAGTCATATCACACCAAACAATGCCTTACATAAAAACTTTTAACATAAAAGATGATGAAAACAGCAATTGTGTCAGGACATAAATCAAGTAATTAGCAGTTATACAAAATGTCAAAGCTTAAGATACGAATCACATGACTCTGTTCTGCATGACAATTAATAATTTTTTAAGGCTAAGAAAAAACATGCAATTATTTTAGGCTAGAGAAAATATTTGAAGTAAATGATGCAATGGGTAATTCTATATCGCTCATGTAGCTCATATTTCAAACCTAGTTTTTCTTTATTTGTCATTTCTTCTTCAAATTTCCTTCTGGGTACCTGCAACTGTTTAAATTGTTTCAGAATATCTAGAGTGACACACATCATTTGGAAATGCTGTAATTTTATCCTAGTGTTTCTTTTGAAATCCCTTACATCCCCTCTTCTACTCTCCCTCTCCCTTCTTTCTTTTTCTTTTTCTTTCCAGCCCTGATGCTGAAAACTAGCAGCTCAAACATCCTAAGCATCTACTCTGTTACTGAGAACATTCTAGGCACACTTTTGGATTGTCCACTGCTTTTGTTGTAGAGAACAAAAAATATGTTGAATAGTTTTTTTCATTCCCTTTTGGTAATTCTTTTGTTAAAATTTCCCTGGTATGTCACCTGTTAATGGGAAAGTTGAGTTTTATTTTCAATTAAATTTCTGCAACTCACTAGTCTCTGAATGAAGGAAATTATAAATTTTAAAACTCTTAACAAAGTCTTAGAACTCAATTTGTTTTTCTTTAGGTTTAATTTTATAGTGTGATCTCTTCTTTAACTTTTATCTTTTGACAAGAAAACATTTATTTTATTTTCATAAATGTAATATGCATTTGGTTTTCTACCATGTCTTTTGTTAAATTATTTTTTTTGTCAAAATCCCAAGGATTTATCTACTTAAACATTTTGTGCTTTGTCTCCTGGCTTTAGAAACATAGAATAAATGAGTCAATGTTTGCCTTCTTCAAGCATAGTCAGGACCTGATTTACAAATATTATATTACTGTTGTGAGATTATCATAGAAAACAGGTTTGCAGCACACCTCAATGATGTTTCCATAGTCTGACTATTCATGTTGCTTTTCTTTTCTGTGATATACTACTGACATCATCTCAAAGTAATAATTCAAACTTTCTAATATAACTAATCCAGAACAAAATTTTTGCGATGATACCAGAGATTATATTCAATGTACTTCTGAAAATCAGTCACTAATGGGTTTTAGACCTACATTTTATGTTAATTTGAAAGTTTTCTTTTACAATTAAAATCCTGCTTTCTAGTTTCTAAACCATAATAATATTCATCCATTTAAAAATAGAGAGAAAGAGCGAAATAAAACTCATTCATTTCAGAGTGTTAAGTAGAAGTGAAAAACAAAATTGAGGATGTGTTTTAACTTGCATTCTCACTATAGGATTAAGCACTGGAATGCAGTCTGAATCTGCATTTCTCACACCTCATGCCTTAGATGACTTTCAAAAAAAGGCCATCATTAGGTTAAACCTAGCTGTTTGTCATTACTCCTTGACAAATATTGTCAAGCAACACTTGGGTATCTTTACCAGCATGTTCACCAGTAGCTAGGGTTATATTGAAACACTGCTGGCATTCCATATTTTTCAGTGATCGTTACAAAATAATTTTCCTTGTGCTTCAGATTAATATGCTTTAATTTTACAAATGGAGAAATCTAAGAGTTACCATAGCAATTTAACTCTACAACTAAGCTCATTTTCATTGTTTTAGAGCTGGCTTCAAATGCAGGAGCCAAGCTATGTGAACCTTCTCATCCCTCATAACACTTCATTCTAGCTTTGGCATGAGCTGTGGATTTCTGGTTCTTTGATTGACTCTTTCTATCTGCAAAATGAATGCAGATAACAGACATCACTGCAAGGGAGAAAGCTAATGCTCATGTGACCATGGATGCTTATGAAGTCATGGTATCTTAGGGAAAAAGAAGAGGATGACCTATACTCACAGATGCCATTTTACATTTCCTACCATAGATGTGGACCTGCAATCAGTAAGAAAACATATGAACAGAATTGGGAATCAGGAAAATTCTGAGTAATTTTCAGAAAATATTTGTATTCAATAAAGAGCTGAAGAGATAACTACAGTAAAACAAAACTTAGAGTAAAAAAAAAAGACACATAATCAAGTGCAAAACGACATTTATTACCATCCTCTTAAGTAGCAATCACAAAAATGATATCAGAAGTAAGTACTTTCAACAGCATTGTAAATGCATTTTGAGACTATTGGATTAGTATTACTCAAAATAATGTAGGTAAATAAAAAGAAGAGAGAAGACACAGGGAAAGGAAAGGACTGAAGGGAAGAAAAACCAAAGAGAGGAAAAAGGAGGGAAGGGTAATGAGGAATAGAGGAAAGATGAGGAAAGAATGAGAAGTAGAGAAGGCCCCATCCACAGAAACTAAAAGATGCCACCCATAAAATAACGTACATTCAGAATGACATTAGTCATTTCAAATGTATTCTGAGTTGATGTACATTGCCTCTCCAAAATCGACTATCCCAAATGCTTTTATTAAAAGAGAAATTTCAGATTCATTGGAGTTATGACATAAAGCTAGTTATGGTTAGCTCGAGGGCTAACCCTTCAGGCTGTGAAAACTCTGCTTCATGGATCTATCCATTTCTATTAGGGAAATTGATCGGAGGAGACCCAGGCTGGCAGATGATGCCAAGAAAAGGAATAGTGGTCATGACAATGGTTTCATTGCCTGGTGACATGCAGTGGACACATTTGATTTTTGAAAGCCTACCACATGGTGAAGTTATGGAGACATTCCTTTTTATTCATTGTTAACAGAAAAAAATAGGCAGTGGGAGAATTAGGAGAGGATGAAAGAATGAATGAGTGGGAATGGGAGCCTTTAAGAATGATTTGCTTCTGTCTTACTTGGACAGAAGCATCTCATGAGTGTATGAATGTTGGCTGTTAATACTCTTAGGTGCTGAAGCATATAGACTCACTAGGAATAAAGAAAGTTACGAATTTACACTGATTATAATTCAATAGGTCTAAATGCTATCACCCACATGAACTAAATTCAAGGTAACTGATGTTTATAAACATCAGTAACCTTGCACAAAAATGCTTCTGACTGGAATAAGCCAGAATGCATTCAGCAGGGAGAGCTCATTTTGAGTGCTGATCAGGTTCAAATTTGTGAACTCTGACAGGACCTGAGTAGATAGCTACACACAGTGGTTGAAGACTTAGATTGCCTGCTGTGATCTCTAGACAGCTGTCAAGGCTGATAAAACCTGTCACACTTTCCCGAGCTGTTCAGCCATTTACTAGCAGAAAGACATCACCCTAGGAAGCAGAGTCAAGAAGCATAACATCTTTAGAGCTGGATGGATGGATTCTTTGTTGTGTTTCTCCTTACAGCTTAAATGTCGACCCATTCCCAGAAGGCAACCACACTAACCCCTAGGAACTACTTAGTATTTTACATCCTGAAGTCTGAGGTGTTTGATGGGCATATTGCCATTTAGCTGATGAAGAGAAGCAAAAGGCACAAGGTCAAGTACAGAGCTGTAAGCCAGTGTGTTAGGCAAGATTTAACAGCAGAGCAGTTCAGAAAGACTAAAACTTACATGTCTCAACGTGTTACCCAAAGCATTTTAATTCCTTTCAATACTACAACTACTACTACTACTACTACTACTACTACTACTGATGATGATGATGATGTTGATGATGATGATGATGATAATAATATTAATAATTATAATAATAATAATTTTTAAACAGCTTAAAAGACATAGCCAATGGCTTTCTGGATTTCAGTTCTGCAAATGAACTGATGTCAAAAATTAGACAATGGTATTGCCAGTTGGTTTGTACTATCCTCACCTTTGGAATTGGAAAAATCTTGTTTACCAGAGGACTTGTGAAATTCTGCTTTTTAAATGATTTATAAGATTATTCAAGGAGAACAAGTCATAAGAAGTGAACTAATTTAATGAGCTCTCAGAGAAAATATTTAAATGATCTCATAAAAAGGATGCCGCCCAAATAAAAGTTAGCTGTTCAAGGTTACAAAATAGTTGGGTAAGGAACAATTACACAGAAACAACTTGTCTTTTAATATTTCATCTATTTCTACACTTGAGTTTTTTAATGTACTTATATGTATGCTATTTGTACTGGCCCTGGCCCACACTTATGTCCATACATATGGAAGACAGTTCCACTTAGTGATTATTTTTTCCTACAAGATCTAAGTATTCACCATATTGTTTGAGATTTAGTCTCTCACTGAACATAGAGATCATTCATCCATTCAGCTATGCTGGTTCGCCATTGAGTTCCTAACATCCACTTCACTGATTCCCGAGTGCTGGGACAGTAGATCCTTGCTACTGAGTTTGCTTTTTCCATGAGCTCTGGGGTCCAATCCTCAAGTCTATGTGGAAGACATCCTATTGGCCAAGTTTTCTCTCCATTAGCAATCTGTTTCTTTTTCCCTTTGTAAATGTTTATGTCTCCTCAACTCTAACTCTCCTTTATTTTAATCATTTTATGGTAAAAGGAAGACATATTTCTTATATTGCTTTCAGTTGTTTTCATACTTGGTGAAAGATTGGGGCTTGAATCCTCAAATTGTGTCTCATTTACATAATAAACTTTTCCCTGTCTTCTTTATGGACTTTAATTCATAATTTCAATTTTTTTAACAAAAGTGACAAATGTTGTCAGAACACATACAATATCATGACTGGATTAACACACTGTCTCTATTGAGAATTGTCTTGAGAGCTTATGTATGATTATGAGAGACTGTCAACCTGAGAATATACTGCATAAAGTCCAGGTAATACCTACTATGCATTGCTCAGAATATTTGTAGTTGACAAATGTGTGTGTGTGTGTGTGTGTGTGTGTGTTCAGATTTGTTGTAGCTTGTTATTTCTGGTATTTATCAAGCTCATTCTTCAGATGTACTACTTAAAATTGGAGTTCTTTATTTTGGAATGAAGATAAACAGAACATTTCAAAAGAAGTATGAAACCAGTGCTTTAGAGAAAGTAGAACAGAGATGATGCCCTTTATTTTGTTTGCAATAAGAAATGACAGATGTTGGAATGGATTTAAATCTGGCACAAATATGGATATCATAATTTTGGATAGCTTTTTTGTAATTGAATGGAGCTGAATACCAAGAACAAGATTTTTTGATAATAAAATTACCTAATTTTTCAAATATTAAAATGATCTATGAGAAGACTGAAATGTCTGCGGAAAATATAGTCTTTATAGTAAAAGCTTTTGGTGGAATTTTCCCTGTCTAATTAATTTAAATATTAGTGCAGCAGAAGGCCTGTGATTGGACAGTGTAAAAAGAGGTGGAGCTAAGAGTTGCAGAGAGAGGAAGACAGAAGAGAAGGAGGAAAGATGGTGCAAGAGAAAGATGATCCAGAGCCCACGTGGCCTTAAATAGCTATAAATATCATAAATGGTTGAATAATTAGGATGACTTTTCTAATCTAGGTGGGCAGCATGTAGCATTATCAATTGGCCCTGAATTTATTGTGTAGGCATCTTGTAAATTGAGAATTTATTGATTTATAAATCTGACAGATTAATTATAAGCTCCTCGAGTTTTGAATTTACTGTGTTACTAGGTATAGTGACAACTGAATGCAAGGTGGGCGGTCACTGGATGGAGCTGGCATGGCAAAGACCCACCAAAGGAACTTGGGAGTCCTGGACCAGAGAATCTGCTGAGATAAAAACACCCCTCTGGAAAGATGTGGCCTGCTGGTGCCCAGTATACCACAGAAACTTGCCATTCTTTTCAATATTGTCTGCAACAGAAACTGCCCAAATTTCATCCTGACTTCAAAGAAATCCTCTCCTATAAACTCAAAAGAATTGTTAATTTAAACAGACTTCCAGGAGGAGTTGTTCTTTTGTGTTTGTTCTTTATTTGTTCATTTGTTTTACTTATTAGGGAGAGGGATTGATAGGGAAATAAATTAAGTAAATAAGAAGAAAAATCTATGGATATACATATATAAGATTTTAAATCTTCTTTTTACTGAAATATGAAAAAAATTGAATATCCATTTAATACATCACAAACAAAGTAGGATAAAATACACATGAATACCTTTTTCCTCAAGAATTGAAATCATTGTTTTGACTCAGTGTTTGGCTGTGACATATCAGACCTCAGAGAAGACAAGCAAGGGCACAAGTAAGAAAATTGCTATTTTTATCGACTGAAATATAAAACCATATCTTTAATAAAAACAAAATCAATTTCCCTTTTAGTAAATTAATCTGTAAATTCTGAAGTGTATGCTAGTATCACATACACTTTTTTATTTTACTTTATTTTTTTAATTATATAATTTTATTTTCTTTTTTTTATTTTTTTATTTGATATATTTTTTATTTACATTTCAAATGATTTCCCCTTTTCTAGACCCCCACTCCCCGAAAGTCCCGCAAGCCCCCTTCTCTCCCCCTGTCCTCCCACCCACCCCTTCCCACTTCCCCGTTCTGGTTTTGCCAAATACTGCTTCACTGAGTTTTTACAGAACAAGGGGCCACTCCTCCTTTCTTCTTGTACCTCATTTGATGTGTGGATTATGTTTTGGGTATTCCAGTTTTCTAGGTTAATATCCACTTATTAATGAGTGCATACCATGATTCACCTTTTGAGTCTGGGTTACCTCACTTAGTATGATGTTCTCTAGCTCCATCCATTTGCCTAAGAATTTCATGAATTCATTGTTTCTAATGGCTGAATAGTACTCCATTGTGTAGATATACCACATTTTTTGCATCCACTCTTCTGTTGAGGGATACCTGGGTTCTTTCCAGCATCTGGCAATTATAAATAGGGCTGCTATGGACATAGTAGAGCATGTATCCTTATTACATGGTGGGGAATCCTCTGGGTATATGCCCAGGAGTGGTATAGCAGGATCTTTTGGAAGTGAGGTGCCCAGTTTTCGGAGGAACCGCCAGACTGATTTCCAGATTGGTTGTACCAATTTGCAACTTTTCTATATTCTTTGTTTACATTCCAAATGACTTCCCCTTTCCCAGTTCCCCCCTCCCCATATGTCCCATAAACATTCTTCTCTCCACTCACTCTCCAATCACTATTCTCCATTTTCTCTGTCCTGATACTCCCCTCCAATGCCAGAACAAGCCTTTCCAGAATCAGGACCCTCTCCTTACTTCTTCATGGGAGTCATTTGTTATGCTAATTGTGCCTTGGGTATTCAGAGCTTCTAGGCTAATTAATATCCACTTATCAGAGATTGCATTCCATATGTATTCTTTTGTGACTGGGTTGCCTCACTTAGGATGATATTTTCCAGATCCAACCATTTGCCTAAAAATTTTGTGAATTCATTCTTTTTAATTGCTGAGTGTAATTTCCATTGTGTAAACATACATTTTCTGTATCCATTCCTCCATTGAGGGACATCTGGGTTCTTTCCAGCTTCTGGCTATTAAAAATAAGGCTGCTATGAACATAATGGAGCATGTGTCTTTATTGCATGCCGGGGAATCCTTTGGGTATATGCCCAGGAGAGGTATAGTAGGGTCCTCCGGAAGTGTCATGTCCAGTTTTCTGAGGAACCACCAGACTGAATTCCAAAGAGATTGTACCATCTTACAACCTCACCAGCATTGGAGGAGTGTTCCTCTTTCTCTACATCCTTGCCAACACCTGCTATCTCCTGAGTTTTTAACTTTAGCCATTCTGACTGGTGTGAGGTGAAATCTCAGGGTTGTTTTGATTTGCATTTCCCTAATGACTAATGATGTTGGGCATTTCTTAAGGTCCTTATCGGCCTTCCAAATTTCTTCAGATGAATATTCTTTGTTTAGCTCTGTAACCCAATTTTTAATAGGGTTATTTGGTTTTCTGGGGTCTAACTTCTTGAGCTCTTTGTATATATTGGATATTAGCCCTCTATCAGATGTAGGGTGGGTGAAAATCTTTTCTCAATTTGTTGGTTGCCGATTTGTCCTTTTAACAGTGTCCTTTGCCTTACAGAAACTTTGAAATTTTATGAGGTCCCATTTGTTAATTCTTGATCTTAGAGCATAAGCTATTGGTGTTCTGTTCAGGAACTTTCCCCCTGTGCCCATGTCCTCAAGGGTTTTCCCCAGTTTCTTTTCTATTAGATTCAGTGTGTCTGGATTTATGTGGAGGTCCTTGATCCATTTGGAGCTGAGTTTAGTACAAGGAGATAAGAATAGATCAATTCCCATTCTTCTGCATGCTGACCTCCAGTTGAACTAGCACCATTTGTTGAAAAGGCTATCATTTTTCCACTGGATGTTTTCAGCTCCTTTGTCGAAGAACAAGTGACCATAGGTGTGTGGATTCATTTATGGGTTTTCAATTCTATTCCATTGATCCACTTGCCTGTCACTGTGCCAATACCATGCAGTTTTTAACACTATTGCTCTGTAGTATTGCTTGAGTTCTGGGATACTGATTCCCCCAGAAGTTCTTTTACTGTTGAGAATAGTTTTAGCTATCCTGGCTTTTTGTTATTCCAGATGAATTTGAGAATTGCTTTTTCTAACTCTGTGAAGAACTGAGTTGGGATTTTGATGGGGATTGTGTTGAATATGTAGATTACTTTTGGCAAGATGGCCATTTTAACAATATTAATCTTGCCAATCCATGAACTTGTAAGATTTTTCCATTTTCTGAGGTCTTCTTCAATTTCCTTTTTCAGAGACCTGAAGTTCTTATCATATAGATCTTTCACTTGTTTGGTTAGAGTCACACCAAGATACTTTATATTGTTTGTGGCTATTGGGAAGGATGTCAATTCCCCAACTTCCTTCTCTGCCTGCTTATCCTTTGAATATAGGAAGGCAACTGATTTGCTTGAGTTGATTTTATACCCAGCCACTTTGCTCAAGCTGTTTATCAGCTGTAGGAGTTCTCTGGTGGAGTTTTTTGGGTCACTTAAGCGTACTATCATGTCATCTGCAAATAGTGATAATTTGACTTCTTCCTGTCCAATTTGTACCCCCTTGACCTCCTTATGTTGTGTAATTGCTCTAGCTAGAACTTCAAGTACTATATTGAAAAAGATATGGAGAGAGAGGACAGCCTTGTCTAGTCCCTAATTTCAGTGGGATTGCTTCAAGTTTCTCTCCATTTAGTTTGATGTTGGCTACCAGTTTGCTGTATATTGCTTTATCTATTTAGGTATGGGCCTTGAATTCCTGTTCTTTCCAAGACATTTAGCATGAAAGGATGCTGAATTTTGTCAAATGCTTTTTCAGCATCCAATGAAATGATCATATGTTTTTTTTTTACTTTGAGTTAGTTTATGTAGTGGATTTCATTAATGAATTTCCTTATATTGAACCATCCCTGCATCCCTGGAATGAAGCCTACTTGATCATGGTGGATGATCGCTTTGATGTGTTCTTGGATTCGGTTGGCAAGAATTTTATTAATTATTTTTGCATCGATATTCATAAGGGAAATTGGCCTGAAGTTCTCTTTCTTTGTTGGATCTTTGTGTGGTTTTGGTATCAACGTAATTGTGGCTTCGTAGAAGGAATTGGGTAGTGTTCCTTCTGTTTCTATTTTGTGGAATAGTTTGAAGAATATTGGTGCTAGGTCTTCTATGAAGGTCTGGTAGAATTCTGAACTGAAGCCATCTGGTCCCGTGCTTTTTTTTGGTTGGGAGACTTTCTATGACTCCTTTTATTTCTTTAGGGGTTATGGGACTGTTTAGATGATCTATTTGATCCTGATTTAATTTTGGTGTCTGATATCTCTAGGAAACTGTCCATTTCCTCCAGATTCTCCAGTTGTGTTGACTATAGGCTTTTGTAGTAGGATCTAATGATTGTTTGAATTTTCTCAGTTTCTATTGTTATATCTCCCTTTTCATTTATAATTTTGTTAATCTGGATACTGTCTCTGTACCCTTTGGTTAGTCTGGCTAAGGGTTTATCTATCTTGTTAATTTTCTCGAAGAACCAGCTCCTGGTTTTGTTGATTCTTTGTATGGTTCTCTTTGTTTCTACTTGATTGATTTCAGACTTGAGTTTGATGATTTCCTGCATTCTACTCCTCGTGGGTGAATTCACTTCTTTTTCCTCCAGGGCTCTCAGGTGTGTCATTAAGCTGCTAGTGTATGCTCTCTCCATTTTCTTTTTGGAGGCACTCAGGGCTATAAGTTTTCCTCTTAGCAGTACTTTCATTGTGTCCCATAGATTTGGGTATGTTGTGCCTTCATTTTCATTAAATTCTAAAAAGTCTTTGATTTCTTTCTTTATTTCTTCCTTGACCAAGGTATCATTGAGTAGAATATTGTTCAGTTTCCAAGGGTATGTGGGCTTTCTGTAGTTGCTATTGAAGACCACTTTTACTCCATAGTGATCTGATAGGAGGCATGGGATTATTTCGATCTTTTTATATTTGTTGAGGTCTGTCTTGTGACCAATTATATGACTGATTTTGGAGAAGGTACAATGAGGTGCTGAGAAAAAGGTATATTCTTTTGCTTTAGGATAGAATGTTCTATATATATCTGTTAAATCTAATTGGTCTAAAGCTTCGATTAGTTTCACTGTGTCCCTGTTCAGTTTCTGTTTTTCTGATCGGTCCATTGAGGAAAGTGCAGTGTTGAAGTTACCCACAATTATTGTGTTAGGTGCAATGTGTGCTTTGAGCTTTAGTAAAGTTTCTTTTATGAATGAGGGTGCCCTTGCATTAGGAGCATAGATGTTCAGGATTGAGAGTTCTTCTTGGTGTATTTTTCCTTTGACCAGCAAGAAGTGTCCCTCATAGTCTCTTTTGATGACTTTTGTTTGAAAGTCAATTTCATCTGATATTAGAATGGCTAATCCAGCTTTTTTCCTGAGACCATTTGCTTGTAAAATTGTCTTCCAGCCTTTTACTCTAAGGTAGTGTTTGTCTTTGACAATGAGGTGTGTTTCCTGTATGCAGTAGAATGTAGGGTCCTGTTTACATATCCAGTCAGTTAGTCTATGTCTTTTTATTGGGGCATTGAGCCCATTGATGTTAAGAGATATTAAAGAATAGTGATCATTACTTCCTGTCTTTTTTGATGTTATTTTTTAAATTTGAGTGGTTATCTTCGTTTGTGGTTGCTGAAAAAAGGTTACTATCTTGCTTTTTCCAGGGTGAAGTTTCCCTCCGTGTATTGGTGTTTTCCTCCTATTATCCTTTGGAGGGCTGAGTTTGTGGAAAGATATTGGGTAAACTTGGTTTTGTCATGGAAAATCTTAGTTTCTCCACCTATGGTGACTGAGAGTTTTGCTGGGTATAGTAGTTTTGGCTGGCATTTGTGTTCTCTTAGAGTCTGCATGAGATCTGCCCAGGATCTTCTAGCCTTCATAGTCTCTGGTGAGAAATCTGGTGTGATTCTAATAGGTCTTCCTTTATATGATACTTGGCCTTTTTCTTGTACTGCCTTTAATATTCTTTCTTTGTTTAGTATATTTGGGGTTTTGATTATGATGTGACGGGAGGTATTTCTGTTCTCATCCAGTCTGTTTGGAGTTCTATAGGCTTCTTGTATATTCATGGGCATCTCTCTCTTTAGGTTAGGGGAGTTTTCTTCCATAATTTTGTTGAAGATATATGCAGCATATCCCTTTAAGTTGTAAATCTTCACTCTCATCTATGCCTATAATTCTTAGGTTTGGACTTCTCATTGTGTCCTGAATTTCCTGGATGTTTTGGGTTACTAGCTTTTTGCATTTTGCATTTTCTTTAACTGTTGAGTCCATGGTTTCTAAGGTATCTTCAGCATCTGAGATTCTTTCTTCTATCTCTTGTATTCTGTTGTTGATATTTGCATCTATGTCCACTGATTTCTTCCCAAGGTTTTCTATCTCCAAAGTTGTCTCTGTTTGAGATTTTTTTAGTTGTTTCTACTTCTGATTTTATATCCTGGATGGTTTTGCTTAGCTCCTTCACTTGCTTGTTTGTGTTTTCCTGTAATTCTTTAAGAGATTTTTGTGTTTCCTCTTTCATGACCTCAGCCTGTTGACCAAAGTTCTCCTGTATTTCTTTAAGTGATTTTTGCGTTTCCTCCTTATTGGCTTCTGAATTCTCCTGAATTTCTTTCAATGATTTTTGTGTTTCCCTTATAAAGGCTTCTAACTTTTAATCCATTTTTTCCTGAATTTCTTTAAGAGGTTTATTTATGTCCTTCATATGATCCTGTAACAGCATCAAGACCAGTGATTTTAAATCCAAATCTTGTTTTTCTGGTGTGATGGAGTATCCAGGACATGCTGCTAATGGAGAATTGAGTTAAGATGCTGCCATATTGCCTTGATTTCTGTTAGTAACGTTCCTATGTTTGCCTTTTGCCATCTAGTTCTCACTGGTGTTAGTTGGTCTTGTTTTCAATGTTGGATTCACCAGTGCACGCTTCCTCTTAGCAGCTGGTTTCCTGGTGCACAATTGGCCTCCTGTACTGCCTGGAGACTGTGTGCTGTGGCCCAGGCTGTTCCAGATCCCGAAGCTGAGGCCTGAAGGCTCCCGCCAGAGGCTTCAGGGCTGGATCCTCTGCTCTGCAGGGCCGGACTCACCAGAGCTTGCTGCTTGCTCCCAGCCAGCCTCCGGGTGTACCTCACATACACTTATGTAGCCACAATAATGAGTCAAAGTTATCAGTCAACTTTCCCATATTTTTAATATCCTCGAAATTCTTTCAGTCCTCTCTCTGAATCAGAAGTTATTCAGAATCACAAAATAAACAACAAAACAGTTTATCTTATGATACTGATCAGCTTTAGTGCAATATACAATATAGAAGTACATTTCTGTATGATAGAACGCCAGTGTTTTCTTTTTTCCAGTAAATAGTATGTTTATTCTAAATACTCCTCTTATTACCATAAATTAAACTAAGCAATGTGGAAAAACCTACACTGTTCTAGCACCCTGCTTATCTCAATGTATTGTCTCAATATCACTTTCAACTAAAGACATTTGAAATAGTATCTGAAATCTACATTTTTTATTATTTTCTATATTTACATTTAAGCACCCCAAAAATCTCTTATCCCATACCCCTTTGCCTGCTCACCAACCCACCTACTCCTGCTTCCCTGTCCTGGCATTCCCCTACACTGGGGCATCATTGAGCCTTCTCAGGACCAAGGGCCTCTTCTCCCTATGATATCCAGCAAGGCCATCCACTACTTCACATGCAGCTGGAGCCATGGTTCCATCCATGTGTACTTCTTGGGTGGTTGTTTAGTTCTTGAGAGCTCCGGGTATACTGATTAGTTCATATTGTTGTTCCTCTTATGGGGCTGCAAGCTCCTTCAGATCCTTTGGTCCTTTCTTTAGTTCCTCCGTTGCAGACATTGTGCTCAGTTCAATGGTCAGCTGAGAGCATCCACCTATGTATTTGTCAGGCACTGGCAGTCTCTCAGGAGATAGCTCTGTCAGGCTACTGTAAGCAAGAGCTTGTATCTGGGTTTGATGATTGTATATGGGACAGTTCCCCAGGTGG
The DNA here is from genome assembly GCF_947179515.1 of Apodemus sylvaticus. Taxonomy (NCBI): domain Eukaryota; kingdom Metazoa; phylum Chordata; class Mammalia; order Rodentia; family Muridae; genus Apodemus; species Apodemus sylvaticus. Next base: position 27,609,811 of record NC_067477.1, read on the forward strand.
AGCAGTCTCTGGATGCTCTTTCTTCAGTCTCTGCTCTACACTTTGTCTCTGTAACTCCTCCCATGAATATTTTGTTCCCCCTTCTAAGAAGGACAAAAATATCCATACTTTGGTCTTCCTTTTTCTTGAGATTCTTTTGGTGTGTCAATTGCATCTTGGGTATTCTGAGTTTCTCAGCTAGTGTCCATCTATCAGTGAGCGCATACAATGTGTGTTCTATTGTGATTGGGTTACCTCACTCAGTGTTTTCTTAATAACCTCAATGAATCGAGTTCAAAATGGGATTATTTTTCCTGTGAAACTACTTTCTTTAGGTTAAACAGTCATTGATGAAACATTCAAATGGTACAGACTTCACATGACCAGTGATCTATTTTGTCATGTGTGTCCCTAGTGGTTTGGGAGACATTATTCAGAATGTGGTTGTGTTTATTCTGCAGTATCCCAATCTTCTCCTCTTCCTCACAGCTTTTGTAAACAGTGAAAAAGGCTATGACACTGTTGAGGACATAGTTGATTGAAATCCAGCTTCTTCAGCAACTCTTCTTTTTTCTTTGTAGTGCTCTTCCTTTTAAAATGAGATAAAAATATTCTCTAGCCCATAGAATTCATAGGAATCAAAGGGGTTAATGGAGTTGAGGTCCTGGATGAAAGTTACACAAATATTAACCACCGCCCTACTCTGAGTTGTTTTCGTGCTCATCTTGTACTCTTGATACTTGAATCTGGGACCTTATCTTTAGGAGTTTAACATCTAGGGACACAGCAGTTGGAAGAGGGCAGATGATAAATACAGTAATGAAAGTAAAATTGTAAGCAGAATCTTAGGAACACTCACCAGAGACATTTTCATTTTCTGTCTGCCTGTATCTCTATCTGTGGGCCTTTTTCTTCCATTGTTCCTTCCTTCCTTCCTTCCTTCCTTCCTTCCTTCCTTCCTTCCTTCCTTCCTTCCTTCCTTCCTTTCGTCTTTCTCTCTATCTTTCTCTTTATTTTTTCTTTTTTCTTTCTTTCTTTCTTTCTTTCTTTCTTTCTTTCTCTCTCTCTTTCTTCCTTTCTTTCTTTCTTCTTCCTTAAGGTAGTGAATATTTCCCTGATATTCTTGCCACTACAGAGCCAAACATTTTCTAGGTAGAATTAAATTGTAATTTCTAAGATGAAACTGGTACCTGGAATTATTATTGGGACAACACACAAGAAATAAGCCTTAAAAGATAAACTACTACTGTTATTCTATTAACAGGTATGGTGTTAAACTGACTCATATTGACTTGTTATACCTACACATTAATGCATCTTTGAATTCTCACAAGAAATCTTTTATTTGGAGTAGGTGGAATTAACATAGAGACCTAAAATGGCTGAGATACTGAAAGTAAGATAATGTAGCATTCTTAGCTGACACCTACAGAACACACTTTTCTCCATATGTTCAGATATCATTACAGAAGAGAGAGAGAGAGCACAGTAGCTGTGACAGCATGCACATGATCCATGTTATCTTAAGACTGTTCATACCTAGGAGAGGAGAGCAGAGGAGAGGTAAGGAGAGGAGAGGAGAGGATGGGAGAGGAGGGGAAAAGAAGGGAGAGGAGAGGTAAGCATAAAATTCCCTACCTATACTAGGAGCTATTGACAGTAGATAGCTTTTTATCAACTATTAAAGATTAGTTAGTTATCTTTAATCTGAGATAGTCCGTATACCCCAGAACTCTGGAATGAACTAAGAGCACATGTCCCCTCAACGACAGTTCTCCTCATGCTTCTACTCAGACATCTTCTCATAAAGCAACTCACAACCCATTCTTCACAATATTACCATCCAGGAAAGATAACTCATGACTTCTATCTTATTCTGAGTCACTCTGCAATGTTGTTAAAGTTTCCCTGCAGGGGAACTCAGTGGCTTGCTTCTCATCAGCTCTTGCCCTGTCTTCTTCCCAACAACTGAGTCAGGACTTAGCTGAAATTACCTTGGTGCTTCCAGTTACCAAGAGATGTCTCATGTCTGAAGAGATCGATGAAATTAAGGAGGAGTCATTGAATCTTGAGCCTTAATACTTAGATATGCTGATATCCATGCGAGGTCTTCTCTGTTTTGAGGAGAAAAGGAAGAAAAGGGGAAATGAGGAGAAAGGGAGATGAGCAGAAAGGACTGGGAAAAGAGGAGAGAGGGGAAGCTGCTATCAGAATGTAAAGTAAATAAATAAATTAGTTAATACAAACACACACACACACAAAGCAGAACATACTTGATAAGATCTCTCAGTTAATTTCTTAGAGCTAAATACGTTTTCTTGGCAGCATGGTGTCCTTGGAAGCAGTATCTACCCAATGCACAGATAGGTAGAATTGTTAGAGAGATGAGAACACATCTTATATCATTGCACAGTACCAAAAGTTCACATGTAATTTTGAAATTACAAATGCATCATCTGGAATGGTTGGTTTTTTCTTCATTAAATGTGCTGCTGGAAGAAGTTGTAAATGAATCCGAAAATATATTCTTGTAAGCAAAATTGGGGGACAGTAGGTGTTGGCAAGGATGTGGAGAACAAGGAACACTCCTCCACTGCTGGTGAGATTGCAAGTTGGTACAACCACTCTGGAAATCGGTCTGGCGGTTCTTCAGAAAACTGGGAATGACATTTCCGGAGGACCCTGCTATATCACTTCTGGGCATATACTCAGAGGATTCCCTGGCATGCAATAAGGACACATGCTCTACTATGTTCATAACAGCCTTATTTATAATAGTCCGAAGCTGGAAAGAACCCAGATGTCCCTCATTGAAGGAATGGATACAGAAAATGTGGTATATTTACACAATGGAATACTACTCAGCAATTAAAAACAATGAATTCATGAAGTTCTTAGGCAAATGGTTGGAACTAGAAAATATCATCCTAAGTGAGACAACCCAATCACAAAAGAATACACATGGAATGCAGTCACTGATAAGTGGATATTAGCCCAGAAGCTCTGGATACCCAAGACACAATTAACATAGCAAATGATTCCCAAGAAGAAGGAAGGAGAGGGCCCTGGTCATGAAAAGGCTTGATGCTCATTGTAGGGGATTACCAGGACAGAGAAGTGGGAGGGGGTGATTGGAGAATGGGTGGAGGGAAGATGGCTTATGGGACTTATGGGGAGGGGAGAACCTGGAAAGAGGAAATCATTTGGAATATAAACAAAGAATATAGAAAAAAAAAGGAAAAAATAAAGAAGGAATGGACCCTTTTTTATTAAACATGTAGATATGGTCTAAATAGCTAAGTGATTTTACTAATCACATGTATATTGGTGGTTGATCTTCAATATATTTTCTAAGAAATCTATGAACATTATTTTGGAAACAAGATTCTATTCAAGGCATAGTATCAAAACAGGAGAGGTAGAATTCTACAGACAGATACTGTTTTGTAAATTCCCACTAATAAAAACAAATGAGAGGCTAGAAAGACATCCCTGGCAGTAAAGTAGCTGAAAGTGTTGGCCTTGTAAGAGTGAGGGACTGAGTTTGATTTCCAGAACTTATTTCAAAAAAGCTAAGGACAATAGCTCACTTGTAGTCCCAGTCCTGTAGAATCAGGGCTAAGTAGCTCTCTGGACATTGCTGGGAAGGAGTCTTCCCTAGTTGATGAGTTTCTGGTTAGTAAGAGGTCCTAGTTCTTACTAGCGTCATAAATAGATAAATAAATAAGTAAAGGAAGGATGGTGCTGAGGCCAGAATCTCAGTTCTTTTTTTATGGCTTCATATTCATGTGCACACTTGTGCATGCAAACCAACACTCACCCACCTCCATGCACACATAAAAAGATTGATTTACATGAAAATTATCTACCATAATTTAAACTGTTTTGAAAAACTTTTCAAATCAGATTTAAATAATTTATAAATGTTAGGTGCAAATAAAACATTTCAAACATAGCTGGCTGTGAGTAGGTTTGTTTTACGCTCTACCTTCAAAGCTCATAAAATAAGGCTCTTAATTCTTTTTCTCACATATCATGTTATGTACTTAGAAGAAACCTCTGTTAAGGCCAGTGAAATTGACAAATGGATTTAGTAGATGAGCAGATGCATCCTAAACCTAACAGATGGGTCTCCATTTTCTTAGGTGAGGTGATATAGATCTATTTTATCAAGTTACAGTTATGAGAGAATATGAAGCTCAAATAGTTCATGAACAATTTGAGATACGGGTGGATTTAGGCCACAAAGTGATTGATCTTGAATGTTTATGAAAATAAAAATATAAATGTGTGGTGTTTGAAAAATGTTCCCTCATTGGTAAATTTCTGTTAAATATTAGAAACTCACATTTCAAAGCAATAGTCCCATGCAGAAGAGCTCATAACTTGTGAGTCAGTACATTTGTATAATGTAGTCTCTATAAACACATGCTACAATTGTTGAATTCCATTATCTAAAAACCCAAAGTTAATGAATTTACTAAAAGCTTAGGTGAGAATGCTTAAATTGCAGGGAAAGAAGAAATAGAGGACTTAGAGCTAAGAAAGTTTCTTCAAATCGATTTTTTTTCACTTTTAGCACTACCCTTACCGCTTCCTTGCAATAGGATTATCTCTAGGAAGAAGCAGCAGCCATAGTGGCACAGCCAAGTGTAGAATCCCAGGGAGCTTTATTAGAGGTCTTTAGTGATACAATTATGAGCCTCCAAACCTACTTCTAGCAATATCAGTTTTTAAAAACATGACATTTATATTGTTCCCCCTCATTTGACTTTTTTTCCAAGTTTGTTTCCTTGGTCCCTATTAAAGATTCTTTCATTTGTTCTCTCTGTAAATATAATGCTAATATGTAAAATAAAATACTAATTTGAAGATCTAAAACTTAATTCAAAATGTATACCAAGTACTAATTGCTACAAGGAAATTTAAGAGTTTGCACAATTTTTTTTTTCATTTAGGTTTAATTTACATTTGAAATATTTGAATAGGCTAAGAATTAACAAAATACATTTTCTCCAGCATCATACTAAAATATTTAATACCCATCAAAAATATGGTGCCATTATTCTCTCATGTCAATAGTCTTATTTAAGTAAAATTGTTTATTGAAATACATGTCTGACATTTACACTTGTTAATGAAATGATAGATAGATAAATAGATAGATAGATACTATAAAAACTAACCAAATGTGTTAGAATATTAACATATAACAATAGTTTCAATATCTATCACTACACATAAACTAGAATTGTAAGCTTGAGTTTTGAATGAACACTTGATTGCTTCCTTTTTGCTATGGTAAAATTACTCACATTTCTGAGATGGTAAGCTCCTCTTTCCATATGGCTCAGAAAAACAAAACTGCTTAGCTGAAACTAAATTCTAGAATGGTGTAGTTGCCCATTTATAATGGCACAACAAATTATCACTAACTGGTAGATTCACAAACAATAGAAAGTGCATTTCTTTCCCTCTTCATATGGTTTCATTAATGTATATTTCAAATGTTGCCTCCCTTCCTGGTCCCCCTTCAATGAGTTCTTCATACCATCCTTTGCCTCTGAGAGGGTGATCCCTCACCCACCACCCACCTACAGGTCAACCCTCTCCCATGTACCTGCTTCCCTGTGTCATAAGTTCTTTACATGATTAGGTGCATCACTTCCTACTGAGAATGGAAAAGGCAGTCCTCTGTTATATATGTGCCTGGGGCCATAGACTAGCACATTTATGTTCTTGATTGGTGGATTAGTCTCTGTGAGCTTCCAGATATCTGGGTCAGTTGATAATGCTATTTTTCCTACAGGGTTGCATCCCCTTCAGCTCCTTCTATCCTTCCTCCCAACCCTTCCATAGAGGTCCTGGACCTCAGTCCAATGGTTGGCTGTAAGTATCATTATTAGTCTCAATCAGTTGCTGGTAGGGCCTTTCAGAGGACAGGCATGCCAAGCTCCTGCCTGCAAGCACAATATGGCATCAATTACAGTGTCATGGTTTGGTGCTTTCACATGGGATAAATGACAAGTTGGGCTGGTCACTGGATGGCCTTTGCTTCAATGTCTACTACATATTTGTCCCTGTATTTCTTTTAGTCAGGAACAAATTTTGGTCTAAATTTTTTAAGATAGGTTAGTGACCTCCACTGGAGCCCCTGCCTAATCTACTAGATCTAGTATCTTCAGGTTTCATAAAAAACTCTAGATCAAACTCTCCTACTAACATGGATACAGAAAATCTGTGAAGAAGTCATGTGTATATGTGTGTATGTGTTTGTGTGTGTGTGTGTGTGTGTGTGTGTAAAATCAAACAATGTATGAGGATTATATATCATGTTGAAGTCAAACGCACCTCTGTCATATGAGACATATTTCCAAAAGCAAGTGGATGCAGTCACCCATATCAACATCCAAAAGAGAAACCTACAAGCTTTATTCACTGATTATTTCTAACATCATAGTGTAAACAAAATTAGTCAGCAACAGAAGATTATTATCTATGCTAAGATCACACAGAAAATATCTTGAACCACCTGGGAGTAGAGGAAATGCCTTCATTTAATATCTGGAACAAGAATGTCAATTCTCATCAAGGTTATACAGGATAGCATTAAAAATTCCAATTTGCACAAGGCAAGGGAAATTGATGATGAAGGGGAAACCATGAAGAAGTGAAATGTGTTTATTTCCAAATAAAATTACAATTTATTTGGGAATTTCTAAGAAGTCTGTTGAACTACCTGCCATAGAAAATCAACAAAAGTTACATGATGTTCATGAAGAATCATTCATATTTATATACATTAACCTTGTATATGTGGGAATCAGAATAAAATAAATACCACATAGAGTCTCTACTAAGGGGGGGGGACTCCTAGGGTATGCACCTCACAAAACATGTATTTTGGAAATTACTGATCTATTTCTTTGAAAAATCTAAAACCTTAATCAACAAGGAAAGATACTGTGTGTTAAAGAGTTAGATGTTTCATAGGGTAAGAGTACCAATCTTTTGTTCCTAATCTGTATGTTTAGTAGAGTTCCTAGAAAATGTACAGAAATGCTTCATTGTATATATGGACAAGCTGATTTTATAGTACAGACACAGTGAAATATACAGGTTTTCCAAATGGAAAGGAATGCATGGAAAAGAAGAATATACCGGGGAGGACTCCTACTATGTGCTATTAAAGCTTATTGTACACCTGCAGCATCCAATCCAGATCCTTTCATCAGGAGAATAGGCAGATGAATGGAACACAATAGGTATAATAAAGGTTTCAAATATATTACTGTACAAATGACAAAGCTATGTTGAGAAAATTGTATGATTTTCCTAAGAAAACTAAACATTTGACTAATATTAATCTTTAAATAGCACTGCAGGGTACTTATATCTGAGGAAAGAAAACAAATATCCACCCAAATCTATTCATGCCAAATTTCATTTAACTGTTTTGCATTGTACATCTCCCAAATGGAAAACAAGACAAATGAGTAAGCTATGATATGTTCTTATGGGATAGTACTCATGACATAAAGGAATCGATAAATAGTAGATGCAACAAATAAGTTTTGGTTTTCCAAATTTAAAAAAAGTAATCACTACAAAGAAATTACTCACTATACATTTCACCTGCAAAACACTTCAACTGCAAAACACTTCATCTGCAAAAAAATAACAAAATGAAAAATAACATGGATAGTAAGTAGATCAGCCATTGTAAGAAGTTAGGAATAAAGTGGGGAAAATGGAGGTGTCTTTAAAAGAACCAAAACCCCATATCTTTTCAAAGAGTTGTGAATGTAGTACTAGTAGATTTCCAAAGTGATAAAATTAAACATAGAGTGTCTGTCTACATAGTACTGGTAATCATAATGTTAGCATGGTCCTGTATGTAAACTGTAAAAATCTTGTGAAGTATTTTTGTTGGAATCAGGGAGAAGTCTCACAGGATCTTTTCTATGTTTTTATTTTTAAGCTAAGATAGCATGTATGTTGTATCTGAGAAATAGTGACTGAGAGGCATTATTTGAGGCCATCATAAGATTTAGCCTATCGCCAAAAGTTCTGGACTCTTGTGACTATTCTATATTTGCTGTGAGCATGATTGCTTCGGGTTAAACAAAGCTATTGTTCATTTATACTTCTTCCATAATGAGAGTCATCTCTCTCACAATGAGGCTTATTATGGGCTAGTAGAAGTAGGTTGTATGAATGATCAGTAATAGTATGATACATAGGATACTGCTTAGCAAGTTGTGAGTTCCAGTCTCAGAAGTCATGGAAGGCAGATCATAAAGAACTGGGTAATTAAGGAAAATTCAATGAGTTGCAGACAGTTGAAGCATACTTTACTCACTGTGAGTCAAGATTCTTGTTATATTGATATTAAACCATATCACAAATCCTGGCATTTAGCCAGATGTTAGTCATAACTCCATAATGTTTGATGTCATTTTTCATATATGCTGCCTCCTTGTATTTCCTCAATTATCCTGTGTGTGCCATAAACAGATCATTCAAGTTAGCTGTGTCAGTACCATGTTGTATAAACCTTATATATGCGTGTACTTTATACTTTTCAACCTCTTAAGAGATTTTATGAACACAAAACACTCAAATTTTGTTTTTTATTTTTCCATGTTATTTTGATAAATGCCTATCCTGAACCTACAGAACTAAAAGTATTGGATGATTATTTAACACCTGTAGTAATTGCATTTATCATTAATATTTTTTAAAATGTTCAACAAAAGCACATTAAAGGAGATAATCACTTTTTGTTCACAAGTTGAGTGAGTAGTCAGTCCTTCATGGTGAGGAAGGAATGATGACATGACCACGAGGCAGCTGCCCCATTAACAAACACAGGAAGCAGAGAAAGATGAGGTGCCAGTACTCAGCACATTTCTTTTTAGAAATCTAGGAACACAGCTCCTGAAAAAATGCCTATATATATTTAGAATAAGTTTTCTCACTACAATTAACTCAATTTAGAAATTTTCTCACAGAGATTTGTTTCTGAGATGATTCTAGATCCTACCATGCCACTGACCAATATTAATCATCCTAATATCTAAAGCTTAATTCTAAAATTATGTCAAGGTTTGCCAACATGTGCAGCTCAGATGCTCTCTCAAGATTTTATAAAATAAGGAGATGTTAGGTCATAGGGTGATTCTGTGTCTTCTAATTTCTTTAATTAAAAAAAATGCAGATCATATAGTCAAAATATATTCTCTAGTCTAGGTGTCTCTAGAAGTATCTATTATTAGATATTTCTTTCTTAATACACTCATTCATTAATTATTTGTGTATACCTGTGGAGGCTGCATGTGTCACAGCACACATGTGAAAGTCAGAGGGTAGCTCACAGGAATGTTTTCTTCTACCATGTGGCTCCTAGGATTTGAACTTAGGTCATCTGGCTTCATGGTGAACATTTCTAGCGAGTGAACCATTACCTGTCACTTGACGCTTTGCAAATATGAATGGAAATAAGATGATTACAAAGTACCACTGTGATCCATAAACTTTTCATGACACCAAGAGAAGCTCCTTAAAATAAGATATATATTTTTGTCAAAGAACTATTAAGCTATGGGTAAAATTTGTATGAATTTTAATACATCATTGTTTAGAGTATGGAAAAGTAGTAGATTTGCTAATGTGTAGGGAAAACCTTATCTTCCAGCTATATTTTTACATACTCATAATCACTGCCTAGGAGCATTGCATAAATCTAATACAAGATAACCATATACATTGTAAAACATCTAGTCAACTTTTCTACTATAACATATTCATCTTATTCACATACTAGTCAGTATTCTGAGTTATGATAAAATTACATAATTGTAAATTTTCATTGTCCTTTTGATCTAATCATCTCTGTTTAAAAGATGGAACATGCAAAACATTTAGTCAATTTTGCAATAACATTTTATGTCCTACCAATTCAATACCTGCTGTGTCTGTCCTCAGATACAATTATGTGATTGAGAGATTTAACAGTCACTTTCCATATAGAAGGCATTAACATAATTTTAAACTAAAGTAAACCCTAGGAAAAATAATATTATGTCAAATTGTGGTACTTTTATGAAGTTTTAGTAAACATTCATGTAGCTGGTTTCTGCATCTCTATATTCTATAATTATTAATCCTGGATGTTGGGAACATTTAACGTTCCCAAATGTACACACTAATTAAACACTTCAGCCAAATAGCTTAGGGAGAAATAAACCAATATATATCTAGGTTAAGTGTGTAACAAATTGGATTAGCTAGTAATACTTCTTTAAAGAGATAACTACACCTAAAATGTCACAGCAACAGCACTACAGTTTGACTATATTCTAAGGTGCTTAAGTTCCTATGCAATTTCATAATTAAACATATACAAAGATAAATAGACACATGTGTAAGAAAATATCAATCTGTGCTCTGAAACAGTCCATCTTTTCAATCTGTCCTCCACAGAGCTCAATTTTACTTTTAATACTACCTCTGAATTGTTCCTATAAAAGCTGTCTCACTTCACATATGTCTCCAGATTTCATTATCAGGACTGTCCCTAAAGGAAAGCTAAGTGGTCACATGTTTGATAGAATTTGAGAGTTGATATTGAAAGACATACCCCTAAAAATGAATTCCCCATCTGTCTTTCATGGTCTCTAAAATCATATTACTTCAGATGTATCCTATACTTACAACCATCATGTTTCAACAAAATCACTTCTAAAATAAAATTATGGTGAACATGAAAGTTGTAAAATATGACTATCTTTGTAAATTAGCATTTAGAATTTAAAGATTTAAAATTGGCTAAAATCTTTGAATACCTCTAGATTATTTTAAATAAACCATGATTTTTATAAGGCAAAACTATTGGAAATTCTAGGTACATTTGAAAGAATCTACCTTTTGTAACTCAAATAAATGAAGATATCTGAGAAAAAGCACATTATCATACTATATATGTATAATATATGCTATATATACTAAATACGTATAACATATATTATATATGTATATTTATATATTATATATAATTATAAATATAATTATTGCATATATATGCATATATAGTTAAAACACTATATGTTATGGTCCAGCACTATATCAGACAGTATTATAGTTCAGCATCAGAAAAAGGACTTCAGGGTCATGTGAATAAAAACCTTTCCTTTTAACTTGTTTGTTTAGGTCACTTGCTCTTGAGGCAATCTCTGTTACATGTATTTCATTAATCACTAGGTTGGCTGAAAGTTGGAAAATATCGTCTTAGCTTGACTGAGGTTGTCAATATGAGTCTAGTTTCAAATAGTGAGATAAGTTCTTCTATATGTCTCCTTTACCTTGGACCACACATGAGCTAGCATCCTTTCACATGGCAATGGTATATCACTCCAAGAAAATGACTGATGTTTGTCGAGCATTAGTCACTGAATTATCTCATTGCCATGGATTATTAGATTATATGTAGCTTTCAAAACTTTTGTAAAGCGTTCAGAACAATGATGAACCTTAACATATATCTTGACAAAGAGTCATGGTAGATCATGTTTTCTAATTCCAAGCAGTGATTCATATAATATAAAATATAATATAATACAATATAATACAATATAAAATAAAATAATTCATGAAGAACCAGTACCAACAAAGTTCACCTACTGAATTACACTATGTACTGTGAAAAGTTGGGTAGTAAGTGTGTTGAAGGATAGCTAGGCATTCCGTAAAATTTGGAGGGACCAAGATGTATGATCACTGTGTACTTGAATAGCTGCTGATAGAGTTAAGCTCTTCTAGGTAACTCCATCAGATAACAAATCTGGGCTATTTGAAAATACAATATGCTTTTGGGAGCTCTGAGTCATTTGGAGCTGAAATAAGGCTGTGAACTGTTGTGATTGGGCTGTTGGTGGCATCTTACTGACAATTCTGGAGCAAAGATGGATGAAAGCCATCCTATGGGAGAAGTTGGATTAACCATGTTTTTGTAGCATGCTAGAATTGAAAACCAGAATATGAGATAGTGGAGACTGAATATACTGGACAACATTTTAAACAAAATTGTTATGGGTCTTTTTTGATTGAATGTACTGTGCAAGTTTTACCCAAAGGTCTTTCATCATGAATTTCAAGGACCCTTGTGGGAGCACTGTACATACAACACACAACTGATTGTTTTAAAGGTGGCTGTGCAGATACTCTACAATAGCACATTATACAACTGATTCTTTTTCCAACATGAAATATCACCATTAAAGGAAATTCCTGCGCAGGAACAAAGAAAATACAGTGAGTTACAGGGAAAGTTCTCTTTTATCTGGCATAGGAAAAGCTCTACAGTGTTGGATAAATTGATATGTTGTGGTCATTTAATTCTCCTAAGTAAGACTGTACTCAAGGAAACATCTGTGAAGAAGTACAATTTCACAAAATAAGCATACTGTTTTCTCATATATTTTATTTATTGAATTTTCAGGATTGTGCCTTATTGTAAGACTGTCCCTATTAATTAAAGATTGCCCTCATTTTAATAAAATATTTCAGAGTTCCTAGATACTTGAAAAGTATTAATGAAATTGCACATGAGTCTGAAGGTTTTGATTTTGGTCATTGGTGTGACATGGTAGATCTTCATTCCCCCTCCTTGTCCTGACAAGGAGAGCAGAATTTGTATTTTCCTCATCATTAGACCTTATGCAACAGTAGTCTACATTGGACAATGATTATTCTGAATAAAGGAGACAATGGGACAGGCTGATTAAAGAAACTGCCTATAGCCTCAGAAAAATCATATTTTCTCTCTTGAAACACTAGTCTTCTAGCCAATCATACATAGCCACAGCCAGTATCCACTAGAGACTGTTGCTAGAGTTTGAAGCTTGACACACTCAGTATTGACAACTCAAGTCTTTCTAAGCAAAAGACTCATGGTGTCTTCCTTAATGCATCTGTTGGGTAGATCTCATGAACTTATTTTTATGCTTTTATTGCTTTAGTATAATTTAAGTAGAGATGTTGACTTTTATTTGAGGATCCTTTTCGTGTTTATCAAATGATCTAAGACATTAGTTATGGTGAGAAAGGCTTCCTGTGCAAATATCTTTCACCAATACATTCAGTGCTAGAGAGACAGACATACACTTTCTGTCACTTGGGCTCTGCTCCAAGCAATACAACTGTCTAATAATTACTTTGTAATTTGTAAGGGACTCACAAGTTACTCTAAAAAGTATTCTTTCTGTTTATATTTGAGGGAACTAATTTCTCTTTGGTCATTAGGTTAGTGTTAGAAGTGAAATTAATTTAAAAATTTAATTTTTAATTAGCTCCCACAAATTGTATGACTACAGACCTAAAAAATGCTAAGCAAAATGCTACCTAATAATTTATTGTTTTCAGCAGGTTTTAACTCCATACATTGTCTATTGCACTGAGATGATACTCAGGTGTTTATTGCAATTGCTTCTTTAATTAAAAAATATACTCACCTTTAAAAAATAATGACTTCATGAAATTCACATGCAAATGGATGGAACTAGAAAATATGGGTTATGTGAGGTAACCCAGTCACAAAAGAACACATATGATATGTACTCACTGATAAGTGGATATTAGGAAAAAAAGCTTCCAGTTCCCATAATACAACTCAAAAGCCATATGAAGCTCAAGAAGAAGGAATATCAAAGTGTGGATGCTTGAGTCCTACTTAGAAGGGGGACAAATTAATTATGAGAGGTAGGGAGCTGGGAGGGAGAAAGGAGGGGGGAGGAAAATGGGGGACAGGATCAGGTGTGGGAGGAGACATTGAGGTGGATAAGTACAGAGGATCAGGAAATTGAATTGAGGTATATAGCAGTGGGGGATGGGGAGCTGGAGGCAGCCACTCGAAAGTCCCAGATGCCAGGCTTCCAAGGACATTGAGAGAACTAGTGAAGACCCAGAGGTTATCCAGAGGTTAGGCATGGCCCCAGTCGAAGGATGGTGTCATCCAACCATCTCAAAAATATTAACCCAGAATAATTCATGTGTAAAGAAAATGCAGGGACAAAAAGTGGATCAGAGACTGAAGGAAAGGCCATCCAGAGAGTGCCCCACCTAGGTATCCATCCCAACTACAGGCAACAAACTCAGATATTATTGCTGATGCCAAAAAGTGCTTGCTGACAGAAGCCTAGCATGGCTGTCCCCTGAGAGGCTCTGCCAGAACCTGACAAATACAGATGCAGATGCTCACAACCAGCTATCAGACTTAGCATGGGAACCCAAATGGAAGAGTTCAGGGAAGGACTGAAGCCACTGAAGGAGTTTGCAACCCTATAGGAAGAACAACAATATCAACCAACCAGGCTCTCCAGAGCTCCCAGGGATTATCCACCAACCAAAGAGTACATATGGAGAGACCTATGGCACCAGATACTAACAGAGGATTCCCTTATCTGGCATCAGTGGGAAGGCAGGCCCTTGATCCTGTGGAGACTTGATGTCCTAACATAGGGGAATGAGGTGAGGTGGGAGTATGTGAGTGGGTGTGTGGAGGAGCTCCCCCATAGAAGCAGGGGGAAAGGGGAGATGGGATATGGGTTTGCTCAGGGGAAACCAAGACACAGAATTATCGGGTTATATGTGGGGTCCTGCATCAGCTCTGCCACAGGGCTCTGCTGCTGCAGCCTGAACGCAGGAAGCTGACCACTCTTTTTTTTTTTTTTTTTGATTTTGCAACCTTTATTTTTACTAAAACAACCCGGATGAGCCAGGCTGAAGAGATGTGACATTAGCCAATCAGCGTTGTGTTACTTGTGACCTCTCTGTTTTCTTTTTTTCTTTTCTTTTTTTTTTTTTATTATTTTTTAAGTTAGACCCCAGGGAACCAAATAACCCTATTAAAAATGGGGTACAGATCTTAACAAAGAATTTTCACCTGAAGAAATTCGGATGGAGGAGAAGCATCTTAAAAAATGCTCAACTTCATTAGTCATTAGGGAAATGCAAATCAAAACCACCCTGAGATTTCATCTTACACCAGTCAGAATGGCTAAGATTAAAAATTCAGGAGACAGCAGGTGTTGGAGAGGGTGTGGAGAAAAAGGAACACTCCTCCACTGCTGGTGGGGTTGCAAATTGGTACAACCACTCTGGAAATGAGTCTGGCGGTTCCTTGAAAACTGGGCACCTCACTTCCAGAAGATCCAGCTATACCACTCCCGGGCATATACCCAGAGGATCCCCCACCATGTAATAGTGATACATGCTCTACTATGTTCATAGCAACCCTATTTATAATTGCCAGATGCTGGAAAGAACCCAGGTATCCCTCAACAGAAGAGTGGATGCAAAAAATGTGGTATATCTACACAATGGAGTACTATTCAGCCATTAGAAACAATGAATTCATGAAATTCTTAGGCAAATGGATGAAGCTGACCACTCTTACCTGAAGCCTTCCTAGCTGGGTGGGTATCAGGCTGTGGGAAAGCCACGCCATTCCAGGATTGGGGAAATGCTGTCTGAGGGTCAGGACTGCTGGACCTGGCTCTGGACTCCCTGAGCCTGCAAGGAGGCCAGGGCTGTCTGATTCTCAGGCTCTTCCACACCCAGGCACTGTTGGGAGCCACAGAAGAGCAAAGAATCTAGTGCGGGTCTGCAGGCCGGTTCTAGCCCAATATGAGGGTTCATGAGTTCTTGATGGTTTCAGGCTTGAGCTATAGTTTTGGGCGTGGTGATCTCAGTGGCTGGGAGAGCTGAGAGGGCTTCTATGGGAGATTAGAGGTGGCTCTGTAGGGAAGGCCTTCTCTGTGGCTCTCCACCTCCATCCTAATAAAAGAGACAGTCCATGGTTTTAAGGCATTATTGTCATGGTGGAAGGCGGCTGATTAAAACCTTTCCCCACATCTCAGGATGTTCCTGAGGTTAAATCCCTTTTTCAGGGAGAGGATTGTCTGGGAAGGAAGGCTTATTGGCTAAGTCTCCAAGTCTTTAGGTACCTCATTAAAGTGAAGATTTGTCTTGAGCCTATGTGACCTGTCACTACATCCTTTATATTTAGAGGGCCTTGGGGAGTTACCCTTATATGACTGATGGCCACAAAACTATTGAGGGTTGCAGCTAGAGACAGGCCTGGCGCACCAGAGTCAGGTAAAGTGCCTACCATCCCTTCAAGGTTACTGGGGTTTCTAGTCTTAGCTCAACCAGAAACCAGGTTGCCTTTCAGGATCCCAGAGGGGATAACACTTGAAATGTCAGTAAATAAAACAACCAATAAAAATATTAAAAATCTAAAAAAGTCTCATGTCCAGTTTTCTGAGGAACGTCCAGACTGATTTCCACAGTGGTTGTACCATCTTACAGCGCCACCAGCAGTGGGGGAATGTTCCTCTTTCTCCGCATCCTTGTCAACACCTGCTGTCTCCTGAGTTTTTGACTTTAGCCATTCTGACTGGTGTAAGGTGAAATCTCAGGGTTGTTTTGATCTGCATTTCCCTAATGACTAATGATGTTGAGCACTTCTTAAGGTGCCTGTTGGCCATCTGAATTTCTTCAGGTGAAAATTCTTTGTTAAGATCTGTACCCCATTTTTAATAGGGTTATTTGGTTCCCTGGGGTCTAACTGAACATGAGACTTCCAGAGGACCCTTCTATACCATTCCTAGGCATATACCCAAAGGATTCCCCGGCATGCAATAAAGACACATGCTCCATTATGTTCATAGCAGCCTTATTTATAATAGCCAGAAGCTGGAAAGAACCCAGATGCCCCTCAAAGGAGGAATGGATACAGAAAATGTGGTATATTTACACAATGGAATACTACTCAGCAATTAGAAACAATGAATTCACAAAATTTTTAGGCAAATGGTTTGATCTGGAAAATATCATCCTAAGTGAGGTAACCCAATCTCAAAAGAATACACATGGAATGCAATCTCTGATAAGTGGATATTAATTAGCCCAGAAGCCCTGAATACCCAAGGCACAAATTGCATAACAAATGACTCCCATGAAGAAGTATGGAGAGGGTCCTGATCCTGGAAAGGATTGATCTAGCATGGGAAGGGAATATAAGGACAGAGGAAAAGGAGGGAGGTGATTGGAGAAGGGATGGAGAGAAGAAGGTTTATGGGACATATGGGGAGGAGGGATCCAGGAAAGGGGAAATCATTTGGAATGTAAACAAAGAATATAGAAAATAAAAATATTAAAAGAAAAAAGAAAAAATTAAAAAAATACAATTCAAAGTGAAATAAATAAATAAATGAAATTTCTCATGAGCTTTGGGCATTATCATTCTTTGGGAGTGAGGTTACAGCTCAAAGTTAGATATTTCTCTGTGAAACTATGTTTTCTTTTCTTGGAAGAGAATTCTCTCTTTTTTGAGAGTGTAAAAAAGCTGCATAAAGGAAACATCTACAGCTACTTAAAATCTCTTAAAATGTTGAATACCTTTTGCCAAATAATATTCGTTCTTATAATCTTTCACTTATGTTGCTGACTAGATACAATGCTGTAAGAATGATTATATAATGTCTAATCTTCTCTTCCCTAACTTAGTAACATGATTTCAGCTACTTTCTGAGTAGAACATTTCCCCCATTTTTATTGCCTTTTCTCCCGATTAGAGATGGAGGATAGCAATAGTAGCTATCATTATTGAAGATCTGCCATTTCTTGCTGCAGCTATCACTATAATTCCTGACTGAGAGGTCAAACTATGAGACAACAAATAACTTCCTCAAGGTCATAAGGACTGTGAGCTTTTCAGCCAAGATTCAAGCCTAAATTCTATTCCCTTCCCTGTAATATACAGAGTATCTGAGAGGATTCTGCTGTGATAAGACAGCCAAAGTGCTTAGTTGGAGCAGTGCTGGTGTTTATTTGACTGTACATAGACTTCTTTCATAGAACCATGTGCAAAGTATATTTTTCTTTTAAAAAGCTTCAATTACCATATATTGTGGGTTTAAGTGAAAGAGTCCTATAAAGTGACCCATGTTTCTCTGTATAAACACTCGGGTTTTGATTTAATGTAGAGGTTTCCCTATCCTGCCGTTACTCTAAGCAGTTGCAGCCCTGGGGCAAAAAGTAGGAAATTCAGTGTTCTGTTGAGTTGCTCATTAGACCTCACAGGACCAGGGAAAATAGGCAGCAAGCTGGGTGAATATATAGGCATCTTTACATTGACTGCTTAGTCTCACTGAATATCAGACTAAGAAAAGATCTGTAGAGTGACTGGAGAATGGGCTCAGTGGGTAAACTGGTTGCAAATATTAGAGTCAACATGCCCAAGTCTTTCAGTAAATATAAATTAAATTTAAAGCACTATGAGAAATATAGTCTGCATTTCATTATATAATAGTGAAAAGACAGAAGAGTTAAAATTAGAGACACATGAAAATACACACTCACAAAGAGAAAGAAAGGAAGCTGGAGAAAGAACAGGATAGTAGAGATATACCAATTCTGGGGGTTTTCTGACCATGTAGTCTATAAAAGTATGATTAGTTCAGTGTGATTTCCTTTGACAGATAATTAAGAAGCCTATGCGTAAACAGTACTTACAGAACCTGCACACACACACTTCCGCACATGCACACAAGCAGGCACACACTGAAACACATAAATAAATTAATTAAAACATACAAAAAGATTTGACTGGGAACGACATACCATTGCCAATCTCTGACCGTCACATGGCCTACACAAAGGAGGATATCTATATACATATATGCCCTCCTCAATCAAAGCTCCAAGAGAAGTAAAGGTGTATTTGGCTTAAATATACTGCATTCCAGGAAATCTGAGGGAGAAGCCAATGCAGGCACTTGAATCAGGCAGGAATCTGGAGGCAGGAGTATTGCAGGGTTATGGAGGAATGCTGCTGAATGGTTTGCTTTATGTGATTGCTTATCATGTCTTCTTACAGAATAAAGCTCATGGGTTGCATAAGCAGCAATGAGATGGACCCTCCCACATTAAACATTACTTAAATTGTCCTATAGGTGTGCCTACAGTGCGGATTATGGGCATTTTCTAAATTGAGAATCCTTCCTCCCAAATAACTCTAGTCAGTGTCAAGTTGACAGAAAACTAGCCAGCATATTGTGATTTGAATAAGACATCTTCCCCTTGGCTCGTGTTTTAACTCCTGATACCAAGTTGGAGGTGTTGTATGGAGAGGTTCTGTAAACTATGGAGGGTAGAGCCTTTTTAGCAGTTTGGTGAGTAGGGAAGGATTCCATGGTTACCAGGTAGTCTCCCTGTATCTGTTACTGTGGCTGTGTTACCTTCTGGTCTCCCACTGCTGTCTGAATGACTTCCCCCCATGAAAGAATATATTCCTTCATACTTTAAACCTGAAAATCCTCTTCCTTCTTAACCCACGCCTCTCCTGAATGAATGAAAGGGTGGGTTGTTCAGGTGTTCTCACAGCAAGGAGAAAATAAGCCAATACTGTGGATTTTTTTCTTAATTTTTTTCTCACTATTTTTGACTTTTCTTTTCAAGAGTGAATCAATAGCTTTGCTTAGAGCTCAATTTTTGGAAAATCTTTGAATATTACCATCTCTTGCAGAAGCCTACAAATGGCAAGCATGGAATCATTGCCACATTGCAAACTAGAGTCTATGATAACGTTATTTCAGGTTAGCCGTGGAGTATGTGGATATATGACCAAAGCTGTACTACATTTGGTGAGGTCTGAATGAGCTAAATTTGATGAACTGTTCAAATGGATCAAACAGTTCACTTCTTATTTTTTTCTTTCCCCAAACAAACGTGTGTTAACATTAATATGTTGCTTCATTTTCTTATTCTCAATGAATAAACATATGTTATACCTTTGTCTTACACACACACACACACGCATGCATGCATACTTCCACACCATTTTGAGATTTATTTACATAATATTTAAGGTTAACAGTTGCAAAATGAATTCTCAGAGGTTATGAAATAAGACTTACATATTCTTTTATGTGACTTTTACTTCCACACATTCTAAAACTTCCTCTGTCAAACCTATACCACTGGAATGGAAGGAATTTTATTTTACTGTGCTACAAATGCATTAAAAGAGTAGCTGTCACAATGATTGTTTTCATAACACGACTTTGTATTCATAAGAATCCTAAAACCTGAGGATCTCATAGACAAAAAAGAAAAGAGAACTAAGTACTTGCTATATTTTAAATTGATTTCAGTAGAATCCACTGATGGTGTTGGCTGCTTTTTATTTTTCCTCTCTGGAATACAAGTAGGGATGAAATCAGGGGTGCTGACGGGAAGAGCTATCGCCTTTCTCAGCATAACATGAACTGTTTGTGTCAGCACACATGAATCACAAAAGTCTGTTCATAAAGGATGGATTAATTATTATTTTTTTGCTCTAATGGCCTTTTATTCGTGTTTTTTATGCCCACATTTGTTAACATTACTCAAATCTTCTCTTCATTTTTAATGAGTCCTTGGAAAATTGACCTAGTACTCGTCCTATTTATTAGTACTGTAGGATTCATTCACATTTTGTTAGCCAGGACAACATACAAAAGAGGACACTCATTTGACTGAAGGGAAAACAAAAGCTGTGCATCATTGAGGTTAAAATCAGACAAAGAATTCACTAATGGCTTTGGGAGACCTTGCCTTGGACTTTGTAAATGGAAAAACAAGCAGCACATCCTACTATTTGTAAGAGTGGGCTCAATATTCCTTAGGGACACAACCTTATGTATCTATTTTGTTGTTGGCTTGTAATCAAAAGTTTGATTTTAGGGTGCCAAGAGGAGACTTAAAAGGGTAATGTTTTCTAATGTTAAGTGAACTTCTTGTTATCACAGACTGTAATATTCAAGGTCTCTGGCCTTCATAAGTTTAAAGTCTCTGAGGTAAATGATTGTCATGTCTTAAGCATTTTTGCTTACCAAAACCAATTTGCAATACCAATACCAATATTTTGTAGGTAATATTGACTATTTGTTTACAGAATAAATAACTGTAATCTCCCTTATTATTAGCTGATCAAGTAAAATGAACCTTCTTGACAAAAGACACCTAAAAATAGCAATTTAATATTATGCTGGTGGTTAAGCTAATATTTTATGTATGCAGTGTAGATTTGTGGTGATGTTATAAAAAATTATCATGAAATAGTTGGTTTAAAGCACCTGCGATTGATTTTTTCACCAAATTGAAGGCCAGTAAAATCATATTTAAGTATCAAGAGACTATATAGACTATTCTAGGATGATGTCTACTTTGCTTTCCCTGTGTTGGTGGCAATATCTATCCATCCTAATTCATAGTTCTGTGTTTTGATTATCTGCTTGAGTTCAGTCACTTACTGCTTGGAAGATACTTTAGTGCCCAAGCCTCCCTTCCTTTATCTGGCAGAATAAAGATCTTGCTACCTATCTATGGAATCAGTAATGAGGTCAATTTGAAACTGCACATATCAATTTTAACATTGTACATCACATATTTAAAGAACTGTAGCAAATATCATGTTAAACTAATATAGTAAAAATCTAGAATTAGATTTAAAATTATTTTTATTTGTCTGTACATGTTCATGTATGTTGCTGTGTGTGTGTGTGTGTTTATGTAGTTATAGAGCTGTTAGTACATATCATTGTGTACAGGTATATATATATATGCCATTATGCGTGTAAAGAGGCCATGGGGAAATGAATGTCCTCTATTTTTCTTGGTCATATTTCCTTGAGAAAGGGTCTCCCATTGAACCAGAAGTTCACTGGGATGCTGGCCAGAAAGCTCACAATATCTTCCTGACTCCTTTGATTCGACTGCAGATATACAATTCAGGCATTACAGATATGTGTGTCCACACCTGACTTTCTACAGGTATGCTGAGGATCTGAATGACATCTGTATGTTTGTGTAGCAAGCATTTTTGCCCAGTGAACCATTTCCTAGCTATTAGTATTATTCTTTTTATGATGGTACCTTTTAGTACACAACAGAGATAAAATACTAAAGCAAAATTTCCTGCCAGAGTTCAGTGAAATGACAAGATAAAGTGTGGCTGAGAACTCAAGGGACATCATAAGAGCAAATCCAAGTCAAGTAGCAGTTCCCAAATGTTAGCTTTGGGTAATACATGCTTCTTAGGGGATGCTCTTGCAAGTCTTGTTATATAAAATAAAAACTAAACAACTAAAAGAGGAAGAAAAAATAGTGTGTTGTGGTGTAAAGGTAATGGGGTCAGCACCGTACTGAAGAAAGTAAACATGGGAGAAGAAAAGAATTCATTTCCTTCAAAGGCAGAATTTAGAAGATGACATTAGATTTGTGATAAGAATAGGGTATTAGGGAAAGATAAGCTTGGTACAAGTTAATGAACAAATGGGGAAGGGAAAAAAGTTTAAGTTGCTCAGAAAATAAAATCATAATGACAACAGCCCAGCAATTCTTTTTTCGAGACAGGTTTTCTCTGTATAGCCCTGGTTGTCCTTGAACTCACTCTATAGTCCAGGCTGGCCTCGAATATAGAACTCTGCCTGCCTCTGCCTCCCAAATATTTGGATTAAAGGCATGTGCCACCACTGGCCAGCTCAGTCCCAGCAATTTTAATACCAAAATATGTGCAGGTATACTTCTGCTCAGCGTTCCATACCTTTTGATCATCTTCACATTGTGCAGGGAGGTTGTACTGCTAGTTTCTCATAAATTCTGTAAGGGAAGCTGAGACACAGGTCATGGAGACCTGTTAATGAAGCACAAATTAGTAAGCAATGATCAAAAGCATTCTTCGGGGCAAAATGATTTTTAGTCTACACTCTTCTGCTCTTTTCTAACTAAAAAAAATATATATATATATATATATATATATATATATATATATATATATATATATATATATATATATATATATACATATATATACAGGTCATATATATGACTGCTGCTCCTGCTGCTCAAATGTGCAAATTTGAGCCCTGACTCTCAAAGTGGCCCAGAGGCACAGCTAACCATCTTGCCTCTCAGTTCCTCTCTTTATTTATAAATATAGATATCCACACAAGGGGGAAGCAAGCAAAATCATTAAAGAGAAACACTCACTCTGAAATAGCTAAAATTATGTAAGAACTTAAATTTTAATCAGATACCAAATTGTTTTGTTACTTGAAATAAATGAAAAAAAAGTTGTTTGCTCTTTATTCTTATACATTGGATTTTATAAATGAAAATGCCTTTCAATATTTTCATTTTTTCTAAAAAATACTGTTATATTTTTCTTCATTGTCCTATTTCCCTTCAAAAGGTGTTAAAGGAAATCTAATATAAAACTGAAGATTACTGTTCAAATGGATGTTTTTATCAGAATTTACCAAATTACAAATGACTCACAGTATAAATGAGTAGCCTGATATGTATATTTCTTTTTTAAATTAAAATGTTCTATACTGCTTCACTGAGTCTTTCCAGAACAAGGGGCCTCTCCTCCATTCTTCTTGTACCTCATTTGATGTGTGGATTGTGTTTTGGGTATTCCAGTTTTCTAGGTTAATATCCACTTATTAGTGAGTGCATACCATGATTCATCTTTTGAGTCTGGGTTACCTCACTTAGTATGATGTTCTCTAGCTCAGAACAGGGAAGTGGGAAGGGTTGGGTGGGAAAACAGAGGGAGCAAAGGGGACTAATGGGACTTTCGAGGAGTGGGGGTCCAGAAATGGGGAAATCATTTGAAATGTAAATAAATATATCAATAAATTAAAAAAAATTAAAATGTGTGAGGCAAATTTAACACCATACATTCTTCTTCCATTACATCTTACAATATAATAAAACTGAGAAATAGCAATCTTCTTTGCATTGCTTCATTGCTTTGGGGATAATTGTCCAGCCTGAAGCTCGAGGACGTTAGAGGCCAGGAGCACAGAGGAAGGAAGGACGTGCCATTAAAGGACCAGTCTAGCAAAAATACTATCAAAGGCTTGCCGTCCCAAGAACAGTTTGAGATTCATGTTTACTGCTGGCTACTTACCCCATTGATGTACTAAGCTGCTAAAAATTGATATCTACCCACCGACCATTTATGTTTTTAATATTAACACCAATCGTGCTGCCAGCTATGATCTTTCATTAGAAAGCTGATTAAATTGTGGAGATCTTATTCAAAGGATCAAGGGAGAGACAGAAAATTGATGTCTAATTTTATTCTCCACATCGAATACTCAATATTGTGTGTGCATGAGAGTCTCTCTCTTTGTGTGTGTATGCATCTACACATCTATATGGTCTTAGAAGCTAGTTTTTACAAATTCTGAAACTATTCTAAGAAGTTGAAAAATGAGAGAATAAAGAATATTTTTAATTGAAAAGTGTATATTAACTTTCCCGTTCATGGAATCTACTCAGAAAAACAAAACAAAACAAAGAAACCAAAAAATAAAACATAGATTAATCCAGATTTTCTTCTCATGGTCAGTACAAAGAAATAAAGGCAGCCTAAGCATTCAGGCAATTTTGTATATATTTGTTGTCCAGAGTAAGATAGAGCCTGAGATTTATTTTAAAAAAAAATATTAAACCCAATTTCTAGATTGAGTTGGTTGAAAGACTGGGTAATTATATCCATTTATGCTACAACTAATAAAGAATAAAAGTTCAAATTATTCTTTCATTATATTTCGTCTGTAGAAATTTTAAAAATGAGAAATATTTGAAAATATACACTACATGTATTCAATTATTGGTATAACAGGTAACCCCACAACTATGGAGACTTATTGACAATGAAATAATTTTTTTAGAGATAAGGGAAGAAGAGGAATTTCCCAAATAGTGGAAAAATATAAATTTATTCCCCAAGAACTTTGCCTAATTCATATCAGTGTGAATGGTGTATGTTAGAACAGTCTTTTGCTTTTCTGTCCAAAGAGAGAGTTCAAAGCCCAATTTCCCATCTTTGTTAACATTATTTGGGGGAAGTGAGAGAATTCAGACCTGTGCCTGACAATATATGGCTTGTGCCGATGCACACTGAGGACATTCAGGTCACTGTGGCCTTCATGTTTCCTTAGTGGAGGTCTGCAGCAGAGGCTAGTAATGAGAACTGCAGTGTCGTCCTGAGACTAGGCTAGTCGCTGAGAGAACCCCTTTCTTTACCACGGAGGGAACCATGACCAGTTCTCTTCCATAGCGCTTTCAAATAGGCAAGTACATCACATAAAATCCACAAGGCAAGGCAATCACATCCTGGACAAATTTTCTACTCCTTCAAATTGTCATTTAAGTCCCAAGGTAAGTAAGGTTTGCCAGCTAATTGGCATGCTTTGCAGGAGCAGCCATGATAAGGGTACTGTTCTCTGGGTGTACATATGAGGAGTTTGTGTGTTGAGATACTTAGTTATCTTCAGAGCTTGCCTAATGCTTTTCAAAATTAATTTTTCTGTTTGTGTTTTTCTTTATAACAACTGTAAAGTAACCAGGATGGCATCTGTTGAGCATGCGTATTCATGGAATTCAGGCTTTATTGGAAATCTATTTTGCGTAGTTGAGAAGAAATCAGGACAGCTGGCAGTACCTGTAGCTAAGCTTTGCACATCCTCCCAAGGGAAATAATTAGTTTTTTTTTTAAATTGCTACTGTATCAAAACTCATTTCTTTTGTTAATACAAGGAGGATTGCTAGAACAATTAGAAGCCACCTTTGCAATTTTTATCTTAAAGTCCCCTATAGTTTTCTTCTGTCAGGCTGCTAGCATTGTTACTGTCTCTATTTTCCAGAGGCAAGCTCTAGTCTGTAGAGCCCACAAGTAGCACAGCTATAAATAGCCAGCAATTGAAGTTGATTTAAAAACTGCAAACTATAGAAAACACCTTCATTATTCAGAAGTGCTGTTGTAAATTTTTGTTGTTGTTTACTAACCTAAGTTGCTTTCTAATTATTTAAAAGAAATTATTTTTTAGGCAAAATTCCTTAGCTCTTTGGGGAAATGAAAACAAGAAAAAACTAACAAGATTTAAGTGCTTGTGTGTGTGTGTGTGTGTGTGTGTGTGTGTGCGTGTGTGTCTGTGCCTGTGTGTCTGTGTGTTGTATCTATACATTAAACTTCATTGAACAACACCTTGTGCTTAGGAGAGATGAACATTTTCATTAACTTTAAATATATAATATGAAGAAGCATATCCTATGAATCCAGCTTGCACATTTAACTTGTAAATATGACACAAAATATCAAAGTGACATTATTTCTTAGACTTTCTTCTCTTTTTTTCACATCTTTTATTACTGGATATTTTCTCTATTTACATTTCAAATGTTATTCCCTTTCCCAGTTTCTCACCATTAACCCCCTATCTCATCACACCTCCCCCTGTTTGTATGAGGGTGTTCCCCCACCTATCCTCCCACCCACCACTTCTGCCTCGCTGCCCTGGCTTTCCCTTACACTCGGACATCTAGTCTTCACAGGACCAAGGGCCTCTCCTCCCATTGATGCCCAACAAGGCATGCTCTGCTACATATGTGGCTGGAGCCGTGTGTACCTCCTTGTGTACTCTATGGGCACAGCCTTTCTCCCATATTTCCTTTTCTTTGCCATGTTCTAATTCTTATTAAGTAACATTCTGAAAACCTACAGATGTTTTGATTACAACATAGTTCTCATTTGCAAAATGATGAGATATTTTTACCAAGAAGAAATATAATTTTAAAAATTCAAACTATACTTAAAAAATTGTCATTGTGCTACAACCATTTACTATTTATTAATTTTTCTCAGAGATGTCTTGGCTATTGTTTCTTTCTTTATAATTGAGTAAATGACCTTTATTAAAAAAATCCTGCCATTTCTTCCCATAAGGCTCACATTAAAAATAAAATAAAACACATTATAATTTTCATGATGGTATGACACCACTTTCAAACTTGAAGACTTGTTTATGAGCTGAACCAATCTTTCCCCACTTTTTCCCCTCCTTCTTGCAAGGGCAATCATGCCAAACCTCATTCATATGGAAATGTACTGAAAACAAATTAAAATGGTATTAATGTAATTCAGTATGCAGGAAATTCTTACTAAGGCATCTATTTATGATTCATTACTTCAAAAAATTTTGTCATGTCCTTTCTTGAGCAAAGGGTAATGCTTTAATTAGCTATGCATGTCTTCACATGTCACATATTTGCATTTGGGCACAGTAAACCATATCCTCCTGCCTAGACAGCCATCAGAGACATGATTCAACAACTTCTTCCAATTCAGTCTAGGAAATGGGTAAGGGGATTAGTCTTTTTTGGACTCCACAGACTTTGTTCTGTATAATTTATCTCTCAATGGCATTGTGAAAATGAAGGAAAATTTTGGCTTGGCCCAATCTGGTATACAAGAGTCACCTGTAAACACACAGAAAGAGTGGAAATGAATCATGACTTAGATGATTAGGTGCTGTAAGGGAAAATGATTGTGATGAAGGGCAACATTTGGGAATTTCCTGTTGATCTGTCTATCAGGCTTTGATTTTCCTGAGGTTTTTGTTGTTTTTGTTGTTGTTGTTTTGTGAAATAACAAATCCAAGATGTGGAAAGGAAGAAAAGGTTTCCATTTTTTCTTTCTTTCTTTCTTTCTTTCTTTCTTTCTTTCTTTCTTTCTTTCTTTCTTTCTTTCTTTCTTTTCTTTTTTTTTTCAAGACAGTGTTTCTCTGTGTAGCTCTGTCTGTCCTGGAACTCGCTCTGTAGACCAGGCTGGCCTCAAAATCAGATATCCGCCTGCCTCTGCCTCCCAAGTGCTGGGATTACAGGTGTGTGCCAACACGTCCAGCTAAGGTTTCCATTTTCAATGTATAAAAAGTTCTATTAGAGCCGGAATTATTGTTTTAGTGTTAATTTAATCTCAGTAGTTCAATTTAATTTAATGTGAAGCAAAATAATCTGGTTCGAAATGAATGATATCTTCATGGTATATATGTTGAGTCAGAACTAATTGTTATTAGTAATTTTATAAAACATAATACAATTTGTATTATATATTTCCTTAACAGACTTGTAAATTGTACTTTATATTTACTGGATTGTCATTTCAATTATATAGTAAAGAGTAAATAATGTGTCACTACTTCCATACATATTTCTAGCCAAAATTGACCTGAAGTTATGACCTGAAATAAAAGGTATTATGTTTACCGTTTAAAGGTATAAAGGTATGAAATAGCATGTGTATGTACACACAAATGTGTATACATATGTACAAATCAAGAATCTATTCTACATAGCTTTACATTGTCAACTACCTCAGGATGCTTCAAAGTTGGTTCATAGTGCTGAGTTTTTGACTGAAAGCAAGAGCTAACTCATTAGAATATGTTGTCTTTGTACTATAGTTCTATGTTCTATATATGTATGTGCCTATGAAATCCTGAAAGCAATATTAAGGGGTAGCTTTTCTTACTAGTTTCCTTTTTCATATTTGGAAATGGGGGCTTCAGAGATGTTAAATAACTTTCCTAAATTAAAGTGCCTTTGAAGTAACTGTTATTGACTGCCATACAAGTAAAACATTTCCAGGAGCCTGATTTATACAATATCCTCTTCTGATACTGTAGGAGTGGAACCTTCATTTATTTTGAAAACATTACCTTGAGTAAGCAGAGCCCAATGGAGCTGGGACCCTGAACGAAAGGAGCTCGGAACCACTGAACTCTACATTCACAAAAAACTGATTGCCACTTAATATTTAAATTTGTTTGAAGAGGACTCAATAATCTTTACATGACTATATAGCCCAATCACCTTTTTATTGTAGCATTGGAAGAATAAAAATAACAGGTTTTGTCATTGCTCAAATCAATTGTCTCCTGAATCACCGGTCCTAGGAGACAGGGACAAGTGATGCTTATATCTCCTAAGTGTGATATATATATATATATATATATATATATATATATATATATATATATATATATATATATTTTAACATAGCAATAGAATGTTGAAAGTGTAGTAAAGATAAGTACTAATTGAAGATTGTTTGCTTTTTGCAATTTGATTCCTAACCACTGTTCTACAGAATATCTCAGAGACATTCCATAGAGTGTTGAATCTTACAGAAAAAAACAGGTGATTCCCCCACCTCATAGTAGTTTCAGTTATAATAGTTTAATTTTCAGGTTTGGCTGAAACATGGTCTCATGAATTTGATGATGAGGACCTGGGCTTCAAACCAAATATATAGCCTAGACTAAACTTTAATCTTGATCATCTTGTCACTAGTGCACAAATTCTGGAATTACAGACAAACAAACACATGTAGCTACAATATCTTTTAGATTCTTGATGTGACACTATTTGAAACTTATACACATCCAGAATGAGCTGCAGAATAAATCCTAAACTTTAAATGTGTTCATTTCTTATCTTCTTTGGCAGTGGTAATAAGATATATTTCCACATTAGATATATGATCACAGAAGCAAACAATTACTATGATACCAAATAGAGGGTTGTCAATCCCCTATGTTAGTAGGATAGAAATACATGCAGTTTTGGCTAATAAAGTTTTCAGATTCCACTGTGTTTACTGGAATATTTCCCCATCATAAATTAAAGGGCATTTGTACAGAAACCTTTGGATTTTTCAGTATATTTGTCTTTGATATCTTGTAATACTACTACTGATTTTGTGAAAACTTTGTATCCTGTTACTTTACTGAAAGCATTTATGAACTCTAAAAGATGTCCGATGGAGGTTTTTATATTTTTTATAATAGAATCTTATTCTATTATATTTTTATATAGATTTTTTTAATAGAATCTTAACATCCATAGATCGGGATACTTTGACTTCTTTTTCTATTCATTCTTTTTTTGTTTCCTTGTCTTTTTTTATTGTTTTGGCTATGGTTTCCAGAATTCGGTTGAACAGGAGTAAAGAGAATGGCCCTTGATCATAGAAATTTTTAGAGGTTTTCTCCTCTTAGCATGATATTAGATGTCAGTTTACTCTCCCACCTTTATTCTGTTGGTTTATTCTCTCACCTTGACTAGTGTCCACTGTGAATATTATCAGAGATGTGTGCTGGATTTTCTTAAATGCTTTTCCTCTATCTTTTGAGATGATCATGCAATTTCAGTATTTGAGTCTACTGATATGATTAATTACATTTATTGATTTATGTATTTTGAAATATTCATAAATTTCTGGAATGAGCCCAATTTATTGTGATAAATGATCTCTTTAATGTCAACTTGTTCTTAAATCATGCAAATATTTTTATATCTCTACTCATTGGAAAGATTAGTTTATAAGTTTCTTTATTTGTCCTGGTTGTTTGATATGGGTATTGGGATAATTATTTCTTCACAAAAAGTGACTAGAAGAACAGCAGGCTCAGATAACCTGGACCCCATGGAGCTCCTACAGACTGAGCCACCAAACAGGCAGCATACCTGAGATGGTTCAAGGCCCTAAGACATATATAGCAGAAGACTGCCTGATCTGGCCTCAATGAGAGAATATTCACTTTATCCCTAGTGTTAACTGTGTTTAGACTGCTATAGCCGACTATGGGGACTTTTGAAGTTGGACTAAATGTATTTTACATTATGCTATGTTTAGGTATGGCCCCCATAGACACATGTTTGAAGGAGCCAATGGGGGATAGGGAGTGGAATGTGATGGTTTTCCTATGCTTATCCCAGGGAGTGGCACTATAAGAAGGTGTGGCCTTGTTAGAGAAAGTGTGTCACTGTAGAGGTGGGCTTGGAGAACTTTCTCCTAGCTGCCTGAGGATGCCCAGTCTGTTCCTGGCTTCCTTCAGATGAAGATGTAGAACTCTCAGCAACTCCTGCATCATGCCTATCTGGATGCTGCCATGCTTCTGCCTTGATGACAATGTACTGAACCTCCAAACTTGTAAGCCAGCCCCAATTAAATGTTGTAATTTATAAGACTTTTCTTGGTCAGTAGTGTCTGTTCACAGTTCTTAGTAGAACTAAGATAACTTCTTTTTATATTTTAGGCAGCAAGTTGTGAGGTATTTGTGTTAGCTCTTTTAACTTCTGATAGATTTCTTTTTTGGCAAAAGACTAGCAGTTACACACAATTGATAGAAGTGATATATAATATAATATAATATAATATAATATAATATAATATAATATAATATAATATAATATATAATCCATAAAATAATTCAGTCTGAAAGTTAATCATAAAACTAGAACCCAAATGTCCTACAACAGAGGAATGGATACATAAAATGTCGTAGAATTACACAATAAAGTACTACTCAGCTATTAAAAACAATGAATTCATGAAATTCTTTGGTAAATGGATGGAGCGAGAAAATATCATCGTGAGTGAGGTAGCCCAATCACAAAAGAACACACATGGCATGTATGCAATGGCTGAGAAGTGGATATTCGCACAGAAGCGTGGAACACATAAGATACAACTCACAAACCACATGAAGTTCAAAAAGAAGGAAGATCAAAGTGTGGATACTTTGATCCTTATTGAAAAGTAGATCAAAACACCTATGGCTCACATCCAACCAATAGAATGAGCATAGGCTCCCCAATGGAGCAGCTAGAGAAAGGACCAAAGGTGCTGAAGAGGTTTGCAGCTCTGCAGAATGAAAATAATATGTACCAACCAGTATCCCCAGAGCTACCAGGGGCTAAACCACCAACCAAAGAATATACATGTAGGGACCCTTGCCTCCAGCTACATATGTAGCAGAAGATGACCATTTTAGACATCAATGAGAGGAGAGACCATGGGTGCTGTGAAGGTTCGATTCCCCAGAATAGGGGAATGCAAGTCAGGAAATTGGGGTCCGGGCGAGGGTGATAAGAAAAGAAAGGGAGGATGGGATAGGAGGTTTTCAGAGGGGTAACTGAAAGAAAGGGGATACAATTTGAAAAGTAAATAAATCAAATACCTAATAAAAAGATTTGTGGCAAATCTTGGCTATATATATAAACTAGAAATAATACCACCAAATTACACAGCTATGCCACTCTGGGCCATACAGTCACATTATTCTATATTCTGTGATAGAGCTATTAGCATATCCATGTTCATTCCTGAACTGATTATAGTATCTACAGAATTGAATAATCTTTGGGGCCTATTAATTGATGACTAGGTAATTGAAATACAGTAACTCTGCACAAAGAGACATTATTCAGGTATAAAGAAAAATGAAATTATGAAATGTTCAGATAAATGGATGGCAGTGCATAAAATTATACTAAAAGAAGTAACCCAGGGTAAGAATCAGGAATGTAATGTGCTCACTCTCACGTATAGATGCTGCATTCCATGTATTAGGTTTGTGTAGTACCTCTGGAAACAGGAAATTAAACATTTTCCATTGAGTTCGAGGTATTTAAAGGGAGAAAAGTCTCCCTTTCGCCTTTAGGCAGAAATGGGAAGGTGGGATGGGGAGGCAAAGGAATGGAGTAAAAGGTTAAAAAAATGTAGAAAATAATCTACAAGTAAGCCTAGTAGCATAGAAGTCAACTAGAATATATAAATTAAAATAATATTGGAAGGATATGTACTGCATGACAATAAAAAGTAAAAGTATCTATGAAGTTAAGAGGATCTGGTACAAACTAGGTGTTCAGTTGCTATTCAGAACTCTGCACCACAATACTTGAAACCTGGTAATTCAGCAGAACAGAAACTTAAGTTTCCATAGTCCAATGATCAAAATGTTTCCAGTGTCTCTTTTCTTTTTTCTTTTCCTTCCTTCCTCTCTTCCTTCCTTCTTTCCTTCCTTCTTTCTTTCTTTCTTTCTTTCTTTCTTTCTTTCTTTCTTTCTTTCTTTCTTTCTTTCTTTCTTTCTCTCTCTCTCTTTCTTTCATATTTTCCTTCTTCCTTTATTTCCTTTTTTTTCTTCTTGTCTTTCCTTTTTTGTAAGATAACAATCTCCCAAGGGAGGAAATGGTGGATTTTCTCAAGATGAAAAGGAGGGGGAAGCCGGAAAAAAAAAAACCCAAAACCCTCTTCCTGAGTGTGTTTTATATGGTTTTCTTTTTAATACAAAGTACAGAAAGTTTATTCATATTTTAACAGCAGTTTCAGAGAGTTAAATAAAACCAAGAACAGGAGTTCGAGATCAGCAACAGTAATAGGTATTGGGAAGTCTATTTTATTATTTTTTTAATTTATTCACTTTATATCCTGTTCACTGCTCTATTCCCAGTCACCAGCTACCACAATAATTCTTCTCTCCCCCATCCCCTTTTCTCTGAGCAGGTTCCGCCCCACACTTGATATCCCCCCACCCTGGCATATTAAGTTTCTCTGAGGACAAAATCAGCCTCTCCTATTGAGACAGACAAGGTATCCCAGCTAGAAGACCATATCCCACAGACATGAAACTGCTTTTAGGAAATCCCCAGCTCCAGTTATTTTGCACTTACATGAAATCTGACACATATATGTAGAGAGGACTAGGCACAGCCTGTGCTTGTTCTTTAGTTGATGATTCAATCTATGAGAGCAGCAAGGGTCCAGGTTAATTGACTCCATTGGTCTTCCTGTAGAGTTTCTGTCCCCTTCAGGACCCACAATCCTTCCTTCTTTTCTTCCAGGAGATTCCCTAAGTTCCATCCACTGTTTGGCTGTGGGTGTCTACAGATGTAGATGGAGATCCCTGAGTCAGTTTCTGGGTGGAGAGCCATGCTAGGCTCCTGTCTGCAAACATAAGATAGTATCATAAATAGTATCAGGGATTCTTGCTTGTCCATGGGATGGGTCTCAAGTTGGGCTGTTTATTGGATGGATCCCCTGTTCCTGCATTTCTTGTAGACAGGATAAATTTTGGGCCAAAGATTTTATGGGTAGTTTGATGTCTCAATCACACCACTGCGGTTCCTGCCTGGCTACAGGAGGTGGCCTCTTCTAGTTTCATATCCCCAATGCTCTGAGTCACAGCTCTAAGTTCATCCTCATTGATTCTTAGGTTCCTCCCTCTTCCCAGCACCCTAATATATACTGGAGATGCTACTCTCATATCCTCACCATCAGTTTCAGATTTCTATTCATTCTCATGACCATCTGACCATCTCCCCTGTCCTTCGCTACATCCAATCCTAAAACCTCCATTCCTCTCCCTCTCCACTCTTCCTTCCAGTTCCCTTGCTCCATCTGCCTCCTATGACTATTTTATTCCCCCATCTAAGTAAGATTCAAGCATCCTTGCTTGTACCTCCTCCTTGTTTATCTTTTTAGTATCTGTGAAGTGTAGCATGGGTATCCTGTATTTTATGGCTAATATCCACTTATAAGTGAATACATATTGTACATGTCCTTTTGGGATTAGGTAAGCTCTTAGGATGATATTCTCAAGTTCCATCCACTTGTCTGCAAAATTCATGATGTCTCTGTTTTTAATAGCTGAATAGTATTCCATTGTGTAGATGTATCACATTTTATTTATCTATTCTTCAGGTGAGGGATATCTAGATTGTTTACAGTTTCTGGATATCAAAAACAAATGGGGCTAATATCCAATATTTATAAAGAACTCAAGAAGTTAGACATTAACAACCCCATTAACGCAATTTAAAAATGGGATATGGTGCTAAACAGAAAATTCTCAACAGAAGAATCTCAAATGGCCAAGAAGCACTTAAAGAAAGGTTCAAAGTTCTTAGTTACCAGAAAAATTCAAATCCAAACAACCCTGAGGTTGTTATACCCATCAGAGTGGAAAAGACCAAAACTTGAAGAGATGGTACATGTTGGTGAGGATGCGGAGCAAGGAAAACACTCCTCCATTGCTGATGGGAGTACACATTTGTACAGCCATTTTGGAAATCAATTTCTCAGAAAACTTGGAATAGTTTTACCTAAGGACCCAGATATAATATTCCTGGGTATGTTTTCAGAAGATGTTCAACCATCCCAGAAAGACACTTGCTCAACTGTTTATATGGGTTTCTAATTTCACCTACATAGTAGTTTCACTTAACTAAAACACTAGCTAAAAGTCAAAATGCTAGATAATATTACACAGATACATGCTTCAACATAAATATTGGATGGAAAAAAGACCATCCATCATTCAAACCATCATGACATATTTTATGGACCTCTAGCTTTGTTGATTCTTATTTTGTTTGCGTTCTTTCCCCCGTACTTCTTCTGAGATATATTTGTAAAATGTTTATTGATGCCAGATATAA
Source organism: Apodemus sylvaticus (assembly GCF_947179515.1). Lineage (NCBI taxonomy): Eukaryota > Metazoa > Chordata > Mammalia > Rodentia > Muridae > Apodemus > Apodemus sylvaticus. The sequence goes on from NC_067477.1 coordinate 27,644,971, forward strand.
GTGGAAGGTAATATATTCATGTTTGGTACTGGCTCATTCTTTCCTTACTTGAATGATCTTGACAATCTCTTCTGTTTTATTTGTGACAGTGGGGATATTCATTGAGCTGAATTTAAATCTATTAGCTATGGCATGTAAGAATGCCGACAAATGATATTTTTCTAAGTGATAAATTTGTAAAATATAATGTAATATTAATCTTCATAAGTTTCTTAAATATTGATTCTTTGCTATTAACAATGTGAGATAAGTTAGGGTTGCCTATCTTAAATTTTGACTGTAAGAGAAAAACTTGGAAGGTGTTAGTTTATTGGGCTATAGAAAATTCTATCTTCTACTAGATCCCTAAATCCATGTTCATGTGCTACAAATCTTGAATATCTAAGGAGGAATGAAAAATTAAATGGTTTCAAATATGTGTGTGTGTGTGTGTGTGTGTGTGTGTGTGCTTTAATTATACCAGCGAATTCATGTCAATTTGTCAATTGCAAACTATTAGAGAAAGAAGGCATTTCTCTGCTTTTATACATGGCTATCATTGAAGAGGCTGAGCTTTAAAAAGCAACATAATTTTAAATTTGTCTCTTCCATCTTCTTTCCCTTATAAATGCATCAGTGCCTCTCCCAAGAATTTTGAAACATTAATCCTCTTGTCAGCTTCCTCTCCAAACACACATTCCAGAGAGCTGCTAATTTAATTTTCACTCTGTTTAGTTTCGTTTCTTCCTTCGTGGGATTCCTGTTTGAACGAGCTTTTAGCAGTCTCCTCTAGCATATGGCACATATGCTTGTGGAATAGGGAACCAGCTTGAGTACAACAGGAATAAAAATAAACTGCACAGAACCAAGCCCCAAACTGTTTGGGAGGTCCTCAATGGTGGTGCCATTTTTGTTTTCTGTCTTTCATTCTCTTGCTTGCACATGTCACCAATCCTTGTTTAGAACCAGAGATAAAATCCTCTCAAATATACAATGACTCCAAAAAAGATGACATTTTTCCCCAAGTCAAAGAACAAAGGAAACACTATGAGCTTTGAAAATTGCTTTACCTTAAGAGATCTGCAGGGTTACCCCCACCCCCGCCACTGCAAAAACCCATAGCAAAGCACTAGACTCATTGGTTGAGCTTCCCTAATGGAGGAAATCGGCAACTTCTTTTTGACATTATGTTATAAAAGAGACAAACAGGAAACAGCAGGCCACATACTAAAGAGTAAAAGCCCCCGAAGCCAAATATTTACGTCTAAGCTACTCAAGAAGCAATGGAAATAAAATGGAATTTTCTACTGAAATCCCTTTGGCATTATATTCCTGCTGAATGTTTTCAAAACACACAGAGCAGTCTTCATCCCTGGAGATTGGCTTTCCCTCTTGATTTATGTGTTTACACATGTTCAACCACTCATTGTATGGTCTATTATAAAACAAAATTCAGACCATGTACATGGTTTGGAGTCCAGGTGATTCACAGAGTGATTCAAGATGTGGGTGTGGAATGCTTTAGTGTCTAGATTTTATTTCAGCCTGTGCAGTAATGGAGGAGAATATATAAACAAGAGAAAGGGAAGGAGAGTCTATATAGAGTGACTTTTTTTTTCTAAAAGCTTGCTAACCCATTTTTGGGATTCTGACATTTCTCTACTTCATAGTTTGGAAGACAGTCAATCAGAAAATCAAGTAACAAATTTTGTAGGAACAAAGCAGGCAGAAGGCATAAAAACTGATAATTTTTATCTACGCATCTTTCTAACTTTGATGAGGGTTAAGAGACAATTTAATAACATGTAAGCCACTGGTAGGAATAAAGCTACCTTCTTTGCTATCACTTCCAAGTCACTATGACTGTGCCAGAAGCTTTAAGGATAAGCTGTGAAGTTACTAATGATGAGAGGAATTTTAAAATTAAGAGGATGATGGGAGTGATGATGCCCATGTGGATGGAGAATCTGTGTATGCTGGAAAATAGCACCTGTCCTCTGTTATTGATGAGTGGCAGAAACTCTTCTGTGGATTTTGGTTTAACTAGGTTAGAAGTTGCAGTTCTTTGTAGCATGAAGAGTTAATGGAACAAAGTATAGCAACCTAGTTTTATGCACAACGGCAGCCACTTATAAAAGATAAATCTTATAAAGATTGTAATCATCTTAAGTAAATCAAAATTTTCTTTATGACTACATAGAAAAAAGCTCCTTCCCTCCATAAAACAGATTATTAGTAAGCTGCATGGAAGGTGGGGTGAATCTCAAAGAATATGAGGGAGGAGAAATATAATCAGAATATATTATATAAATCTTCAGTCTACTATTAAGATTTTTTTTTTTGCTGTAAAATCTGAAACACTATACGCATTGGGCTCCAGGGCAACTGATTTGATAAAGCTTCAAGTGATATGGTACATGGGAGACCAGATTGCCTGAACTCCTGATTTGTTGGGTAACTACAATTGTTGGTTCAGTTCTTTTAAAAACACTATATAGAAAAAAAAACAAAGAAAAACCCAAAATATAGAAGACAGCAATAAAAAATACCAATGCACACAGCCAATAGTGAATGATCTTCTTAGCTACTCACATATAACCTCATTTTGCAGAGAAAGGTGGTAGTGGCATTTGAGAATTAAAAACTTTTAGGAAATTATCAAAACTATTCTTCAAGGTTCAATTTGCTGGTTCCAAATGGGAGCTAGTATGTGAATCCCAGATTTGATTCATCTGGTAAATGCTAAATTCTTTCTATTTGCATGGTATGTTCTCTGAACCAATTTCAATTGGAACCAATTTTATATTTGAGATTAGATGTATTCAGGCAAGCTGATGTTTCTGTCTGCAAAGAGCAGACTCATCCATAAATTGACAAACACCCATATCAGCCACTCAGTGATATCTATGGGGTAAGTGGGTTTGAGGTCATAGATCACCTATACTGCAAAAGGCAATATGTTTGATAATAAATTCTTAAGCTTTATTTATCTGGCTATACATACAAAAATCATTACTTTTGGGGGAATAATATGAATACCTTACCTAATGGGAATGATAGAGAGTGATTCCAGTAAAGTGTTTTGATATTTTGGGAGGGGGAATAAGGTGGAATTGAATTACTTAAATTCTGTGGTGTGCTTTGCAGTATAATATTGATGGATAATGTCTTACACACATCTCATACATAAGCATGCTGTAACTTTATGTGTGTTGTGACCTCTAAATGATTATTTCTTTGGTCTTAGAAAAACGAAGCTTACTGCCTGAGCCAAAGACATCTAATAATTACAGGTGATTTTCCAATGACAGGAAGAAGAGAGGCGAAATAACCTTTGATGCTGCAGTACTTGAAGCTGTGTGATGATTACTTGATAATTTATGAGGAGCTGACTTCCTTTAAATAGAGATGTGCCAAAGAGAGTATATTGTAATTCTAGATATGAGTTAAAGTACACATAATTCTTCATTATTTGTAATATATATATTATATCATTTGCTATGAAAAAGAGCATTGTGAGCCCAACTGAGGAAGGATGAAGTCTGTGTGTATGTGTACTTGTGTAGTACGCGTGTGGGGGATGTATTTGTAGCTGTATGTGTGAGTATTTATATACAGTGTATGTCATGTTCTGTGGCTTTGTATGTTTATGTGTGTTTGTGGGTTTGTAGAATGTGCTGTGTGTATGATGAGGGTATATGTGTGTTTCTTGTATGTGAATGTGTGTTTAGTATATGTTTTGTGTATATCTGTGTGTATGGTATTTGATATGTGTGTAAATGTATGGTATGTGGTATGTGTGTGTAGTATGTATTATGTGTGATGTGTTCTATGTGTGTTTCTGGTGTTTAAGTACGGTATATGTGTGTTTGTATGGCATATAATTTTTATGTGGTGTGTGTACATATATACATATATGTATTTGCAAACATATGAAAAATGACAATTATGATAAGCATCTCAGAAATATTGTCATTTAGTAAAATTTGAGGAATAGACAACAGTTCCTTAGCTGGTTAGTAGTAGAACAGAGCCTTCTGCATCCTACTTATGGTGATTAATCACAGCAGAAAATTTACTTGCCTATCCAGTGGTCTTAGATGCATGCTACATCGGACTATCATCTTTCTGTCATTCTTTGACATGAAATGGTATCTATCTGTTGATATAATGTAATCTTTATGAACTGACATTCTTATCAAAGTAATTGGTTCAAGACAGATGCAAAGAAATAAGAGAAGCATACAGTTATTGTTCTTTAAATGGTGGGGGAGGTAAAGAAACAAAAATGAGAGCACCTAGTCCCAGTAATTAAGAGTACTCATCTTGAAGAACCAAGACCTGTTAGCTAAAAGGAGATTGTTGTAGAGAAAAGCAGACCAAATACTGGATCACAGTTTTATCTGATTTATTTTTTATGTCTTCCTAACTCAGCAAGTTGAAAGTGTAATTTGTAACATAAGTCACTTTTGTGTGTTGTTTATACAGTTTATAATGAGATACAGGTACATTTTGAAAGTAAATTTAATAATTTAATTTTCCCTTATGAGTCTTCAGATTCAATAAGAGATATTGACAAGCATCCGGTGAAATTTAAGCATTTAGTTCTCTCTCCCTGCATATTCAAAAGTTATGCAGAATGGGTAGAAATCCATGTAAGTAAGAAGAGACTGGTAAGAGATTAGTTTCCTCAGGTATAGTTAAAAATTTTGTAAATTATTCTGAAATAATAATTCCAATCAATGGTATAATGGTTCTAGTAGATTTTTGATTCCAGGTACTTGTTTAAAAGTCCTTAATTGTACTCTACAAATTCATTAGCTGTGTAGTATGAAAAGCTTAATAAAACTAATAATTCTAAAAATTAAATTAAATTCTAAAATCAGAAATACTTTACAAGTATTGTACAAGTATTTAAATGCTAAAAGAAGTAACTCTATTGCATTGCCGAAAATAAGAACATTTGTTAATTACTGCAAAATAGTGTGAATATCACCTATCCTGTTCCCAGGTTCCGCAGGGAAAATCATAGAGGTACAGGAAGATGCTGAATACCCACAAGATTCATATGACACCTGAGAAAATTTAATCTTAAGAAATTACATAGTGTGTTAATGAATTCTACCTTAAGCTCTAGAGGAAGATGTTATATCTTCAAGGTATTTTGCTTTTGACACTGATGAAAATGCAATAAGAAAAATAATAAGGGTAAGTATTTATAATACTTATTTCTAGTTGTCAACTTGAATAAATTGTGGCATGCATAAACCACAGAAAAAAGAATCATTTCATTGTGAATCTATGGAGGTGTTACTTCAGGGTATTAACAGGTGGATTTGTGATTTATGTGGGATAGTGGTGACCACTTTGAAAGCAGGCAACATCTAATTTGTTCTAGTCACATAGATGAAAACATCATCTCTCTCTCTCTCTCTCTCTCTCTCTCTCTCTCTCTCTCTCTCTCTCTCCCTTTCTCTCTCTTTCTCTCTCTCTTCCTCTCTCTTCCTTTTCTACTGGATTAGTATACATCCTTATCTTAGTCTTGAGCATGACAATTCCAGAGTCCAAATATTTGTCTGTAAGATTCTAATAAGTTCTCTTAAGTTTCTTGAGACTTTAGCCTTAGAGTCAGAACCAACTCAGTTCTATGGTTGGCTAAGAGTGTCCCCTCTGTATTTGTTATGCACTAGCAGAGTATCCCAGGAGACAACTATATCAGTCTCCTGTCAGCAAGCACTTGTTGACATCTATAATAGTGTCTGGGTTTGGAAAATATATATTTGGGATGGATCCCTAGTTTGGTCAGTCATTGAATGGTCTTTTCCTCAGATTCTGCTCCATACTTTGTCTCTGTATCTCCTCCCATAGGTATCTTGTTCCCCCTACTGAGAAGGACCAGAGAATCCAGACTTTGTTCTTCCATTTGTTTGAGCTTCATTTGGTCCATGATTGTATCTTGGATATTCCAAGCTTCTGGGATAATATCCACTTATCAGTTAGTGCACACTATGTGTGTTCTTTGTTAACTGGGTTACCTCACTCAGGATGATATTTCTAGTTCCATACAATTGCCTAAGAATTTCAAGAATTCATTGTTTTGAATAGCTGAGTAGTATTCTATTGTGTAAATGTACCATATTTTCTGTATCCATTCCTCTGTTGAGGGATATCTGGCTTCTTTCTATCTTCTGACTATTAAATATAAGGCTACTCTGAACATAGAGGAGAATTTGTCCTCATTATATGCTGGAGAATCTTCTAGGTAGGAAATGCCCAGGAGACGTATATCAGGGTCCCCCAGTAATATTATGCCCAGTTTTCTGAGGAACTGCCAAACTGATTTCCAGAGTAGTTGTACCAACTTGAAACTCCACCAGCAGTGGAGAAGTGTTCTTCTTTCTCATGCATTTTGCGTTTTCTTTGACTGTTGAGTCAATGTTTTCTATGATATCTTCAGCACCTGAGATTCTCTCTTCTATCTCTTGTATTCTGTTGTTGATGCTTGCATCTATGACTCCTGATTTCTTTCCTAGGTTTTCTATCTCCAGAGTTGTCTCCCTTTGTAATTGTTTCCACTTCCATTTTTAGATCCTGGATGGTTTTGTTCAGTTCCTTCACTTGTTTGTTTGTGTTTTTCTGTAATTCTTTAAGATACTTTTGTGTATCCTCATTAAGGTCTTCTACTTGTTTACTTTTTTTCTCCTGTATTTCTTTAAGGGAGTTATTTATGTCCTTCTTCAAGTCCTCTATCATCATCATGAAATGTGACTTTAGGCCCAAAATTTTCTTTTATGGTGTATTGAGGTAACATGGTCTCATCGTTGTAAGAGAACCGCATCTGGATGATGCTATGTCACCTTGGTTTCTGTTGGTAATATTCTTGTGTTTTCCTTTTGCCATCTAGTTATCTCTGGTGTTAGCTGGTCTAGCTGTCTCTGACTGTGGCTTATTTGTCCTACAACCTGTGTATCTACATTCCTGGGAGACCAATTCTCTTTAGGAGGAATTTAGGTATGGAGAGCTGTGATACAGGTTCAGCTCAGGTGTGCAGACAGAAACCAGAAGGATCCTGTCCCCAACTGAGTCTTGGTTCCAGTGTCCTGATGGCTCTGGGCAAGTCCCTCTTGGGTCAGGAATTTGAAGAGTGGTGGTAGTCTTACTGTGCACACAGGTATGTAGGCACTTCTTGGAGACCTGCTCTCTTGTGATGGTATTTGTGTATGTAGCTCTGTGGCCCAGGATCAGATCTGGGTGCAGACAGAAATTGGAACACTCTTATCCCAGGCTGCTCCTGGTCTCTTGTGTCCCCAGGGTTTCGGGCTAGTTCCTCTTAGCAGCAGGGGTGGTCCTACCTGTGCTCTCAGGCCTCTCAGCACTACTGGGAGGTTAGCTATCTCCCTGTGCCACCTGGATATGATGCTCTGTGGATGGTCCTCAGTCTGAGCTGTCTATTTTATCTTAACTAATATAGTCAAATGCTTAAAACATCTGCAGAATTTTCAGAATCAATGATACCTGTATCCTAACAGTATTTCATAGTCTATATATTTTTATAACTTGGACAAATACTAATGAATGCTATATTATTTTGTTTGTACATTTAAAACTGTTATTTTCACCATAGCATAAAAACAAAGGAAGTATGTACAGACAAAAATGGATTATTTAAGCAAAAGAAGACAATCACATAGTCTTTGGTGTGTGCTGAGCATATTGACTAATTTCCAACATAAACTGAAGGGTTCTCAAACAATTTATCCATAGTATGGGAAGGAGACATACCCTACTCCTTCAGAAAATGGACATAGTTATGTCATGTTGGATTTTAGCATCCTTAATAAGACATATAAAAATGGTACTTATCTTCTGACTTCTTCTGCCTCATGCCTTGTTATTCTATTCATTTCTTAAGAAAGAATCAAAAGGTAATTCACAAAGTCTATTAGCAATTCTCAAAAATGTAATCTTTTGTAAAAACAACAAAAGATTGTAGATCCTGTACAAACAAGAGTGCTGGTATACATGATACTTAAATATAAGGAGGTCTTCTGTGTAGGATCTTGAATAGCAAAATACTTTGGGTTAAAACTAGAGTCATGTAAACAAATTATAGGCATTAGCAAATAATAATGTATCAATATTATTTCATTAATTATAGCTAGTGCTTCATAGTAATGTAAGGTTAACAATTGGAGAAACACTGTAGAGTACACAGGAGATGTTAGTTATAGATTCTGAAAGTTTTACATACATCTAAGCTGCTATAAAAATTAGCAGCAGTGATGGAATTATTGTGAACTCTATTAGGTCCAAGCAGTATTAATTCTTGGCACATAACTCACAGATATAAGACATAAGACACGTTGCAGAAAGCACTAAAAGAGTTACTATCAAAGACGTTTTAAACTGAAAACAGCCACTATATTCTCCTAACATGCAATAAATGTAAATGGTATGGAAACTCTGATTTGTTTTTTGGGGGGGAGGGTTGGATTTGGTTTTTGGAGACAGGGTTTCTCTGTATAGCCCTGGCTGTCCTGTAACTCACTCTCTAGACCAGGCTGGCCTCGAACACAGAAATCTGCCGGTCTCTGCCTCCCAGAGTGCTGGGATTACAGGCGTGCACCAACACTGCCCAGCTGGAATCTCCGAAATAACAAAAAAAATTATATGATGTTACTTATTAAAATGAAGATAAAGGCAATTAACACCAATATATACATGGACAATTGTGTTTACTTTTGTAGAAATTTACTAGGATAGAATATGGCCTTTTAGGCCTACAGGCACTGTAATGTCCCCATGTTTGGCCTGAGAATTGATTCCTAGAGTATTCATAATAAAAATTCATCAGTGCAATCTTATTATCTGTACATGTTTAGTAGAATGCACCAAGAAAATGTTTCTTAAAATATTTTGTATCATATCAGTATAATCTTAAATTATGGCTGCATTTAGTACAGGATAAGAATTGAAATATTCTCCGATTGATTTACAGGACAAATATCAAGACAGGGCAAAGGGAAGAAGGGACCTAGGAGGGAAGCGATTTAGGGATGGTGAGTGGAACATGATCTGGTATTGGGTAGGGAAAAAGAACTAAAGCCATGAGGGCCAGAAGAAAGAAGAGAAACAGGTAACTTCAGGAGGTAGGAGGTAGGGGGGTACCATCTAGAATGTACGAGACATGAGAGGTGGGAGACTCTCAAGACTCAAAGGGAGGGCCCTAGATTAAATGCCCTACAGTGGGGAGAGAGAACTTTTAGAGCCCACCTCCAGTGGAAAGAAAGTGTATTGAGTGAGGGCTGGGGTTGCTCTCTCACAGTCCAAACTCTGACCTATAATAATGGATCTAACATATTTATATAACATTCCACCCTAAAGCTAAATAATATACCTTCTTCTCAGCACCTCATGGTACCTTCTCCAAAATTGACCATATAATTGGTCACAAAATGGGCCTCAACAGATAAAGAAATATTGAAATTTTTCCACATACCTTATCAGATCACCATGGCCTAAGGCTGCTCTTAAGCTCAAACAAAAACAATGGAAAAGACACATACACATGGACTTTGAACAATGCTCTTCTCAGCAATAGTTTGGTCAAGGAAGAAATAAATAAGTAATTAAAGACTTTTTGAATTTAATGAAAATTAAGACACAACATACCAATATTTATGGGACACAAAGAAGGCAGTGCTAAGAGGAGAACTCATAGTCCAGAGTGCCTCCAAAAAGAGAATGGAGAGAGATTACACTAACAGCTTGACAGTGCACTTGAAAAATCTAGAACAAAAAGAAGCAATTACACCCAAGAGGAGTAGAAGGCAGGAAATAATCAAGCTCAGGGCTGAAATCAACCAAACAGGAAAAAAAGTACTGTACAAAATATATCAACAAAACAAGGAGCTGGTTCTTTGAAAAAAATAAACAAGATAGATAAACCCTTAGCCAGACTAACCAGAGGGCACAGAGAAAGTATCCAAATTAATAAAATCAGAAATGAAAAGGGAGAGATAACAACAGAAACTGTGGAAATTAAAAAAATCATCAGATCCTACTACAAGAGCTTATATTCAACAAAGTTTAAAACTCTGGATGAAATGGACAACTTTTTAGATACATACTAGGTGCCAACAATAAACAAAGAATATAGAAAATAAAAATATTAAAAAAACAGGATCAGATAAGCCATCTAAATAGTCCTATAAGTCCTGAGGAAATAGAAGTAGTGATTAATAGTCTCCCATCAAAAATAAATAAATAAATAAATAAAATTAAAAAAAAAAAAAGCCCAGGACCAGACGGATTTAGTGGGGATTTCTATCAGATCTTCAAAGAAGAGTTAATACAGCTACTCTTCAAGCTATTTCATGAAATAGAAATTCAAAGAACACTATCCAACTCATTCTATGAAGCCATAATAATGCTTATACATAAACCAAAGACCAAACAAGGAAGGAGAACTTCAGACCAATCTCCCTCATGAGCATTGATGCAAAAATACTGAACAATAATATCCTGACCAACCAAATCCAAGAATGCATCAAAACTATAATTCACCCTGAACAGGTAGGCTTCATTCCAGGGATGCAGGGATGGTTCAATTTATGGAAATCGGTCAATGTAATTCACTACATTAACAAACTAAAGGAAAAGAACCACATGGTCATTTCATTAGATGCTGAAAAGGCTTTTGATAAAATCAGCATCCCTTCATGATAAAAGTCCTGGAGAGACGGGAAATCCAATGCCGATACCTAAACAGAGTGAAAGCAATATACTGCAAACCAGTACCCAACATCAAGTTAAACGGGGAGAAACTTGAAGCAATCCCACTAAAATATGGGACCAGACAAGGCTGCCAACTTTCTCCCTATCTATTCAATATAGTACTTGAAGTCCTAGCCAGATCAATCAGGCAACAAAAGGAGGTCAAAGGTATACAAATTGGAAAGGAAGAAATCAAAATATCACTATTTGCAGATAATATGATAGTATACTTAAGCAACACCAAGACTTCCACCAGAGAACTCTTAAAGCTGATAATCAACTTCAACAAATCGGCTGGATATAAAATTAACTCAAGAACATCAATAGCCTTTCTCTACTCAAAGGATAAATAGGATGAGAAAGAAATCATGGAAATGGTACCCTTCCCAATATTCCTAAATAATATTTCATACCTAGGTGTGACCCTAATGAAGCAAGTAAAATATCTTTATGACAAGAACTTCAAGCCTCTGAAGAAAGAAATCAAAGAAGGTCTCAGAAGATGGAAAGATCTCCCATGTTCATGGAGTGGCAGGATTAATATAGTAAAAATGGCCAAAAGCAATCTACAGATTCAATGCAATCCCCATCAAAATCCCAAATCAATTCATATACCTAGAAAGAGCAATTGTCAAATTCATCTGGAATAACAAAAAACACAGGATAGCAGAAACTATTCTCCACAACCAAAAATATTCTGGGGGAGTCACTATCCCTGACCTCAAGCTCTACTACAAAGCAATAGTGATAAATACTGTTTAGTATTGGTATGCAGACAGGCAGGGAGATCAATGGAATAGAATTGAAGACCCAGAAAAGAACCTACATATGTACAGTCACTTGATATTTGACAAAGGAGCTAAAAACATCCAATGGAAAAAAGACAGCATTTTTAACAGATGTTGCTGGATCAACTGGAGGTCTGCGTGCAGAAAAAATGCAAATCGACCCATTTTGGTTTTTTGTTTGTTTTTTGTTTTTGATTTTTCTAGACAGGGTTTCTCTGTGTAGCTCTGGCTGTCCTAGAACTCACTTTATAGACCAGGCTGGCCTCAAACTCAGAGATTCACCTACCTCTGCCTCCCAAGTGCTGGGATTAAAGGTGTGTGCCACCACTGCCCAGCAAATCGACCCATTCTTATCTCCTTGTACAAAGCTCAAGTCCAAGTGGATCAAGAATCTACACATAAAACCAGACACACTGAAGCTTATAGAGGAGAAAGTTGGGAAGAATCTTGAACACATGGGCACAGGGGAACAGTTCCTGAACAGAACACCAATGGCTTATGCTCTAAGAACAAGAAAATGGGACCTCAAAAAACTGCAAAGCTTCTGTAAGGCAAAGGACACAGTCAATAGGACAAAACAACAACCAACTAATTGGGAAAAAAATCTTTACTAACCCTACATCTGACAAAGGGCTAATATCCAATGTATATAAAGAACTCAAAAAGTTAGTCTACAGAGAATCAAATAACCCTATTAAAAATGGGGTACAGAGCTAAACAGGGAATTCTCAACTGAGGAAACTCGAATGGCTCTAAAGCACCTAAAGAAATGTTCAGCATGGGTGGCGGAGGTGGCAGCAGTGCAGCAGTGGCTGGTGCAGCCGAAGGGCCATCAGCACTGGAACCAAGGCGACACAGGGTCCAGTTAGGCCCTGCGCCCATGACCAGTGACCTTCGCTGGCCAGCAGGGCTGCAAGCACCTGGGGATTTACTGTACCTTTTACCGCACAGAAGCCAGAGAGCTCTAGCAGGCAAAGCCAGTAACAGGCATAGCCTAAGGCTAACAAAGTGGGGGTCTAGGCCCCAACAGGCCCTGGACTGACCCCAAGAACTGGGCGGCTTGGTGGGCCATCTGTGTGTCAACCCGCCCAGGAGGTTGTTAGCCCAGCAGACTCTCCCAGCACTTTCAGGGAGCTCGAGCACACAAGCCTGCCATCCTGGCCACCTGACAGACCCAATTAACAGTCATAGCCCGAGGGGAACTTTGCTTGGACCTTGGCCTGCCAGGCTTTTACCTGGACCCAGGGCCTGAGCAGCCAGGCTAGCCTTGTGTGCACCAACCCGGTTGGGAGATCGGCTGCCCAGCAGAGTGATCAGCAGGCAGAAAAGGTCCCGGCAGCATACACCATCAGCACTCCCTGAAGGTGCAAACGGGCTCCATCTGGTTCACAGACAATCTGGGGCAAAGCACACTAGAGCTGCAAGGGCACCCAAGAGGAAGACAGCATATCAGCAATCAGCTACAGGGGTAACCCAGCTATATAGTGTTGCAGTAATAGCGCCAGAGTCCCTCAGGAGGCCCAAACACCAGCCAGGGTCAAGACAAACTAACTCAAGAGAACAAGATGGCAAAGGGCAAATGCAGGAATGCTACTAACAGAAATCTAGGCAATATGGCAGCATCTGAACCAAACTCTCCAACATCAGCAAGTCCTGGTTATGCCAACACACCAGAGAAACAAGATTTGGATTTAAAATCACTGATCATGATGCTGCTAGAAGAACACAAAAAGGACATAAATGAATCTCTTAAAGAAATTCAGGGGAACATGAATAAGCTAGAAACCCGTATAATGGAAACAGAAAAATCACTTAAAGAAATGCGGGAGAATAAGGCTCAAGAGATAGAAGCCAATAAAGAAGAAACGCAAAAAAAAAAAAAAAAAAAAAAAAAAAAAAACTTAAAGAAATGCAGGAGAACTTGAGTCAAGAGGCAGAAGTCATGAAAGAGGAAACACAAAAATCTCTTAAAGAATTACAGGAAAACACAAACAAACAAATGATGGAACTGAGCAAAACCATCCTGGATCTAAAAACAGAAGTAGAAACAACTAAGAAATCACAAAGGGAGACACCTTTGGAGATAGAAAACCTTGAGAAGAAATCAGGGGCCATAGATGCAAATATAAACAACAGAATACAAGAGATGGAAGAAAGAATTTCAGATGACGAAAATACCATAGAAACCATTGACTTAACAGTCAAAGAAAATGCAAAATGCAAAAAGCTTGTATCCCAGAACATCCAGGAAATCCAGGATACAATGAGAAGACCAAACCTTAGGATTATAGGTATAGATGAGAGTGAAGATTTACAACTGAAAAGGCCAGCAAATATCTTTAACAAAATTATGGAAGAAAACTTTCCCAACTTAAAGAGAGAGATACCTATGAATATACAAGAAGCCTACAGAACTCCAAACAGACTGGATCTGAGCAGAAATACCTCTTGCCACATAATAATTAAAACCCCAAATGCACCAAACAAAGAAAGAATATTAAAGGCAGTAAGAGAAAAAGGCCAAGTAACATATAAAGGAAGACCTATCAGAATCACACAAGACTTCTCACCAGAGACCATGAAAGCTAGAAGATCCTGGACAGATCTCATGCAGACTCTAAGAGAACACAAATGCCAGCCAAGACTACTATATCCAGCAAAACTCTCAATCACAATAGATGGAGAAACCAAGACATTCCATGACAAAACCAAATTTACATAATATCTTTCCACAAACCCAGCTCTACAAAGAATAATAGGAGGAAAACTCCAATACAAGGAGGGAAACTACACCCTGGAAAAAGTAAGATAGTAACCTCCCTTCATCAAACCCAAAAGAAGATAATCACTCAAATATAAAAATTAACATCAAAAATGACAGGAAGTAAAAATCTCTATGCCTTAATATCTCTAAACATCAATGGACTCAATTCCCCAATAAAAAGACATAGACTAACAGACTGGATAAGGAAACAGGACCCTACATTTTGCTGCATACAGGAAACACACCTAAATGTCAAAGACAAAAACTACCTTAGAGGAAAAAGCTGGAAGACAATTTTACAAGCCAATGGTCTCGGGAAACGAGCCAGAGTAGCCATTCTAATATCAGATAAAATTGACTTTCAACCTAAAGTCATCAAAAGAGACACTGAGGGACACTTCTTGCCGGTCAAAGGAAAAATCCACCAAGAAGAACGTTCAATTCTGAACATCTATGCTCCAAATACAGGGGCACCCTCATTTGTAAAAGAAACTTTACTAAAGGTCAAAGCACACATTGCACCTAACACAATAATTGTGGGGAATTTCAACACTCCACTCTCCTCAATGGACCCTATCAGGAAAACAGAAACTAAACAGGGACACAGTAAAACTAATTGAAGCTTTGGACCTATTGGATTTGACTGATATTTATAGAATATTTCATCCTAAAGCAAAAGAATATACCTTTTTCTCAGCACCTCATGGTACCTTCTCCAAAATCGACCATATAATTGGTCAAAAGAAAGACCTCAACAAATACAAGATCGAACTAATCCCATACCTCCTATCAGATCACTATGGTGTAAGAGTGGTTTTCAATAGCAACAAAAACAAAAGAAAGCCCACATACACATGGAGGCTGAACAATATTCTACTCAATGACACCTTGGCCAAAGAAGAAATAAAGAAAGAAATCAGAGACTTTTTAGAATTTAATGAAAATGAAGGCAAAACATACCCAAATCTTTGGGACACAATGAAAGCAGTGCTAAGAGGAAAACTCATAGCCCTGAGTGCCTTCAAAAAGAAAATGGAGAGAGCTTATAGTAGCAGCTTAATGACACACCTGAAAGCCCTAGAACAAAAAGAAGCTATTTCACCCAGGAGGAGTAGAAGACAGGAAATCATCAAACTCAGGGCTGAAATCAATCAAGTGGAAACAAAGAGAACCATACAAAGAATCAACGAGTCCAGGAGCTGGTTCTTTGAGAAAATCAACAAGATAGATAAACCCTTAGCCAAACTGACCAAAGGACACAGAGAAAGTATCCAAATTAACAAAATTAGAAATAAAAAGGGGAGATATTACAACAGAAAGTGAGGAAATCCAAAAAATCATCAGATCTTACTACAAAAGACTATACTCAACACAACTGGAGAATCTGGAGGAAATGGACAATTTCCTAGACAGATACCAAATACCAAAATTAAATCAGGACCAAATAGATCATCTAAACAGTCCCATAACCCCTAAAGAAATAGAAGGGGTCATAGAAAGTCTTCCAACCAAAAAAAGCACAGGACTAGATGGTTTCAGTGCAGAATTCTATCAGAGCTTCAGAGAAGACCTAACACCAATACTCTTCAAACTATTCCACAAAATAGAATCAGAAGGAACACTACCCAATTCCTTTTACGAAGCCACAATTACGCTGATACCAAATCCACACAAAGATCCAACAAAGAAAGAAAACTTCAGACCAATCTCCCTTATGAACATCGATGCAAAAATACTCAATAAAATTCTTGCCAACAGAATCCAAGAACACATCAAAACGATCATCCACCATGATTAAGTAGGCTTTATCCCCGGGATGCAGGGATGGTTCAATATACAGAAATCCATCAATGAAAGCCACTACATAAACAAACTCAAAGAAAAAAACCACATGGTCATTTCATTGGATGCTGAAAAGCATTTGACAAAATTCAGCATCCTTTCATGCTTAAAATCTTGGAAAGAACAGGAATTCAAGGCCCATACCTAAACATCGTTAAAGCAACATACAGGAAACCGATAGCCAGCATCAAACTAAATGGAGAGAAACTTGAAGCAATCCCACTAAAATCAGGGAGTAGACAGGGCTGCCCCCTTTCTCCTTATCTTTTCAATATTGTACTTGAGGTACTAGCTTGGGTAATTCGAGAACATAAGGAGGTCAAAGGGATACAAATTGGAAAGCAAGAAGTCAAACTATCATTATTTGCAGATGACATGATAGTCTACCTAAGTGACCCAAAAAACTCCACTAGAGAACTCTTACAGCTGATAAACAACTTCAGCAAAGTGGCAGGTTATAAAATCAACTCAAGCAAATCAGTGGCCTTCCTATACTCAAAGGATAAGCAGGCTGAGAAAGAAATTAGGGAAATGACCCCCTTCACAATAGCCACAAACAGTATAAAGTATCTTGGGGTGACTCTTACCAAATGTGTGAAAGATCTGTATGACAAGAACTTCAAGACTCTGAAGAAGGAAATGGAAGAAGACCTCAAAAAAAGGGGAAACCTCCCATGCTCATGGATCGGCATGATCAATATAGTTAAAATGGCCATTTTGCCAAAAGCAATATACAGATTCAATGCAATACCCATCAAAATCCCAACTCAATTCTTCACAGAGTTAGAAAGAGCAGTTTTCAAATTCATCTGGAATAACAAAAAACCCAGGATAGCTAAAACTATTCTCAGCAACAAAAGAAATTCTGGGGGAATCAGTATTCCTGACCTCAAGCAATACTACAGAGCAATAGTGTTAAAAACTGCATGGTATTGGTACAGTGACAGGCAGGAGGATCAACGGAACAGGATTGAAGATCCAGAAATGAACCCACACACCTATGGCCAGTTGATCCTCGACAAAGGGGCTGAAAACATCCAATGGAAAAAAGATAGCGTTTTCAACAAATGGTGCTGGTTCAACTGGAGGTCAGCATGCAGAAGAATGCAAATTGATCCATCCTTGTCTCCTTGTACTAAGCTCAAATCCAAATGGATCAAGGACCTCCACATAAAGCCAGACACTCTGAAGCTAATAGAAAAGAAACTGGGGAAGACCCTTGAGGACATCGGTACAGGGAGAAAGTTTCTGAACAGAACACCAATAGCATATGCTCTAAGAGCAAGAATTGACAAATGGGACCTCATAAAATTGCAAAGTTTCTGTAAGGCAAAGGACACCATCAAAAGGACAAATCGGCAACCAACAAATTGGGAAAAGATCTTCACCAAGCCTACATCAGATAGAGGGCTAATATCCAATATATATAAAGAACTCAAGAAGTTAGACTCCAGAAAACCAAACAACCCTATTAAAAAATGGGGTACAGAGATAAACAAAGAATTCTCACCTGAAGAATTTCGGGTGGCAGAGAAACATCTTAAAAAATGCTCAACTTCATTAGTCATTAGGGAAATGCAAATCAAAACAACACTGAGATTTCACCTTACACCAGTCAGAATGGCTAAGATTAAAAATTCAGGAGACAGCAAGTGTTGGCGAGGATGTGTAGAAAGAGGAACACTCCTCCACTGCTGGTGGGGTTGCAAATTGGTATAACCACTCTGGAAATCAGTCTGGCGGTTCCTCTGAAAACTGGGCACCTCACTTCCAGAAGATCCTGCTATACCACTCCTGGGCATATACCCAAAAGATTCCCCAGCATGTAATAAGGATACATGTTCTACTATGTTCATAGCAGCCCTATTTATAATTGCCAGAAGTTGGAAAGAACCCAGGTATCCCTCAACAGAAGAGTGGATGCAAAAAATGTTGTATATATATATACAATGGAGTACTATTCAGCCATTAGAAACAATGAATTCATGAAATTCTTAGGCAAATGGATGGAGCTGGAGAACATCATACTAAGTGAGGGAACCCTGACTCAAAAGATGAATCATGGTATGCACTCACTAATAAGTGGATATTAACCTAGAAAACTGGAATGCCCAAAACATAATCCACACATCAAATGAGGTACAAGAAGAACAGAGGGGTGGCCCCTTGTTCTGGAAAGACTCAGTGAAGCAGTATAGAACAAAATCAGAACAGGGAAATGGGAAGGGTAGGGAGGGAAAACAGGGGGAGGGAAGAGGACTGATAGGACTTTCGGGATTGGGGGTCCAGAAAACGGGAAATCATTTGAAATGTAAATAAATATATCAATAAATTAAAAAAAAGAAATATTCAGCATCCTTAGTTATTGGGGAAATGGAAATCAAAACAAAAGTGAGATTCTACCTCACACTGGTCAGAATAGCTAAGATGAAAAACTCAGGGGACAGCAGATGTAGGAGATGATGTAGGGAAAAAGAATCACTTTTTCATTGTTGGTGGAATTGCAAGCTGGTAAAACCACTCTGGAAATCAGTTTGATTATTCCTTAGAAAATTGGACATTGTACTACCTGAGGATCCAGAGATACCACTCCTGGGCATATACCCAGAAAATGATCCTACATGTAATAAGGACACATGCTCCACTATGTTCATAGCTGCCTTATTTATAATAGCCAGAAGCTGGAAAGGACCCAGATGTCCTTCAACAGAGGAATGGATACCGAAACTGTGGTATATATACACAATGGAATACTATTTCAGTGAGTTCATGAAATTCTTATGCAAATGGATGAAACTAGAAAGTGTCATCCTGAGCAATGTAACCCAATCACAATCAGAAAAGAACGCACATGGTATCAGATCTTAGCCCAAAAGCTCAAAATAAACAAGTTACAATGCACCCAGCATAGGAAGTTCAAGAAGAAGGAGGACTTATGTGAGGGTGCTTTGGTTCCTCTGAGAAAGGGAGCAAAATACTAACAGGAGCAATAAGGGAGAAAATGTGTGGAGCAGAGACTGAAGTAAAGGCCACCCAGAGACTGCCCTACCTTGGAATTTGTCCTATAAACAGTCACCAAATTCCCATACTACTATAGATGACAAGAAGTGTATACCAAAAGGAGCATGACATGGCTGTCTCCAGAAGGGCCTTGCCAGAGCCGTTCACATACAGAGGTAGATGCTAGCAGTCAACTGTTGGACTGGGCATGGGGTCACCAATGGAGGAGCTAGAGAGTGGTCCAGAGGAGCTGGAGGGGTTTACAGCCCAATGGGAAGATCAATGATGTTGGCCACCCAGAAGCCCCAGGACTCCCAGGGGCTAAACCTTCAACACAAGGGTATATGGCAGAGGAAGGCCTTGTTGGGCATCAGTGTCAGGAGTGGTCATTTGTCAGATAAAGGCTCAATAGAGGTTCCAACAAAGGGAAACCGAGGGGAAGGGAGGTGGGAGGAATGGGACAAGTGGAGGGGCATAAACATGGAGACAGGCGGTGGGAGGAGGAGTTGGGGATCTTTGGGGAGGGGGAAAATCAGGAAATGTTTTACCATTGTCAATGTAAATGAAGATGATATTCAATTAAAAAAATAGAAAAAAAAGAAACTGGAGGGCCCAGGGAATATAGAGGTCTGGTGGGTTGGGGTGGGTGGGACATCCTCGTGGAGACAGGGAGGCAGGGAGGAGGTATGGGATGTGGAACATTTGGAGGATAGAGCAGGAGAGGAATAAAATCTGAAGTGCAAAAAAAAAAAAGAAAAGAAAAATAAATAATAATAAAATATTTTTCAATATCATGCTTTGAAGCCAAACAACACAGAATAAAGACAGAAAATGAAAATCTTGAGCATAATAAGGAGCATGTTGTTGTATCTCCTTCAATGTAAAGGGAGATTTTTCAGTCTTGTTTTCTCCTAGAAAACTTAGAAAATCAAGAAGTCTTATATAATGATTTGTTTATCTGAATTGAATGTAAGCTTTCTTTTCATGTTAGCAAAGATAACAATCATGTCTTGAAAATTAATTCATTAAAGCATGGCCCAGCACATGACTCTGTCATTGTTTCCTTGATTATGTCATTGTGGAAACTGAGATTCTTACTTCAAACATGGCATGACAAGGGTCATACAGCTTATAAATAATGGAGCAGAGTTTCAGATTTAAATCAGTTAGCCTGTTCATAACAATCAGTTCCAAGGGCCCCTATCCTCTGAACACATCTTCTTTAGCATTATATCTTTTCCCTTAATGGCTTTCACATATGAGTATGAACTTTTCTGACATTGTCATACTTGACTTGTGATGATCTTCACTTACATACATTTTTACAGAAATTGACATAATTTTATTTCCTTTTGTAGTTAAATGGTATTCTACTGTGTAAACGTATTACATTTTATTCATCCATCCCTCTTCATCTAGGGACCTAGGGCCACAAACCCATGGATATACAGGTATATCTAGAGTAAGTTGACTGATTCTTATGGCTTGCACTAAGAAGTTGTGTGGCTTAACCTTATGA
Organism: Apodemus sylvaticus; assembly: GCF_947179515.1. Taxonomy (NCBI): domain Eukaryota; kingdom Metazoa; phylum Chordata; class Mammalia; order Rodentia; family Muridae; genus Apodemus; species Apodemus sylvaticus. Next base: position 27,665,639 of record NC_067477.1, read on the forward strand.
CAGTTCTATGTACAATATTTTGCAGCATGACAATGCTGATTTCTACTGTGACCAGAGTAATTTACATTTCACTCCCAATGAATAAGCTTACCCACCTAACATCACATCTTCACCAAGATTCGCCTCTTGTTTTATTATGATTATGACTTTCCTGGCGTGAGGTAAAATGTCAGCTCAATTTTGATTTTTACTTCCCTATGGCTAAGGGTAGAATACACTTTTCATGTTGTTACTCTTTGTTCATATGTTGTTATCTCAAAGTATGTATTCTATAGCCTATTATTGTTTGGTATATTTATTCCTTCTTGTTTAACTTTTTGTTGTTCTTTTTAATTTAAGAATTTTATTCATTTCTTTAATTATTTACATATTTATTTAATATTATTAGCTCATATAACAAATTGTGGCAGCAATTTCCTCTCTGCCCAGTTCTCCACTCCTAACCTCTGCCCAGATATACTCCAACTCCATCCTCCATTTCCTTTTAGAAATGGACAGGCCTCCCAGCAATATTAGCAGAAAAGAGTATATCAAATTACAAAAAGAGCAAGCACATACTCTTATATCAGGGCTGGGATATAGAACTGATATACAAATATAGATAGACAATATTTTAAAAGAAATGAAAAATTCTCTATACCACGGAAAAATTATAAGTTACTTATCTTAGATCATGTGCTTCAATTTAAAAAGAATCAATATGCAAATAAGTACAGCAAGCTGTATTAAATTTAATTGATTTCCAATGTCCATGGGAAGCTAATATAAGAAAATCAGAGAGAAATAGGTTTATTTGTTGAAGTCAACAACAGTTTGTGTAAGACCCCCACAAACTGAGGGTACCCTAGCACCCCACACCTCAGAAGGCGACACCCAAATCACTTGCGAGAAATGATCTCCATGCAATAGCATGAGAATTTCTTTATTCCAGAATTCTGGGTTCCACAGCCATACACCGCGCAGGGGTAGATGACTGAGGACCCCGAGTGCTGAATTGCGACAGCTTTTATAAGTTTACAACAAAGCCCAAGAATCACAAACCAATCATTTCTTAGCATGGAGAGCCCACGAAATGTGAGCCAATTGATTTGTACCACTCCATAGCTTTTAGGCCAATTAGTTTAAATTATCAGAGCAATTAGTTTCCTATTTTCTTGAATGTCTATAGCTGCATAAACTCCTGCATAGGGGTAATGGCGTAAGCAGTTTATAGAAGCAAGATAAGCTTAGCCAATTTCCAGTTATCTTGTGGGGCCAGGATCACCTATTCAAGGCCTTTCTGCTAGGACTAAACATAGGGCAGCCTCTGGAATGTGACCTTTTACCTAGTTTCTAAGAAAGCAAGATAGCATTTTAAACTTCTGACTTCTTGGGGTCACTGGAGTTAGGCTGTAATATTTTCTATCCTTTCATTTGTACCTAACACCTTCAAAAAGACAGGGAGTACTAGGATAGACTAAAATTGGTGGAAGAAGTCAATGTCATTACGGCTATTAAACTCCAAATAATGTAAGAAAACTGTAGAGAGCCTTACTGGGGTGCTGTGCTACCTGGCAGGAGCTTGACTTTGGCCAAGGACAAAGAAAGGGCTTCAGACAGGAATCTGACATTAGGCCTTGACAGAGAAGCAAGCACAAGCAGGAATCTGACCTTAAGGCATGACAGGGAAGTTAAGCTTAGGTGAGAATCTGATGTTAGGCTATAATAGGGAAGTAGGTTAAGGCAGGAATTTTAATCTTAGGGTGAAACAAAAGAAGCAGGCTTCAGGCAAGGTTTTGAGCTTGGACAAGGAAGTAGGCTCAGGTATTTTGGTCATTCATTTTTTTTCAATTAGGTATATGTTTTATTTACATTTCAAATGTTGTCTCCTTTCCTGCTTCCCCCTCCACTGAAAATCCCATAAGGTATCTCCCCGTCCCCAATCAACTCCCCCCTTCCCTGCCCTGGTATTCCTCTACACTACAGCATCAAGTCTTTCCAGAACCAAGGGCCTCTCTTCCCTTTGGTGTCTAACAAGACCATCTTCTGCTGCTGATGTGTCTGGAGCCATGGGTAACTCCATGTGTACTCTTTGGTTGATAGTTTTGTCCCTGGGAACTCCGGGAGTACTGGGTGATTCATACTGCTGTTCCTCCTGTGGCGCTGCAAATCCCTTCAGCTCCTTGGGTCCTTTCTCTAGCTCCTCCATTGGAGACCCAGTGCTCATGTCAATGGCTGGCTGAGAGTGTCCCCCTTTGTATTTATTATGCACTAGGAGGGCCTCCCAGGTGATAGCTATATCTGGCTTCTGTCAGCCAGCACTTGTGAGCCTATACAATAGTGTCTGCGTTTTATAACTGTATATAGGATATATCTTGCTCAAATCCAAGTGGATCAAGGACCTCCACATAAAACCAGACACACTGAAAGTAATAGAAAAGAAACTGGGGAAGATCCTTGAGGACATGGGCACAGGGGAAATTTTCCTGAACAGAACACCAATAGCCTACACCCTAAGAACAAGAATTGACAAATGGGACCTCATAAAATTACAAAGTTTCTGTAAGGCAAAGGATACTGTCAACAGGACAAACTGGCAACCAACAGATTGGGAAAAGATCTTTACCAATCCTACATCCAACAGAGGGTTAATATCAAATATATACCAAGAACCCAAGAAGTTAGACTCTAGGGAACCAAATAACCCTATTAAAAAATGGGGTACAGAAGCTGAGCGTGGTGACACACGCCTGTAAACCCAACACTTGGGAGGCAGGCAGATTTCTGAGTTTGAGGCCAGCCTGGTCTACAGAGTGAGTTCCAGGACAGCCAGGGCTATACAGAGAAACTCTGTCTCGAAAAAACAAACAAACAAAAACAACAAAAAGGGGGGAGGGGTACAGAGCTAAACAATGGTTTTTCACCTGAGGAATATTAAATGGCTGAGACACACCTAAAGATATGTTCAACATTTTGGTCATTCTCACACACCCTTGGAAACAACTGACACTGTGAAGTAATTGCAGAACTTTGCTTATTGCCTTGACAATTTTGTGTTTACTGTCTTGGCTTGTTCCTCATTGTACTACTATTACCCTTAGTACTTGCATGCAATTAAAATAGTATAAAAGTGAATTGGAAATTATTAAACTCTCCTTCCTCAGAATTGACTGGGGCTATGCTGCACTGTTGTCTAATAATCTTTTTATTTTTTCTTTTCAATCCTCATTCCTATCATGGAGAACCTGTTGACTGACTGAGTGGGATTGATCAGAAAATATTAAACTGGCAACAAACAGAAAGCATAATATATACAAAACAGGTATCTCTCATCAATGGAGTCACACTAAAGCAGCTGCTAAAAAACACATAGTTTAGGTCATAATGAATAATCTGAAATAGAAAGTTAAAAATGTGAGAAGGATTAAAACAGAGTGCTGGGATGAATGAATTTGCATAAGTAAATATAAACAACCAAAGAGATGACTAAAAAAATGAGACTATGGAGAAAGGAATATTTTTCAACACAGTATGCACAAAAACTGAGGAGACTCAGAGAGGCATGAGGAATTTAGAAAATGAAACTGTACGCTGTTGGGAAAATATATTATTCATATTATTTAGGAAACCTAAAATAAATCCAAAAGTTAGACATCAAATGTAAACCATGTTTAGTAAGATTTCAAATAGGTTAGCATATAATTAATATGTTGTCTTTTACATATTATGAATTATATTTATTAAGTTGTATTTAAGAATGATTTGTTTACAATAGCATAGCACAGACATACATAGAAATAAATTCAGCAAGAAACTTGCAAATCTTAATCTGTAAAATTAAATCTTACAGAAAGGGACTAAGGAAACATAAACAGAATTTTCAATGTGCTCCAATGTTGGAAGAAGGCATTGGAAATGCATCCACTCTTTATTAATTGAGCCACAGGTTCAAGGTAAAACAACAGGCAAATTAAGCATGTTTTAAATCACTCTCTCATATCCTTTCTATTTGCATGTGGGAACAAATAATCTCATCTTAAAATGTGCCTGGAAATGAAAACAGCTAAAATAACCAATATAATCATAAAGGATAAGAAAGTTGGAAGAATTCTGATATCAAATGTCAAGGCTTACAGTAATGCAACACAAATTAGGAACATGTGCTTTTAAGCAATGATCGACACAGGTCTCAATGGAAAAAGAGTAGTCAAGCAACAGATTCATATGTCTAAAGTTAAAATATTTATAACCAAAGTTATACTCAAGTGTGATAGGGAAGAGGGCTTTTTAGTGTTATTTAGTTGTGTGTGTGTGTGTGTGTTGACTTGACTTCTTTTAAATAAATAAAATCTGAGACAATTGGAAAATTAAAAGTCCATATGGTAGAAAATGGAATTTTCCGTTGTAATTAACTCTAAGCAGAAAGAACATCTTCATGACTTTGATAGGAAGTGATGCCTCATACATTACATTAAAGACTTTCAATCTTAATCTAGAGCAATGGGTCCGTGGTTAAGAATACTTTGTGGTTTTGTTGAGGAACCTGGCTCAGTTCCTAGCATCCACATAGTATAGTAGTTTACAAGCATCTGTAACTCCAGTTCTGGTTGATAGGATGCCTTCTTCTGACCTCCACAGGATCCAGGCACATATGTAATACACATCCACACATCCACACAAAATACTCATACACGTAAAATAAATTTAATAAATTTAATCAAGTAATCAAATTAAATGCACTAACCATGAGATGCAGTAATACCTGTTTGTAAATATAGATCTCATTGATTTCTCTGTAAACCAACTCATAAAAACATTTAAAAAAACTCCAATCATAAATTATTAAAAATTTAAAGGTCATCTAAAATAGAATGAAGCTTTTCTCAGAGGATTCTAGAAGATCAATGACTATAAAACCACTATATAAGAGAAGGCATTTCTTATTAATATATACTTAAATATGTGTATATGTAAAAATATTAAGTGTTTCCCATTACAACAAACCAAAAATCAACTCAAGAGGCAACAATAATGCAAAATTCGTATAGGCATTTTCTCCAAGACATAAACAAATTCTGATGGATGTATGGAAAATATTTAGTCACATTATCAAGTACCACCGTTTAACCCAAGTGCTATACAATCCATAGAAGAATATAAATGCTGGAAAGGTGCCTAAGCCATGTGCTCAAGGAATGTGTTTTACACAAGAGCCTCAGTTTGCCTTTTTTGTATGTATATGACAAAACTGTCATCTTGCAAAAGAATTTTGGAAACTTATAAGATCAAGAACCTATTAAAGTTAAAGCTAACTTTGGAAAATTTTTAGTCATTCACACTCCTAGTAGGACAGTAAAGTGCTCAATAAAAAGACTAACTCAAGCCATTCCTTAAAGGATTCATGGTCATATTATTTGTAGCTGTAAACTGAAAGCCACTCAAAAAGAAATACTTATCATCAAATCGACAGACACATCCTATATATTCCTTCAATTTCTCTTTCATAGAGTGACAATAACATCCCAAGTTTGGTATGCCAATCTCCCTGTTAGAAGGCTGAGCACAAGAAACATGGAACATCATGTTTAGGAAAAGGATCAAAATGCCAAATCACATTTATCTTATTAGAAGTGAGCAGAATGGCTATCTTTAGAAAAGTCTTTGGAGGGGGGCAAATAAGGCTTGATTCTAATGGACACATGAAACCCAGTTTACAACTCACTGATTTAGGAACCCTGACTGAAGTTTGATTTATTAAGTTACCTTAATTATGAGTTCATGGGCAGAAGTAGCTCTGAATGTGATAACCATTAGAAGAACATCATTGTCCAGATTGAGAATAAAAATCTTTGATGGAATGTCTACTCAATGACTTATTTTTATATATTCGTGAGCATACATGTGTGAGTATATTTACACATGTGTTCACATACCTCAAGAACACAACCAATATCATGTGGCTTGGTCCCTATTTCACATTTGAGACAGAATCTCTAAGTGAACCTTGAATTTGTACGTACAGTTACTTGGTTTCGATGGCCACAGCCATCTGTTTCCATCTTTCCAATGCAGAGAAAGACATGAGTACTGTCAAACTTACCTTCTAACATGAGTACATGGGTGAGAACTTAAGTCCTTATGCTTGCATAACAACCATGTTACCTAGACAGCCATCTCATTGTCACAGCTCCTGACCTTTAAATACCAAATCAAATTACGATGTGCTCTTAGCAGAGAACATCTATAATTTGTAAATCCTGTTTAGATGTTATGTGTATGTCCTTAACCATTGAAAGTACTTTGGTTTGACAATTGGATAATGAACTATCTGGAAGCAGAGAACACAAATATGTTTTTCTTTTATTTTTAGCATTGGTGTGCATGCTATTCATAGTGTGCAGGCAATATTTGTTTGAATATCTAACTCAGTTACTTGATTGAAAAGGCAAATAAGCAGCTTTGTCAAATGCATATGGGTTCACTGGTTGTTTCCTGTGCCAGTCAGGGCAATGCACATACATGCAGTAACTAGTATGAAAAGCCTACAGCATGGTAGCCATTCTAGAGGCTTGACTTAGTCAATTCCTGGCATAATCATACACACAAAAAATGTTCTGCAGTCGTAGAGACTATGTTTAGTTTATAAAAATCAAAGTTTATCTTTTGTTTTTAACTTCAATAATTACATATACATATGATATATAATTATATATTATCATACATATATAAAACCATATATTATAAACATATATGACTTTATATTATATATCTGTATTATGCATATCCATATATATCCATATAAATACATGTATTTGTATTTAACAAATGTCTAGAAAGACAAGGAACATTTATTCACTATAATTTAGCCTGAAATCAGGCTAAATTAGAGACTGAGAAAAAGTGAGTCCATGTAGTGAAAAGAAAGTGGGCTTGATGCATATAATAAACTATTATTTTGAAAACTTCAATGCAATTTTTCAAGAGAAGTTTCTCAATTATCTGTTTATAAAAAGCACACATACTGTGAGTTTTGTCACAGTAATATCATGGTTTAATAAACAGGTAACATATATCTGAAATTTGTTCTTTTAATAAGGGATTGGAGAAGAGAGTGAGGTATGGAAATTGGAAGCCTTTGTATCCAAATCAATATGCTGTGTCTGATACCTGGAGGCTTTCTTTGCAAACTTTGCCAGAGTTTGGTCTCTCTTTACCTTTAGAATCAGATAACCTGAGAAACAGTCTCTCATCTCCCATTAAATAACCAGCTGACCTTGTGCAGTTCCATAACCTCTGAGATTTTCAGTTTTCTTATCTGTAAACCTGATTGGATAACAAAACTTGAAAGGATTTCTCTGAGCTAAATCTTGTAAAACTTTATAGGCAGAGAGGTATGTCATAAACTCTAGCTGCACAAAGAGTGATGCATATTAATTCTGAGCAGTAAAATGTGTTGACAGTGTGAGAAAATAGAGAAGGAATAAGAGGCAGAAACTGAGTGTTTCATACCTAAATTACCCCAAGAACCTTTTGTGTAGATGGTGGAACAAACTCTATTCAGGATTAAATGCATCTAGTGTGTCTAGTATGCTTTCTGGATGTCTATTTGAATATCAATGCCTGAAGTTTTAGAAAATGTTTCCAAACATCTCCCAGTTGTCCTAAGACTTGTCCAATATAGAGTGGGTATGCTATCAGAATTTAGAGCTATAATAAGCATACTATGTGCTTGCAGCCTCTTAACTGGACACAGGTTCTGGTAGTAAGAAAAAGAACTATAATGAAGTGAGATTAGATATAGCATCCATAGAAAGCTCATGCCCAGAAGGCCCATGCAGAGGAGGAAAGTGCAATGCTATTTCTCTTTGATTTAAACTGAAATGGCAGTGTAAAAAATATGAGCAAACCAGACAATTTTATAAGCAATGGCATGTGTCTGATATGCTGGCAAATAGTAATGTCAGCAAATTCTGCATGGGTAATTGGTTGTCATTGTGCATATTCACAACAAATTGGGCCTTTTGCTCCTAATTTAAATACCCATTTTTGCCTAATTATGTTGTGTATTTACATTTCACATTATCTTTGTTAACACATGGAAATCCAGCTGGTGACCTAGCAGGAAGTCCCTTGAAGCTATAACTCTTAATTACCTACCCTGGAGCAAGAGTGGTTTGTATTGAGAGGTAGTCAGAGTTGGTTTTGTGAAAGGATGTTGCAATGTCACACAGATGTGCCTGCCCCAATGCTTTTGACTTGTTTGCTATTTTGGTAAACAAGATTAGTCCTTGTTGAATATTTTATAGTAGTTAGTAGCAAGGGTTGTATATTCAGATTGAGCCTAGTTCAAATACAAGCTCAAACTTTAAGTGGTTTGTTTGATATAGACAAGTGTCTCAGTCCTACTGAGCCACTGATTGTCCAGTACTAAAATGGATAAATAAATGATATCTAAACTCAAAGGGCATAAGAAGAGATAAATTGTGAGAAACTGTGGAAGTTGAAATACAGGACATGCTCACTTAAGGATTATATTTATTATTTCATAATTTTATTATACTTTTGTGTGTAAAATAGAAAAAATATATCACTCAACTTGTTAGTATTTAGCACATTGGCCAATAAGTAATAAGTAAAATATTAATTTCCATTATTAATCAAAGATATTTGTTAATTTTATACTTTCTGTTATTAAATATGCCCTTATCTCAATGTTACATTTATGGGACTGAAGAATAGGCTCATTGGTTAAGAGCTACGGCTGCTATTATAGAGGACCCAAAGTTCATTTCCACCCTTGTTGGGCATATTACAACCACCTATAATTCCAGCTTCTGGCTATATGACACCTTTCTTGACTATAAGGGCAGGAGGGCAGGAGTCGTCACATGTACACACATCTAAACATAGACACACATATATAGACATAATTTAAAAAGTAAATATAAGCCATCTTCCCTCCCAGTTGGACAGGACAAGCAGCTCCAGGTACTGTGATATTCCGAGATTAAGATCTCTGGGGATGCAGACCACAGGGCTGCTGCCTGAACCCAGGAACTCTGAAGATCTGTGGTTTGTCTGGGTGACAGCCAGGTGTGGGTCCTGTACTCTGCGGGGTGGTCAGCACTTGGAGGTGATTCCCACCACCATCTCCACTCCCTGACAAAGCAGACAGGCAGCAACAGGTTCACAGAGACAACCCGAGTATAACATTGCTTGGGGCAGGACACACCAGGGCTCCAATGACATCCAAGAGGAGTGCAGCACATCACCAATCTGAGCCAGAGAAACCCAGTCATCCAGTGGTGCTGAAATAGCCTTACAGGCTCACAGGAGGTTCAAGCACCAGCCAGTGACAACAGGATCAACTAACACCAGAGATAACCAGATGACAAAAGGCAAATGGAGGAACGTTACAACAGAAATCAAGGCAATATGGAAGCATCTGAACCCATTTCTCCAACAACAAGTCTGGGATACCCCAACACACCATAAAAACAAGACTTGGATTTAAAATCAATGGTCATGGTGCTGTTAGAAAAACACAAGAAGGACATAAATAAATCTCTTAAAGACATACACGAGAAAATGGATCAAAAATTAGAAACACTTTCAAGGAAAACACAAAAATCATTCAAAGAAATTCAGGAGAATATGGGTCAAAAGATAGAATCCGATAAGGAGGAAATGCAAAAATCAGTTAAAGAAATACAGTAGAACTATCAGAAAAATCAGATCACTATGGAGTAAAAGTGGTCTTCAATAGCAGGAAAAATATCAGAAATCCAACATACTCATGGAAACTGAACAGTACTCAATGATACTTTCTTGGTCAAGGATGAAATAAAGAAAGAAATAAACTTTTTTGAATTTAATGAAAATGAAGGCACAACATACCCAAATCTATGGGACACAATGAAAGCAGTGCTAAGAGAAAAACTCATAGCCCTGAGTGCCTCCCAAAAGAAATGGGAGAGAGCATACACTAGCAGCTTAAAGGCACACCTGAAAGCTCTGGAACAAAAAGAAGTTAATTCACCCAGGAGGAGCAGAAGATAGGAAATCATCAAACTCAGGGCTGAAATCAATCAAGTAGAAACAAAGAGAACCACACAAAGAATCAACAAAACCAGAAGCTGGTTCTTTGAGAAAATCAGCAAGATAGATAAACCCTTAGCCAGACTAACCAAAGGGCACAGAGACAGTATCCAAATTAACAAAATTAGAAATGAAAAGGGAGATATAACAACAGAAACAGAGAATATTAAAAAAATCATCACATCCTACTACAAAAGCTTATAGTCAATAAAACTGGAAAATCTGGGGGAAATGGACAATTTCCTAGACAGATACCAAATAACAAAATTAAATCAGAATCAAATAGATCATCTAAACAGTTCCATAACCCCTAACGAAATAAAAGGAGCCATAGAAAGTCTTCCAACCATAAAATCACGGGATCAAATGGTTTTAGAGCAGAATTCAATCAGACCTTCAAAGAAGACCTAACACCAATACTCTTCAAACTATTCCACAAAATAGAAACAGAAGGACCCAACTCATTTTACAAAGTCACAGTTATGCTGATACCCAAACCACACAAAGATCCAACAAAGAAAGAGTACTTCAGGGCAATTTCCATTATGAATATCCATGCAAAAATACTAAATTAAATTCTTGCCAACCGAATCCAAGAACACATCAACCAAGATCAAGTAGGCTTCATCCCAGGGACGTGGGGATAGTTCAATATAAGGAAATCCATCAATGCAGCCCACTATGTAAACAAAATCAAAGAAAAAAAACCATATGGCCATTTCATTAGATGTTGAAAAGACATTTGATAAAATCCAACATTTTTTCATGGTAAAAGTCTTTGAAAAAACAGGAATTTAAGGCCCATACCTAAACATAGTAAAAGCAATATACAGCAAACTGGTAGTCAACATCAAAGTAAATGGAGAGGAACTTGAAGCAATGCCACTAAAATCAGGGACTAGACAAGGCTGCCCTTTCTCTCTGTATCATTTCAGTATAGTCCTTGAAGTTCTAGCTAGAGCAATTAGGCAACATAAGGAGGTCAAAGGGATACAAATTGGAAACGAAGAAGTCAAACTATCACTATTTGCAGATGATATGATAGTCTACTTAAGTGACTCAAAAAACTCCACCAGAGAACTCCTACAGCTGATAAACTACTTCAGCAAAGTGGCTGGTTATAAAATCAAATCAAGCAAATCAGTAACCTTCCTATACTCAAAGGATAAGCAGGCTGAGAAAGAAGTTAGGGAAATGACACCCTTTACAATAGTCACAAACAATATAATGTATCTTGGTGTGACTCTAACCAAACAAATGAAAGATCTGTATGACAAGAACTTCAGGTCTCTGAAGAAGGAAATCAAAGAAGACCTCAGAAAATGGAAAATCTTCCATGCTCTTGGATCAGAAGGATTAATATAGTTAAAATGGCCATCTTGCCAAAAGCAATATACAGATTCAAGTCAATCCCCATCAAAATCCCAACTCACTTCTTCATAGAGTTAGAAATAGCAATTCTCAAAATCATCTGGAATAACAAAAAACCCAGAATAGCTAAAACTATTCTCAACTGTAAAACAACTTCTGGGGGAGTCAATATCCCAGACCTTAAGCAATACTCCAGAGGAATAGTGTTAAAAACTGCATGGTATTGGTACAGTGACAGGTAAGTGGACCAATGGAATAAGATTGAAAATCCAGAAATTGAACCCACACACCTATGGTCACTTGATGTTTGTCAAAGGGGCAGAAACCATCCAGTGGAAAAAAGATAGTGCTGGTTCAATTGGTGGTCAGCATGCAGAAGAATGTGTATTGATTCACTCTTATTTCTGCATACTGAGCTCAAGTCCAAGTGGATCAAGGACCTCCACATAAAACCAGACACACTGAAACTAATAGAAAAGAAATTGGGGAAGACCGTTGAGGACATGGGCACAGGGGGAAATTTCCTGAACAGAACACCAATAGCTTATGCTCTATGATCAATAACTGACAAATAGGACCTCATAAAATTACAAAGTTTTTATAAGGCAAAGGATGCCTTCAAAGGGACAAAATGGCAACCAACAAATTGAGAAAAGATCTTCACCAACATCTGACAGAGGGCTAATATCCAGTATATACAAAGAACTCAAGAAGTTAGACCCCAGAGAACCAAATAACCCTATTAAAAATGGGGTACAGAGCGAAACAAAGAATTTTCACCTAAAGAAATTTGGATGGCTGAGAAGCACCTTAAGAAATGTTCAACATCATTAGTCATTAGGTAAATGCAAATCAAAACAAGCCTGAGATTTCACCTCACACCAGTCAGAATGTCTAAGGTTAAAAACTCAGGAGACAGCAGGTGTTGGCAAGGATGTGGAGACAATCCCACTGCTGGTGGGATTGCAAGTTGCTACAACCACTATGGAAATCAGTCTGGGGGTTCCTCAGAAAACTGGATATGACACTTCCAGAGGACCCTGCTATACCTCTCCTGAGCATATACCCAGAGGATTCCCCAGCATGCAATAAGGACACATACTCCACTATGCTCATAGCAGGCTTATTTATAATAGCCAGAAACTGGAAAAAACCCAGATGTCCCTCAATGGAGAATGGATACAAAAAATGTGGTATATTTACACAATGGAATACTATTCAGCAATTAAAAACAATGAATTCATGAAATTTTTAGGCAAATGGTTGGAATTGGAAAATATCATCCTAAGTAAGGTAACCCAATCACAAAATAATACACATTAATGCAATCACTGAAAAGTGGATATCAATTATCCCAGAAGCTCTGAATACTCAAGACACAATTAGCATATCAAATGATTCACAAGAAGAGGAAGGAGAGGGTCCTGATTCTGGAAAGGCTTGATCCAGCATTTTTGGGGTGATTGGGAAATGGGTGAAGAGAAGAGGGCTTACGGGACATATGGGGAGGCAGGAACCCAGAAAGGGAAAAGCATTTGGAATGTAAACAAAGAATATAGGAAAAAATAGGTCCTGCCCAGAGAGCAGCAGAGGAAGAGATTTCCCTGGCTCCCTGCCAGGACAGAAAATCATCACTAGGTACTGTATCACCCCGAGCTTTAGATCTCTGGGGGTGCAAACCGCCAGGGGTCTGCCTGTACCAAAGAACTGAGCACATAAGAGGTTTGTCTGCCAGTCCTCCGGGTGTGGGGCCTGTGTCCTGCCCAGAGAGCAGCAGATTAAGAGATTCCCCACGGCCATATTTGCTGCCTGCCGGAACAGAAAAGGGTCACTAGGTACTGCATCACCCTGAGCTTTAGATCTCTGGGGGTGCAAACCGCCAGGGATCTGCCTGCACTCAGGAACTGAGCACATAGGCAGTTCATATGCAAGCCTGTCGGTCATGGGACCTGTTTCCTAAGTGAGAATCAACAGAGGGAGTGAGTGACCCCCACCACACCATCTTCGTTCCATAACAAAGCATTAAGAGAACACCTGGTTCACCTTGACAACCCAAGTATAACATTGCTTGAGGCAAGACTAAGCAGGGCTGCAAAGGCACAAAAGAGGAAGGCAGCATATCAGTTATCTGTGCCAGAGGAAACCCAGTCATCCAGTGTTGCAGAAATAACCTTAAACATCCACAGTAGGTTGAAGCACCAGCCAGTGACAATAAGACCATCTAACACCAGGGAGAACTAGATGGCTAAAGGCAAACAAAGGAACATTACTAACAGAAACCAAGGCATTATGTCAGCATCTGAACCCAATTCCTCAACAATAGCAAGTCCTTGATACCCCAACACACCAGAAAAACAAGAGTTGGATTTAAAAGCACTGGTAAGGATGCTCTTAGAGGAACACATGAAGGACATAAATAAATCTCTTAAAGAAATTCAGGAGAAAAATGATCAAAAGCTAGAAGCCCTTACAAGGGAAACACAAAAATCACTTAAAGAAATTCAGGAGAATATGGGTTAGAAGTTAGTAACCAATAAGGAGGAAATGCAAAAATCACTTAAAAAAATACAGGAGAAGTTTGATCAACAGGCAGAAGTCATGAAAGAGGAAACAAAAAAATCGCTCAAAGAATTAGAGGAAAACACAAACACTCAAATGACTGAACTGAGCAAAAACTTCCAGGATCTAAAAACAGAAGTAGAAACAACTAAGAAAGCACAAAGGGAGACAACTTTGGAGATAGAAAACCTTGGGAAGAAATCAGGGACCATAGATGCAAATATCAACAACAGAATAAAAGAGATAGAAGAAAGAATCTCAGATGCCGAAGATACCATAGAAACCATGGACTCAACAGTCAAAGAAAATGCAAAAATGCAAAAAGTTTGTAACTCAAAACATCCACGAAATCCAGGACACAATGAGAAAGCCAAATCTAAGGATTATAGCCATTGATGAGAGTGAAGATTTACAACTTAAAGGGCCAGCAAATATCTTCAACAAAATTATGGAAGAAAACTTTCCTAACCTAAAGAGAGAGGTGCCCATGACTATAGAAGAAGCCTACAGAACTCCAAACAGACTGGACCAGAACAGAAATACCTCCTGTCACATAATAATCAAAAGCCTAAATGTACTAAACAAAGAAAGAATGCTTAGGGCAGTAAGAGAAAAAGGGCAAGTAACATATAAAGGAAGACCTATCAGAATTACACCAGACTTCTCACCAGAGACCATGAAAGCTAGAAGATCCTGGGCAGAGTTCACTCAGACTCTAAGAGAACCCAAATGCCAGCCAAGACTACTATACCCAGGGAAGCTCTCAATCACTATAGATGGAGAAACCAAGATATTCCATGACGAAAACCAAATTTAAACAATATCTTTCTAGAAACCCAGCCCTACAAAGGATAATAGGGGGAAAACACTATTACAACGAGGGAAACTATACCCTGGAAAAAGCAGGATATTAAGCTTCTTTCATCAAACCCAAAAGAAAAATAACCACACAAGTATAAAATTAAAATAAAAAATGATAGGAAGCAATAACCACTACTCCTTAATATCTCTTAACATCAATGGACTCAATTCCCCAATAAAAAGACATAGACTAATAGACTGGTTACATAAACAGGACACTACATTTTGCTGCATACAGGAAACACACCTCAGTGTCAAAGACAAAAACTACCTTAGATTAAAAGGCTGGAAGACAATTCTACAAGTAAATGGTCCCAGGAAACAAGCCGGAGTTGCCATTCTACTATCAGATAAAATTGACTTTCAACCTAATTGTCATCAAAAGAGACATGGAAGGTCACTTCTTGCTGGTCAAAGGAAAAATCCAACAAGAAGAACTCTCAATCCTGAACATCTATGCTCCAAATACAAGGGCGCCCTCATTCATAAAAGAAAGTTTACCAAAGCTCAAAGCACACATTACAACTAACACAATAATTGTGGTTGACTTCAACACTCCACTCTTACCAATGGACCAATCAGGAAAACAGAAACTAGACAGGAAGACAGTGAAACTAATTGAAGCTTTGGACCAATTGGATTTAACAAATATATATAGAACTTTTCATCCCAAAGCAAAAGAATATACCTTTTTCTCAGCAAATCATGGTACCTTCTCCAAAATTGATTATATAGTTGGTCACAAGACAGACCTCAACAAATATAAGAAGATTGATATAATCCCATGCCTCCTATCAGATCACTATGGAGTAAAAGTGGTCTTTAATAAAAATAAAAACAACAGAAAGGCCACATACACATGGAAACTGAAAAATACTCTACTCAAAGATACCTTGGGCAAGGAAGAAATAAAGAAAGAAATCAAAGATATTTTAGAATTTAACGAAAATGAAGGCACAACATACACAAATCTATGGGACACAATGAAAGCAGTGCTAAGAGAAAAACTCATATCTTTGAGTGCGTCCAAAAAGAAATTTGAGAGAGCATACACTAGAAGATTAACAGAACAACTGAAAGCCCTGGAACAAAAAGAAGCTAATTCACCCAAGAGGAGAGGAAAACAGGAAATCATCAAACTCAGGGCTGAAATCAGTCACGTAGAAACCAAGAGACATTTTTTCGGCAGTGCAGCAGTGGCTGGTCCAGCTGAAGGGCCATCAGCAGTGGAACCAAGGCGACACAGGGTCCAGTTAGGCCCTGCGCCCACAACCACTGACCTTCTCTGGCCAGCCCGGCTGCAAGCAGCTGCGGATTTGCGGTGCCTTTTGCTGCACATAAGCCACTTCAGAACTCGGCCTCCTGCCAGTCAGGAGAGGCTCACCTCCATCTTGGTTTCAGACTCCAGAGAGATCGGACAGACTGAGGGACACAAACATAACCCAAGGCCAACATCGCGGGGGTCTGAGCCCGACGAGCGTTGGCCTGCACCCAGGCCCTGGGCTGTTTGGGGGGCCATCGGGGTGCCAACCCAGCCAGGAGGTATTTTTGCCCTGGCTGCCAGGTGCGCGCATGCGCCACCATTTTGCCTACAGGACCCATAGTGCTCTGGAGGGCAGAGACAGCTAACAAGCATAGCCTGAGGCTAACAAAGCGGGGGTCTAGGCCCCTACACGCCGTGGACTGACCCCAAGAACTGGGCGGCTTGGTGAGCCATCTGTGTGTCAACCCGCCCAGGAGGTTGCTAGCCCAGCAGACTCTCCTGGAACTTTCTGGGAACGCGAATGCACACGCCCGCCATCCTGGTCACCTGGCTGACCCCCTTGACAGTCATAGCCCGAGGGGAACTTTGCTCAGACCTTGGCCTCCCAGGCTTCTGCATGGACCCAGGGCCTGGGCAGCCATGCTAACCTTGTGTGTGCCAGCCCGGTTGGGGGATCAGCTGCCCAGCTGAGTGATCAGCACGTGGGTGAGGTCCTGGCAGTGTACACCATCTGCGCCCCCTGGGGGTGCACACGGTCTCCATCTGGTTCACAGACACAATCTGGGGCAAAGCACACTAGAGCTGCAAGGGCACCCAAGAACACATCAGCAGGCCAGCGAGGAGAAGTCGGTGTGCTCCGGTGAATCCAGCGGGCCCCAGCGGGAGCATTCGGGTGCCTGCTTTGGGATCTGAACGACCAGGGCCACAGAGCTCGGTCTCCAGGAAGTGCGGGAGACCCGGTGTGCACCCAGAGGCAGTCTGGGAGCTTGCAGCGCGGCTTGCTCCTGCGGCCCAGAGCTTGGGTCCCAGTCCTGAGGCCTCTGGCGGGAGCCCTCAGCTCAACCCTCTCCACTTCCGGATCCAGATCAGCCTGAGCAGCAAAACCACATCTCCAGGTCATGCAAGAGGCAAGAGGGGCTTCCGGGCGGCCAGCAGGGAGAAGTCCGTGTGCTCCGGGGATTCCAGCGGGCACCAGCGGGAGCCTACGGGTGTCTGCTTCGGGATCTGAACAGCCTGGGCAACAGCACCCTGTCTCCAGGCAGTGCAGGAGGTAAGCTGTGCACCAGAGACAACCTGGGAAGGGGCAGCTTGCACTGGTGAGTCCAGCACTGACAAGACAAACTAACACCAGTGAGAACTAGATGGCAAAAGGCAAACGCAGGAACGTCACTAACAGAAATCAAGGCAATATGGCAACATCTGAACCCAATTCTCCTCTACGAGCATGTCCTGGATACCCCATCACACCAGTAAAACAAGATTTGGATTTAAAATCACTGGTCATGATGCTGGTATAGGAACACATGAAGGACAAACTTAAAGAAATTCAGGAGAAAATGATTCAAAAGTTAGAAGCCCTTGCAAGGGAAATACAAAAATCATTGAAAGAAATCCAGGAGAATACAAAAGCCAATAATGAGGAAATGCAAAAAACACTTAAAGAAATACAGGAGAACTTTGGTCAACAGGCTGAGGTCATGAAAGAGGAAACACAAAAATCTCTTAAAGAATTAGAGGAAAGCACAAACAAGCAAGTGAAGGAGCTAAGCAAAACCATCCAGGCTATAAAATCAGAAGTAGAAACAACTAAGAAAACTCAAATGGAGACAACTTTGGAGATAGAAAGCCTTGGGAAGAAATCAGGGGACAGAGATGCAAATATCAACAACAGAATACAAGAGATAGAAGAAAGAATCTCAGATGCTGAAGATTCCATAGAAACCATGGACTCAACAGTTAAAGAAAATGCAAAATGCAAAAAGCTTGTAACCCAAAATATCCAGGAAATCCAGGACACAATGAGAAGACCAAACCTAAGGATTATAGGCATAGATGAGAGTGAAGATTTACAACTTAAAGGGCCAGCAAATATCTTCAATAAAATTATGGAAGAAAACTTCCCTAACCTAAAGAGAGAGATGCCCATGAATATACAAGAAGCCTACAGAACTCCAAACAGACTGGACCAGAACAGAAATACTTCCCGTCACATAATAATCAAAACACCAAATGTTCTAAACAAAGAAAGAATATTAAAGGCAGTAAGAGAAAAAGGCCAAGTAACATATAAAGGAAGACCTATCAGAATCACAGCAGACATTTCACCTGAGACTATGAAGGCTAGAAGGTCCTGGGCAGATCTCATGCAGACTCTAAGAGAACACAAATGCCAGCCAAAACTACTATATCCAGCAAAACTCTCAATCACCATAGATGGAGAAACTAAGATATTTCATGACAAAACCAAGTTTACCCTATATCTATCCACAAACCCAGCCCTACAAAGGATAATAGGAAAACACCAATACAAGGAGGGAAACTTCACCCTGGAAAAAGCAAGATAGTAACCTTTCATCAAACCCAAAAGAAGTTAAGCAATCAAATTTAAAATATAACGTCAAAAATGATAGGTAGTAACAATCACTATTCTTTAATATCTCTTAACATCAATGGAATTAATGCCCCAATAAAAAGACACAGACTAACTGACTGGATACGTAAACAGGACCCTACATTTTGCTGCTTACGGGAAACACACCTCAGGGTCAAAGACAAACACTACCTTAAAGTAAAAGGCTGGAAGACAATTTTATAAGCAAATGGTCTCAAGAAACAAGCTGGAGTAGCCATTTTTTTTTTATTCCATATTATTTATTTACATTTCAAATGATTTCCCCTTTTCTAGCCCCCCCACTCCCCGAAAGTCCCGTAAGCCCCCTTTTCTTCCCCTGTCCTCCCATCCACCCCTTCCCACTTCCCCGTTCTGGTTTTGCTGAATACTGTTTCACTGAGTCTTTCCAGAACCAGGGGCCACTCCTCCTTTCTTCTTGTACCTCATTTGATGTGTGGATTATGTTTTGGGTATTCCAGTTTTCTAGGTTAATATCCACTTATTAGTGAGTGCATACCATGATTCACCTTTTGAGTCTGGGTTACCTCACTTAGTATGATATTCTCTAGCTCCATCCATTTGCCTAAGAATTTCATGAATTCATTGTTTCTAATGGCTGAATAGTACTCCATTGTGTAGATATACCACATTTTTTGCATCCACTCTTCTGTTGAGGGATACCTGGGTTCTTTCCAGCATCTGGCAATTATAAATAGGGCTGCTATGAACATAGTAGAACATGTATCCTTATTACATGGTGGGGAGTCTTCTGGGTATATGCCCAGGAGTGGTATAGCAGGATCTTCTGGAAGTGAGGTGCCCAGTTTTCGGAGGAACCGCCAGACTGATTTCCAGAGTGGTTGTACCAATTTGCAACCCCACCAGCAGTGGAGGAGTGTTCCTCTTTCTCCACACCCTCTCCAACACCTGCTGTCTCCTGAATTTTTAATCTTAGCCATTCTGACTGGTGTAAGATGAAATCTTAGGGTTGTTTTGATTTGCATTTCCCTAATGACTAATGAAGTTGAGCATTTTTTAAGATGCTTCTCCGCCATCCGAAGTTCTTCAGGTGAGAATTCTTTGTTTAACTCTGTACCCCATTTTTTAATAGGGTTGTTTGGTTTTCTGGAGTCTAACTTCTTGAGTTCTTTATATATATTGGATATTAGCCCTCTATCTGATGTAGGATTGGTGAAGATCTTTTCCCAATTTGTTGGTTGCCGATTTGTCCTCTTGATGGTGTCCTTTGCCTTACAGAAACTTTGTAATTTTATGAGGTCCCATTTGTCAATTCTTGCTCTTAGAGCATACGCTATTGGTGTTCTGTTCAGAAACTTTAATATCATATAAAATTGACTTTCAACCCAAAGTCATCAAAAGAGACTCTGAGGGACACTTCTTGCTGGTCAAAGGAAAAATACAAGAAGAACTCTCAATCCTGAACATCTATGCTCCAAATGCAAGGGCACTCTCTTTTGTAAAAGAAACTTTATTGAAACTCAAAGCACACATTGCACCTAACACAATAATTGTTGGTAACTTCAACACTGCACTTTCCTCAATGGACCGATCAGGAAAACAGAAACTAAACAGGGACACAATGAAACTAATTGAAGCTTTGAACCAATTAGATTTAACAGATATATATAGAACATTCTATCCTAAAGCAAAAGAATATACCTTTTTCTCAGCACCTCATGGTACCTTCTCCAAAATCGACCATATAATTGGTCACAAGACAGACCTCAACAAATATAAGAAGATCAAACTAATCCCATGCCTCCTATCAGATCACTATGGAGTAAAAGTGGTCTTCAATAGCAACAAAAACAACAGAAAACCCACATACACGTGGAAACTGAACAATATTCTACTCAATGATACCGTGGTCAAGGAAGAAATAAGGGAAGAAATTAAAGACTTTTTAGAACACAATGAAAATGAAGACAAAACATACCCAAATCTATGGGACACAATGTAAGCAGTGCTAAGAGGAAAACTCATAGCCCTGAGTGCCTTCAAAAAGAAAATGGAGAGAGCATACATTACCAGCTTAATGACACACCTGAAAACCCTGGAACAAAAAGAAGCTATTTCACCCAGGAGGAGTAGAAGACAGGAAATCATCAAACTCAGGGCCGAAATCAATCAAGTAGAAACAAAGAGAACCATACAAAGAATCAACAAAACCAGGAGCTGGTTCTTTGAGAAAATCAACAAGATAGATAAACCCTTAGCCAGACTGACCAAAGGGCAGAGAGAAAGTATCCAAATTAACAAACTTAGAAATGAAAAGTGAGATATAACAACGGAAACTGAGGAAATCCAAAAAATCATCAGATCCTACTACAAGAGCATGTACTCAACACAACTGGAGAATCTGGAGGAAATGGACAATTTCCTTGACAGATACCAAATACCAAAATTAAATCAGGACCAACTAGACCATCTAAACAGTCCCATAATGCCTAAAGAAATAGAAGGAGTCATAGAAAGTCTTCCAACCAAAAAAAGCACAGGACTAGATGGTTTCAGTGCAGAATTCTATCAGACCTTCAAAGAAGAGTTAACACCAATACTCTTCAAACTATTCCACAAGATAGAAACAGAAGGAACAATACCCAATTCCTTCTACGAAGCCACAATTACGCGGATACCAAAACCACACAAAGATCCAACAAAGAAAGAGAACTTCAGACCAATTTCCCTTATGAACATCGATGCAAAAATACTCAATAAAATTCTTGCCAACCGAATCCAAGAACACATCAAAACGATCATCCACCATGATCAAGTAGGCTTTATCCCGGGAATGCAGGGTTGGTTCAATATATGGAAATCCATCAATGCAAACCACTACATAAACAAACTCAAAGAAAAAAAACACATGATCATTTCATTGGATGCTGAAAAAGCATTTGACAAAATTCAGCATCCTTTCATGCTTAAAGTCTTGGCGAGAACAGGAATTCAAGGCCCATACCTAAATACAGTAAAAGCAATATACAGCAAACCGGTAGCCAGCATCAAACTAAATGGAGAGAAAATTGAAGCAATCCCACTGAAATCAGGGACCAGACAAGGCTGCCCCCTTTCTCCTTATCTTTTCAATATTGTACTTGAGGTACTAGCTCGGGCAATTCGACAACATAAGGAGGACAAAGGGATACAAATCAGAAAGGAAGAAGTAAAACTATCATTATTTGCAGAGGACATGATAGTCTACCTAAGTGACCCAAAACACTCCACTAGAGAACTCCTACAGCTGATAAACAACTTCAGCAAAGTGGCAGGTTATAAAATCAACTCAAGCAAATCAGTGGCCTTCCTATACTCAAAGGATAAGCAGACTGAGAAAGAAATTAGGGAAATGACCCCCTTCACCATAGCCACAAACAGTATAAAGTATCTTGGGGTGACTCTTACCAAACCTGTGAAAGATCTGTATGACAAGAACTTCAAGACTCTGAAGAAGGAAATGGTAGAAGACCTCAAAAAAATGGGAAAACCTCCCATGCTCATGGATCGGTAGAATCAATATAGTTAAAATGGCCATTTTGCCAAAAGCAATATACAGATTCAATGCAATACCCATCAAAATCCCAAATCAATTCTTCACAGAGTTAGAAAGAGCAATTATCAAATTCATCTGGAACAACAAAAAACCCAGGATAGCTAAAACTATCCTCAGCAATAAAAGAAAGTCTGGGGGAATCAGTATCCCTGACCTCAAACAATACTACAGAGCAATAGTGTTAAAAACTGCATGGTATTGGTACAGTGACAGGCAGGAGGATCAATGGAACAGAAATGAAGATCCAGAAATGAACCCACACACCTATGGCCACTTGATCCTAGACAAAGAGGCTGAAAACATCCAATGGAAAAAAGATAGCCTTTTCAACAAATGGTGCTGGTTCAACTGGAGGTCAGCATGCAGAAGAATGCGAATTGATCCATCCTTGTCTCCTTATACTAAGCTCAGATCCAAATGGATCAAGGATCTCCACATAATACCAGACACTCTGAAGCTAATAGAAAAGAAACTGGGGAAGACCCTTGACGACATCGGTACAAGGAGTAAGTTTATGAGCAGAACACCAATAGCATATGCTCTAAGAGCAAGAATTGACAAATGGGACCTCATAAAATTACAAAGTTTCTGTAAGGCAAAGGACACCATCAAGAAGACAAATCGGCAACCAACAAATTGGGAAAAGATCTTCACCAATCCTACATCAGATAGAGGGCTAATATCCAATATATATAAAGAACTCAAGAAGTTAGACTTCAGAAAACCAAACAACCCTATTAAAAAATGGAGTACAGAGTTAAACAAAGAATTCTCACCTGAAGAACTTCGGATGGCGGAGAAGCATCTTTAAAAATGCTCAACTTCATTAGTCATTAGGGAAATGCAAATCAAAACAACACTGAGATTTCACCTTACACCAGTCAGAATGGCTAAGATTAAAAATTCAGGAGACAGCAGGTGTTGGCAAGGATGTGGAGAAAGAGGAACACTCCTCCACTGCTGGTGGGGTTGCAAATTGGTACAACCACTCTGGAAATCAGTCTGGCGGTTCCTCTGAAAACTGGGCACCTCACTTCCAGAAGATCCTGCTATACCACTCCTGGGCATATACCCAGAGGATTCCCCACCATGTAATAAGGATACATGCTCTACTATGTTCATAGCAGCCCTATTTATAATTGCCAGATGCTGGAAAGAACCCAGGTATCCCTCAACAGAAGAGTGGATGCAAAAAATGTGGTATATCTCTACACAATGGAGTACTAATCAGCCATTAGAAACAATGAATTCATGAAATTCTTAGGCAAATGGATGGAGCTTGAGAACATCATACTAAGTGAGGTAACCCAGACTCAAAAGTTGAATCATGGTATGCACTCACTAATAAGTGGATATTAACCTAGAAAACTGGAATACCCAAAACATTATCTACACAGCAAATGAGGTACAAGAAGAAAGGAGGAGTGGCCCCTTGTTCTGGAAAGACTCAGTGAAGAAGTATTCGGCAAAACCAGAACGGGGAAGTGGGAAGGGGTGGGTGGGAGGACAGGGGAAGAGAAAGGGACTTATGGGACTTTCGGGAGTGGGGGGCTAGAAAAGGGGAAATCTTTTGAAATGTAAATAAAAAATTATATCGAATTAAAAAAGAAAAGAAAAAAAAAAAAAAGAAACCAAGAGACAAACAAAGAATCAACAAAACCAAAAGCTGGTTCTTTGAAAAAAAATCAACAAGATAGATAAACGCTTAGTCAGACTAACCAAAGGGCACAGAGAAAGTATCCAAATTAACAAAATTAGAAATGAAAAGGGAGATATTACAACAGAAACTGAGGAAATTCAAAAAATCATCAGATCCTACTACTAAAGCCTGTACTCCACACAACTGGAGAATCTGGAGGAAATGGACATTTTCTTTGGTAGATACCAAATATCACCATTAAACCAAGATCAAATAGACCATCTAAACAGACCCATAACCCCTTAAGAAAAAGAAAGGGTCATAGATACTTCCCGACCAAAAAAAAAAAAAAAAAAAAAAAAAAAAAAAATCACAGGACTAGATGGATTCAGTGCAGAATTCTATCAGACCTTCAAAGAAGACTTAAAACCAATACTCTTCAAACTATTCCACAAGATAGAAACAGAAGGAGCACTACCCAAATCCTTCTACAAAGCCACTATTACGTTGATACCAAAACCACACAAAGATCCAACTAAGAAAGAGAATTTCAGGCCAATTTCCCTTATGAATATTGATGCAAAAATACTCAATAAAATTCTTGCCAACCGAATCCAAGAACACATCAAAACGATCATCCACCATGATCAAGTAGGCTTCATCCCAGGGATGCAGAGATGGTTCAATACAAGGAAATTCATAAATGCTATCCACTACATAAACAAACTGAAAGAAAAAAACATGATCATTTCATTAGATGCTGAAAAAGCATATGACAAAATTCAGCATCCTTTCATGCTAAAAGTCTTGGAAAGGACAGGAATTCAAGGCCCATTCCTAAACATAGTAAAAGCAATATACAGCAAACCAGTAGCCAACATCAAACTAAATGGAGAGAAACTTGAAGCAATCCCACTAAAATCAGGGACTAGACAAGGCTGCCCCCTCTCTCCATCTCTTTTCAATATAGTTCCTGACTTCCTAGGTAGAGCAATTAGACAACATAAGGAGGTCGAAGGGATATAAATTAGAAAGGAAGAAATCAAACTATCACTATTTGGAGATGATAGGATAGTATACTTAAATGACCCAAAAAACTCTACTAGAGAACTCCTAGAGCTGATAAACAACTTCAGCAAAGTGGCTGGCTACAAAATCCATGCAAGCAAATCAGTAGCCTTTATATACTCAAATGATATCAAAGGATAAGCAGACTGAGAAAGAAATTAGGGAAATGACACCCTTTACAATAGCCACAAATAGCATAAAGTATCTTGGGGTGATTCTAAACAAACAAGTGAAAGACCTATATGACAAGAACTTCAGATCTCTTAAGAAGGAAATTGAAGAAGATCTCAGAAAATGGAAAAACCTTCGATGCTCGTGGATTGGCAGGATTAATATAGTTAAAATGGCCATCTTGGCAAAGGCAATCTACAGATTCAATGCTATCCCCATAAAAATTCCAACCCAGTTCTTCATAGAGATAAAAAGAGCAATTCTCAAATTCATCTGGAATAACAAAAACCCAGAATAGCCAAAACTATTCTCAACAATATAAGAACTTGAGGGGGATTCAGTATCCCAGACCTTAAACTTTACTACAGAGCAATAGTGATAAAAACTGCATATTATTGGTACAATGTCAGGTAAGCGGATCAATGGAATGCGATTGAAGATTCAGAAATGAACCAACACACCTATGGTCACTTGATCTTCGACAAAGGAGCTGAAAGCATCCAGTGGAAAAAAGATAGTCTTTTTCAGCAAATGGTGCTGGTTCAATTGGAGGTCAGCATGCAGAAGAATGTGAATCGATCAATTCTTCTCTCCTTGTACTAAGATCAACTCCAAATGGATCAAGGACCTCCACATAAAACCTGACACATTGTAACTGATAGAAAAGAAACTGAGGAAGAACCTTGAGGACATGGGTACAGGGAAAAAGTTCCTGAATAGAACACCAATAGCTTATGCTCTTATTTCAAGAATTGACAAATGGGACCTCATAAAACTGCAAAGTTTCTGTAAGGCAAAGGACATAGTCAAAAGGACAAATGTTAACCAACAGATTTGGAAAGGATCTTCACCAACCCTAAATCCGACAGAGGGCTAATATCTAATATATACAAAGAACTCAAGAAGGTAGAACCCAGAGAACCAAATAACCCCATTAAAAAGTGGGGTACAGAGCTAAACAAAGAATTTTCACATGAAGAACTTCAGAGAGCTGAGAAACACTTTAAGAAATGTTCAACATTATTAATCATTAGGGAAATGCAAATCAAAACAACCCTGAGATTTCACCTGACACCAGTCAGAATGGCTAAGTACAAAAATTCAGGAGACAGCAGGTGTTAGCAAGGATGTGGAGAAAGAGGAACACTCCTCCACTGCTGGTGGGATTGCAAGATGGTGCAACCACTTTGGAAATAAGTCTGGTGGTTCCTCAGAGAACTAGGCATGACACTTCCTGAGGACCTTGCTATACCACTCCTGGGCATATACACAGAGGATTCTTCAACATACAATATGGACACATGCTCCACTATGTTCATAGCAGCCCTATTTGTAGTAGCCAGAAGGTGGAAAGAACCCAGGTGTCCCTCAATGGAGGAATGGATACAAAAAAATGTGGTATATTTACACAATGGAGTACAAATCAGCCATTAGAAACAACGAATTTATGAAATTCTTAGACAAATGGATGGAGCTGGAGAACATCATACTAAGTGAGATAACACAGTCTCAAAAGATCAATCATGGTATGCACTCACTGATAAGTGGATATTAGCCTAGAAACTTTGAATACCCAAGACATAATCCACATATTAAACGAGGTCCAAAAAGAATGGAGGAGTGGCCCCTGGTTTTGGAAAGACTCAGTGCAACAGTATAGGGGAATACCAGAACAGGGAAGTGGGAAGGGGTACATGGAGGGACAGGGGGAGGGAAGAGGGCTTATGAGACTCGTGGGGAGCTGGGACCCAGAAAAGGGGAAATCATTTGAAATGTAAATAAAAAATATATCAATGAAGAAAAAAAATTAAAAAAAATAAAAAAATAAAAAAGAGAAAAAATTAAATATAAAATACTTCCCAAATTATTCTTAAAAGTGGGAGGAGCGTCCCTTGGACCTAAGAGGGTTCAATGCCCCATTGTAGGGGAATGGCAGGACATGAGTGGGTGGGTGGGTGGTGAAGCATCCTCATAGAGGCAGTTGGAGGGTGATGGGATAGGGGATTTCTGAAGAAGAGACTTGGGAAGGGGAAAACATTTGAAATGTAAATAAAGAAAATATCCAATAAAACATATTAATCTATCTTAGTATGCTAATTATATCTTTAGAAATTCAGAGCTGGGTGCCTAAAGGATTTTAAATAATGCTATGTGATCATTTTACTGAAAACCATGATGTCATTTAGAAATATCATCAATTACTTAATCTTGATTATTGAAAATTAAACTTCAAAGAAGACATAAAAGTATTTGAAGTTGCTTAGCAACTCAGAGAGTAAGGGCAAAGCAGTTTGTGTGGTTTACTATGGAATTCAAATGTTGAAAGTATTGACTAAAACAATAAGACATTATTCAATGTATGATTGGATAACACTCCTCTGAAGTAATATGCATTTAAATATTGCATTACAAGGCATTATGGCATAGTGTAGCTCAGGACACTGGCCTTCCCTTACAGGTAGGCAAAATGACCTGTATCAGAGACAGATTATGATGAACATTCACAATCTCACATGATTTATTAAGAAAGTCTACTGAAAATGCAGAACACAAACAGTGTTTGTGTTCATGCTAGTGCTACATGAAGGATAACCTTGTCAAAATACCCAGTTATGTTTTGAGAATACAATATAATTTTTATAACATCATTTAGCTCTTCCACTTCTTCTCTACTTTTCTTCCGATGTTCGTAGTGTGTGTTTGTGTTTCTGTGTGTGTGAGTGTGTGTGTGTGTGTGTCAGAGATAGAAAGAAAACGAGACATAAACAAAGAGAGTCTGTATGTAATGTCTTATCATAGATAATGGATATTTGATCATTTGCATACCTCCCTTAAAAAATAAATATGAAAATAAATGTTTTTTTTTAATCTTCATCCTGATGGCCAAGATCATGATAATACATATTATGCACCTGGCATTCATATTCTATAAAATGAAAACTATTATCCCTAGATTAAAGAAATCTCATGGATGATAAAAGTAGAGATTCAGTTATCCCAAACTTTTCTCCTGTATTTAGGCTAGAGACCTAGGGGAAATTTTGCATCTGAGATGTGACTAATTACAAGCTCTGGTTGTGTGGAAGTTTCTTTTAATTGGTTGGTATTTGTCCGATGCTAGTTCAGATCTGAAATATTATCATAGGGTTGAGTTTCCTGGGAAGATTTTACCTAATATCTGACTGATATGTTGTGTTAGAGCATCTTTAGAGATTCCGGGGCCATTTCTTCTGCCTTCAGGAAACATGCAAATTTAAAGAGACTGCATCCAATACAAAGAAAGAAAAGAAACAGACATGCCATCCTGAAATCTTATTTCACCTCTGCCATTTTGTATGCTTGGCATGTAACCCATTACTTTTTTTCCTTTTTATGGTGATTAATATTGAATCTCTGCAGACTAAAATTAAATGTTTCTCTGCTTTAAATCTAGAAAGCTAAATGTATCACCCACAATTACATAGATGTGTAGTTGTTGAGGTTGGAGTCAAATACAAGTCACTATAGAAATAAGCCAATTTTGTGGTACTGGAAATTTAAGTGAGTTAGCAAAACACACTTGGCAATCACTTTTAATCTTGGTATTTGTTTACTTGGTGCTAGATTATCTAAATATGAAATATTTACCTTTTGTCACATGTATGCTGTGACACTCAGTAAATTTTTCTACCAATTTTTCATTTCATACTTAGTTAGGAAGAATCTTCTTATATTTGTGCAGTTCTGATTGTGTTTGCTAATGTGAACTGTATGCTTGAGTCAAACATGAAAATGAACCACATTCTAGTCCAATTTTTAATAGCTTCTCCCACTTTTTCTCTTCTGGGAATCTTAATGCTTTACAGTTTTATTTATTTTATTTTGTATGTGTAAGCACATGCCATGGTGTGCATTTGGAGGTCCAAGAACCACTATGAGAATCAAATATCTCATTATGTTGTAGACATGAGAGACCATATTTTGGGGGTGGGGTTCAGACTCTATCTTAGAAAACTTGACTTAAGCTTAAATAGAAATAAGCTATTTAGAGGCCGGTACCAAGCTTCATTGTCCAAGTTAGCCTCCAAGAAAATCTGAGCCTAGCTCCAGTTTCCATGCTAACACCAACAAAACCTGTGTCGCCAAGTTATTCTCTCTCAACAAATCCAACATTTATCATCAGTTTTCAGGTTAACTGTCAAGAAATCTACGCCTCCCGGTTACAAGCCCACCCCCTGCCTAACAACCACACACTAAGAAAAAAAATCAGAAGTTAAGTTTATTATTTGGCTCCCAGCACCAGCGAAATGTGCTAAAGACCACAATGGTATCCAGATTACATGCTTGCCAGGCTAGAGACACTCTCTTCTCTCTTGCTGCTTTCTATAAAACCTTGTCCTGGTGGGTGTTCAGTGCTTTTTCTCCAAAGGAACCATCCTGTGGGTTAGACATGAGTCAAGACTGAGCTAGCTCAGATAAAGACCCTGGTGTGATCACAACTGATTCGGCTCCTGAATGGTCCTTTGGAGGCCATGAAGATTCAGCACAATAGATAAGGAACTTAGGTGTTCAGACATGGCAGCAGATATTTTTGGTCCACAATATGTGAACCCATATACCCATCCTAGAGTTAGCATCATAGGTATTATGCTTACACTATATTTTTGGTTCACTAATTTTCAACAATTATGGCAGTCATAAACAAGGGGAAACTGACAGCCTTTATTTTCAATACAGTGTTAGGGAAAATGGATTTCTATAAGCAGAAAAAAATGAAACTGGATCTTTAATGTCATATATGAA
The DNA here is from genome assembly GCF_947179515.1 of Apodemus sylvaticus. Taxonomy (NCBI): domain Eukaryota; kingdom Metazoa; phylum Chordata; class Mammalia; order Rodentia; family Muridae; genus Apodemus; species Apodemus sylvaticus. The sequence continues at coordinate 27,695,616 of NC_067477.1, forward strand.
ACAGTTGACTAAAAATACTACGGTTCACTAGGCTTTCTATTCTATCCCATTTCTCAACACGCTTGCGTCACATTATTTTCATTTTTTAAAATATATATATTTTTATTTTCTATATTCTTTGTTTACATTCCAAATGACTTCCCCTTTCCCAGTTCGCCCTTTCCCATATGTCCCATAAGCCTTGTTCTCTCCACCCATTCTCCAATCACCTCCCTCCTTTTTCTCTGTCCTGGTACTCTCCTACAATGCTAGATCAAGCCTTTCCAGGATCAGGACCCTCTCCTTACTTCTTCATGGGAGTCATGTGTTATGCTAATTGTGACTTGGGTATTCAGAGCTTCTGAGCTAATTAATATCCAATTATCAGAGATTGCATTCCATGTGTATTCTTTTGTGATTGGGTTACCTCACTTAGGATGATATTTTCCAGTTCCAACCATTTGCCTAAAAATTTCACGAATTGTTTTTAATTGCTGAGTAGTATTCCATTGTGTAAATATACCACATTTTCTGTATCCATTCCTCCATTGAGGGACATCTGGGTTCTTTCCAGCTTCTGGCTATTATAAATAAGGCTGTTATGAGCACAATGGGGCATGTGTCCTTGTTGCATGCCAGAGAATCCTCTGGGTATATGCCCAGGAGAGGTATAGCAGGGTCCTGTGGAAGTGTCATGTCCAGTTTTCTGAGGAACCGCCAGACTGATTTCCATAGTGGTTGTAGCATCTTACAACCCCACCAGCAGTGGAAGAGTATTCCTCTTTCTTCACATCCTAGCCAATACCTGCTGTCTTCTGAGTTTTTAACCTTAGCTATTCTGACTGGTGTGAGGTGAAATCTCAGGGTTGTTTTGATCTGCATTTCCCTAATGACTAATTTATAGATGTATAAGAAAGCAAAAAATCTAATAAAATTTTTTTATAACATCAAATAGGGAATCCTATAACCTTCCTCTGGGAAAACTTATATCTTAGGCACTGTAATCTGCTTTTTATGTTCCACAGGCAACATAAAATCTAGACAGTCTTGCTTTATTATAACATGGGCTTATATTCATTATTCAACATTTACCAAAGAAGAGCCAAGACACAAATGACAAAAATGCTCAGCCTTCCTAATCATCATGGGTCTACATCTCAATCAACACCTTGGTATCCTCTCCTCCTCTCAAAAGACACAAGGGAAGTAGTGCTGAAGATGATTTGAAAAAATGCCTTCCTTATGAACCATGGATGGGCATGTAAAATGGTGTTGCCATTGTGGAAAACTGGTTAGAGCATCTACTGAACAGCTTCTGCATAGCTGACATAGGACCCAGGATACACAAGCCCCCTCTCAGCATACAAAGAATTTCAAGTCAGTATAACTAGTGTATTTATTGGACTTCCTTACTTACTGCAGCAATGTGTGCAGTACTCAAGATGTAAACACGAGCACATGTCCACCAGTAGGTGGATAAAAATGTTACATCTTCCAATGGAATATTTATCATCTCTAAAAAGGAAGAAAATTACATCATTGATGACAAGTTGAGTGATAATTAAAGCAACATGAGTAAGAGAGACACAGGGCAATTAGAAAGGATGACATTTCCCTCAGATTATAAAAATCTAACTATTCAAATTTACAGTAATGAAGTACAGCAGTGGTTATTAGAGGCTGAAGAAAGACATGGGATCAAATCCTCTTTACTCTGTGTTATGAAGTTTCAGTTTTACAGTGATATTTTTTAAACATCAATTGCATACCTTTTGATTATAATTAATAAAACTGTAAATTTAAACATTGCTAAGGCAGTAAAATATAAAAGGTTCCCAGACTACATAGAATGACTGCTTAATGTAATGGATAATTGCTTGAAATGTTGTACACTGTAAATAATTATTAAAACACAAGGATGTATTCGTTATGTGAATACAAGTTTAAAGTATTCAAAACTCAAAGTGAGCAAGAAAATTACATTTGAAAGATTAGTAAACATTTCTGCTATTCTAATGTGGTAACAAGTGGGGAAAATATAGCACAGAGCACTCACCACTAATACCTACTTTTAAAATAAGGTTTTTAAAAAATGATAAAGACTTTCATAACAGATTATTGAATAATCACCCTGATAAAGTAGCATTGTATAAACAGACCGTCATTTGTGATATAAAGCAGCAATGCCTGCATACAGATGTCTGATTTCTGCCTTTATGTATGATAGCTCAGAACTAGTGACATTCAGGAATGTGAGGAAGAACAGAATCTAAGCACTGGGTTAGTTACAGGGCAAATGGACAGTAGAGCTCTCATGTCTGTAAGTTGTGATAAATAAGTTGTGGCTACATATAATATTACTAAAACGCTAGCAATTGGGACATATGAGTGTAGTTATACTTTATTCTGTTGATTTGGGGATGAAAAACTTCATATATATATATATATGCAAGTAGGTTTAAAACTATACATGCTATTTTGAATATTATACATATTACTAGGCCACCTCAAGAATTTCATGTCCATGTTATAATAAAGCAAGGCTGTCTAGATTTTATGTTGCCTGTGGAACAAGCAGATTACAGTGCCTAAGATATAAGTTTTCCCAGAGGAAGGTGATAGGATTCCGTATTTGATGTTAGAAAGTCCACGTATTCTGGGATATTTCATGAAGTGCTCTTAAACATCATACCATGGTGAGATAGTATTTCATTTTAACTGTAGGTCTGGGAAACACAAATGGAAATGTTAGATTGAAAATATACGAGGTGTACGGGACAGGTAGGTATTTTGATTTTGAATGCAGGGGATCTCAAGAAAATATGTTCTCCCCTGAAATTCTTTCCTTATGGTTTTAGATCCGTAGTCTTTTCTACAGGAGTCACAGTTTTATCCTGATTAATGCCTCCATCGTAAACAGATGATGAATGAGAACTCATGCTCGTTCTGGCTCTTACTCAACTTAAGATGATCAAAGTAAACATATCTTATTTTGATATGAGTGTGTGGTTTATGTTGTGTAATGTGAACAGTGACACATTTAAAGAGTTTCTGTACTTTTTTAAATACATAGAAACCAAAAAAGAATTTTCTTCTATTCCCAAGGTCTTTTTGTCTTCTATATGACATATTTTTCTTTCTTAGTTAATATGAATACATTACAAAAAGCAATAAAATTCATTTTCTTTCTATTGTTCACTCACTGAGTATTTTTAAAACTCAAAGAAAGATGAGAACCATCATTGTTTAAATAAAACCAAATACTATTTTTCCACTTGCCTGTTCTTTTAAGTTGATGTTCTTAACTTTTCCTAAAAATGTCTTCCTGACAATCTACTGAGCAGAGTCTTGCAGTGACAGTTTGGTACTCCTGGCCTAAATATATAAGGGAAATGCAATCATTACTTGACTGTGGCTGCAATGTAAGTACCTGCCTTTAATTTCTACTTCTATCACTTTAGTGCCTTAATGAACTGTAGGCTTACACATTCTGCATAATTTTCTACAACTTTACATTATTTTAGACAATTTAGAATTCAGCTTTACCTAGAAATATTCATCCTAATGAATGATAAGTAACAAAAATTATTTTTATTAAGAGTTCCTTTTATGTGTATAATTTTAATTAACAGAAATTTAATTTCTTTCTAAGTAAAGGTGAATAGAAAACAAGTGTCACTATTTTTCTCTAAAATATACCCTTTTTGTTCTGTAATAACTTTATGTGAGTTTGTACAAGACAGAGACTTAGTTTTTAATAAAGGTGTTGTTATATCTGATTACTTAATAGAAATACCATGCTAATCAGTTATCAAAAACAAATATTCTACAGTTAAAAATATTTACATATTCTTTCAAATCATCAAAACTATTCAAATAATAAATTTGATTCAAATGTAATTTTAGCTAACAGAAACTATCAACTCTACAATTTCTATTATTATTTAGAATAAATTGTGTATGCTAGAACAATTATTGGCCTATCATTGAAAGGTATTGTCATGAGAACATGAACAATATGGAAAAAGTACTATTTATTGACCCATCCTGTGTGTGGATGAAGAGTTGTTTATTTAATTTTTATGTGATAGAAGACAACCATATTATTATTAGGAGCTACTTTTTGTGACCCAACCATGCAATTGAGTACCAGCATAAAGTGGTTACCTGAAATATTTTATTTGATTGGATTTATATGATAAAGCTTAGAAAACCCATTTCCTAGAGATACAGTAAATAGTAAGTAAACAAATAAATATTGGTAAATAATCTTCATTTTGATAGACTAACCTTTTAGAATTGAACATCCTATTTCAATTTTATAAGACTAAGCTTTCATTAAAAATTTCAGATAGTGACAGTAATAAATTTTTACTACACATATATGCCACTAAGGTTTAAAATCTTGAACTTCTATAAATCTAGAAACATATATTAACACTATATATTTAGTTCTATACAGAACATCTAGTTCTGGCCACAAAAGAAGACAGTTATGTCTATGTCCTAATGGAGTCAAGGATGGAAACTCTATAGAAATGAACAGACAGGTTGCCTATAGAGAATAAAGTTGCACTTAATGGAATAGTGCCAACAGAGTTTCAAAGGTCATAAATAAAATGTGATGGAAATAGCAAGGAAGGTGACAGACTTCATCTCCATAGGGACATATAAAATGGTGACATTTTAACAACAGTGATGGAAAATTTTCTCAAAATCTATTTTTAAATGGGACATTAGAGATAACTTTTGTTAGAAAGAAAGAAATGGTCAATCTAAATGAGATGATGTATTATAAGAAAATCACCCTTGAAATTTAAGAAGAAAACAAATCTTCAGCTGAATAAACTTCACGTGGTATGGAAAGTTCAGGAGTTTGTTTTTGTCACAGAATATGAAAACAGTTCTAGAGGCATGTCACTTTTAAAGTAATTCACTAGTTCTGATTGCATAGGTTAGTTTTCTGATATCTCCAGTGTGAATGCTTGTAGGGGATTCTGAGAATTATTGTGTTATAGGGGATAATATCCTGTTTGTCCTAATGTAAGAGATCTTTCTATTTCTTCAGTCTTTCTATTCTTCCTTCTGCTGTGTGAGAACTCAATTCAAAAAGTAGTATGAATGAAAAATGGTGCTGAATCAGGCATTAGATCTGTCAAAGCCTTGACTTTGAATATTTAGCCTTTAGAACATTATGAAAATTAATTTCTGGTGCATATACATTAGTGAAACTCTGGTATCTATTACAGCAGTTCAAATGGTTCAAGACAGGGTGTTATGGATCAATCTTAATTTTTTTCAAAATTTCTATATTGAAGGCTTAAACTCTAAGTGCCAACAGGCACATGGCTATATTTGAACTCTACTTCTAAAAAAGCAACTATAGTGAAATGAATATTGTGTTTGCGTGTATCCAATTCCACTTATGTCCTTACAAGAGGGTACAGCAAGAAAGTACAAGTGTGAAGACACTGAGACAAGATAGATTTTTTCTTAAAGGAATGTAGGCCCAACCAGGAACTAAATCATGGGATTCTAGATTCAAGAATGAAGATATCATTAATTTATACATTTTAAGGCGCATTGTGTTACAGTGTTCTGCTGCTCTTAGCTAATTGTGACAATATTATTCATATATGTTTTTCTCACTAGGCTTTGATTATTCAGTCAGTCACTGGACTGTATATCTGAAAGTCTGCCCCTCCCCAATTTAAACTGTAATGACAAGATTCTCAATGCTACAAGCATATAAATTAACATGGGAGCCTTCAAGTTGCTTCTAACTCAGTGTTTGTGAAATGCTTCCAGGCAGAATAAATAGTATACTGCTTGGCTAAGGAAATCAAGACAGGTGCTTCATTTTTACATATAACTAATCACATAACTATCTTTCAGTTCTTCTCATATCTTTTTTATCCATTTAGAATGTATCTATATACCCTCTTCTTTTTCAGAAGGATCTAAATTACTTTGGATATATACTCTATATGTAGTGCCCTGGATGTATAGAAATGAATCCATGAGCGCTGCTCTGCTGATCCGCACATGGCTTTGTCCCTGTATCTACTCAATCACTGTCATGAGAACACTAGAATCAGGGCTTAGGCCACTGAAGCTTTATTTATTTGAAACATACTTTAGCTTCTACTCATTGTCCCATAAGCTCAATTTGCAAATAAAATAATACTTTTATACCTATTCTATCATTTCTTCATAATATTTCCCAAAGAATAATTCAGCTCAGATTATTTTTTCATTTTTACATATCTTTCCCAGTGATTTAATCACAAAACAACTCCCACTTTTTTTTGCACTAATATTTAGGCTCTCTGTCTCTTTACTGTATTGCTGCCCACTACTTTTATACATTTTAATTACCATTTCTAGATGAAAAGTGGATTACTAGTGCTCTTCTGTCAAGAGTGTGCAACACATAAATTGAAAAAGAATTACATTTATGTTTTGAACAAACTGCTTAGGATATAATTAAAATAATATATACTTCATTTTTATCATTGACTTTGAACTCTATTGACTTAGAACTTCATCTTATCTCAACTTAAACTTCAGCACAAAATGATAAAGGAAATCCTATTAGAAAGAATTTTTTCAATAAATTCGCAATTTTTATGTGGGAAGAAGCGAAGAGAGAAAGACAAATGACCACTGTGAAATATAGTAATCATCAGGATAAGAATGCTAGCTAAAATCTGTGTGTTGGACAAGGGACAAACAATCCATCGTGGGAGAATCAGTGTCTACATAAGGAAGGAGGGGTAATATGGACCTTCAAGCAGAGAATGGAGAGAATGGAAGGAACTGCAGAAAAATTGGGGCTTGAAGAAAAACAAAACAAAACACTATTTTCTGAAGCATCCCGTGTCATTGATTGACAGGACACAGACTGATGTGAGGGGATATAAGTATGATTTTTCCTTTAAGATGATTCCAACCTTCATAAGAATCTTTGGGCAGGAGAATAACAACTCTGAACTCACCCTTCAAATACAAAACTAAAACACAGGCATGGGTCCTCAGAATTATAGGTCAACTGCATCTTGACACCTTCAATCTACTTTTTCTTTCTTCTTTTTGATCTTAGTCTTTGTACTGGTGGATGTAAGTGACCTGTTGGCAGCTCAGAGGTGGGGAGGAGGCCGGGGGGTCCCTTCTGCTTCTTGTGTCCTGAAACAACAATTTGAACAGAAACTCATAAGCAGTAAGAAGCAAAAGGAAAACATCTGTTTAAAAGGAATTATGTTTCTGAAGGAAGAATGGAGCAGGAATAGAGAAATAGCTTAGCATCCCTGTGGTAATGATGTATAAGGGGTGAGGCTTCTGTGGCCAGTAGTATTCACTTTTCAAGTTATTTGTAAAGAACAAGCATTTCATGTATGTTTTAACTGTTATGTGTAGTCCTACATGCAACTTCTCACTAATATCATAAAGCTTCACCTAAGGATATGTGTTTTATTATTATAGTGTATCACAAATTACCCTCAGATATGTTGAGGGTAACTGTCTCTTCTTGGGCATACTTGCTTTGTTAAATCCTGGTAAATCTTGTCTTAGATCTTCTAGGATTCAATTCTGCTAGTAGGCATTGTTCATGCTAATTTTGAAGACTTTCTGATCATAGGTTTTGAGTGGTTCAATCATTTTCCTCAACAATTAAATGAGAAACTACCCTATACGTGCATCTAATATTTTCCTCAGTTGACCTTATTCTTCTATTTTGCATGTTAGTCTTTGACAATCGTTGGGAAAATAAAGGGAAAGTTTACAATCATATGGGGAAATGTTATAAATGATACTTATGAAATAATTTAAATTCTTAGGAATCAGAGATCACAAGCTAAACATTGGTGAAGATGAAAGGGCATTTGGGGTACACAGAGAATGGAATCGCCTATTCTTTAAGTCATTTTTAAGACCAATCAGGATTAGGTGCATCCTCTCCCACTGAGCCCAGAAAAGGCAGTCCAGCTATGAAAAAGAGATCCAATGGCAGGACACAGAGTCAGAGAGCCCCCTCTCCAATTGTTGTAGAACTCACATTAAAACCTAGCTTCACATCTTCTGCATATCTATAGGGTTCCTAGATCCAGTCTGTGAATGTTCTTTAGTTGGTGGTTAAGTTTATGGGCCCAGCTTAGTTTGGTCTGCAGGTCTTCTTGTGGTGGCCTTGACCTCTCCAGCTCTCTCAATCTTTCCCCTTACTCTTTGACAACATGCCCTCAGCTCTGGCTGATGTTTGGCTGTGGGCCTCTGTATCTGTTTTTATCAGTTGCTTGATGAGGCCTATTAGAAGACATTTGTGCTAGGCTCCTGTCAGCAAGCATAAAAGAGTATTAAAGAGTATTATTAATAATGTCAGAGTTGGTTCACTCCCACGGGGTGAGTCTCAAGTTAGGTCTCAAGCCATTGGGTGGCCATCCCCTCATTCTCTGCCCCATCTCTATCAATGCAAAATTTTGCGTGTGGTTTGGTGACACCCTCCCTCCACTGGAAGGACTGATAAGACTTGATGGGACAGGGTGGGTTTTTACATGTAGATATTCCTCTGAGAAGAAGGTGAGAAGGGAGTGGGAGGGTGGGACTGGGAGGAAAGGAGAGAGAGGGGCTACAATTGAGAGGAGAAGTGAATAAATAAATGAACTAATAAAAACATAATTATTAAAGATATATTAAAATTTAAACAAAAATATTTTAAAGGCTATTTATTAATAAATCAAAGTAAATTGATGTGCTTTTCTCTAAGAATAGTACAAGATGTAGACTTTCATACTTCGGAAGAAATACGGTAAACTTTAATTTTGTTTTGTAAAAATGATGGCTCAGCAGGTAAACCTGTTTGTTAGAATCCTTGTTCATCTGAGTCTGAGTCCCAGGACAAACACAGTAGATGGACAGAAGCAACTCTGGAAAGCTGCCCTCTGATTCCACTGAAAACGCTTTTGATGATGGTACCCCTCTCTGATCAAAGAAACAACAAGCAAGCAAACACTACACTCAGCTAAGAGAACTGGAAAGTGGAATCAGTTTATATAAAAAGCATAGTTTTGTTAGAAAGGCTGGATTAACTCTCATGCTTTTGTAGGAAATATCACTGTCTGTCTAACGGTTGTAGCATGTTCATAATAAAATAACCCATATGTGCAAAATGGATGTGTCGCACCAAGAGAACATGTTTAAAATGCCAAGTAAATACCACAACAAATGCTTGAAAATGCTTAGCTGAAGGATTCACTTTGCAAATTCTTTTGATGTCCCACTTGGCCCATATTTTTGATGTGGCAAAAGCAAGGGTCCTGTTTTTGATAAAGGAATATTGTTAGCATGTATTTTTACATCTGTTCAGTTTATATTTAAGCAGAAACTTGGCTGTTATGCTTGATAATTTTTAAAAGTACATGTTTCAAAACATGGTCTTGTTAATCAGTTTACTAGAGCCACAGGGCTTGATTATCGCACAGTCATGCTTTTAGTTCCTGCCTGTCATTAACTTGACTTTTCTAGTTTTCATTATACAGGATAAAGTTTTAGAAGATCGAACTTCACTTTTCTCTTTGATCTGAGGCTTCACTTTTTGGTAAATATTCATTCATCAAATTTTGCCTGTTTGAGTCGCACAGGGATTTCGATTTGCATCAATTCAATAATCTATCTGATAGGAATTCACATTACCTCTAGTTTTAATCTTTCATTGTGACAGTCTTTCCCAGCTTCTGCAAGGTCAATGAGAACATTTTGCTTTATAGAAGACTTTTGTCTCATGAACTTCTGAAGTTTCAGCTAGTTTCATTCTTTGCAATATTTTGTTTTTCCATATGTATTTATTTGGTTATTATTTGTTTATGTATGTATTGTGTGTGGTGTATGTGCACATGCACAAATGGGCACGCATGTTCGCTCATAGATGCGTCACAAGAAAGGTGTGGAGATTTAAAGAAAATATGTAGAACTGTGGTATCTATCACCTTCTACTGTGTAGTTCTTGTTGTGGTTTGGGGCATCAAGCATCATTATCTGTTTAGCCATCTTACTTGTCCTGTATGTTACTATTTTTCTTTTTCTAAAAAATATTATTCATTGTAGGCATATGGGTATTTTATTTACATATATGTCTGTGTGCTACATGAAGACCTGGAGCCTCAAGACATCAGAACACGGTGTGGCATCTCTTGAAACTGGGATTACAGATAGTCATGAGGCATTCTGCAGGTGCCAGGGTCAAGCCAGGGTCAAGCCTGGGTCCTGGCTCTTAAGGAGCGAGCCATCTCTTCATTACGTTTTATAATTTTTCATACTTACCTTTTTATTTTTTAGGGTTGATAGTTATACAAATTAATTGTTTGCACTACTCATAGGTCTTATATGAGCTGTACATCCAATCAGGATGCTTTCCTGAATGTTAAGGTCAAGAAAAATTGCTCAGAAGAATGCTCACTGTTTTCACTAAGAGATTTGTTGACTTTCATGTACAGCAGTGGTAACTTGAAAGTGTGCTATAGAGGAACATCACATGGCACTGAGGAAAAGGAATACACATAGTTTATGTTTCAAATTACTTGTTACATCTTTGACGAAGTTAAACACATGCCATAATCTCTAGAACATAAATGAAGACGACATCACAAAAGAAATTCACACAAATGGTCTAGCAATACTAAGAATTATTCTGTTGTTTTGTTTTTTCCTTTTCATAAATAAAGTGGTTAGTTTACAGGTAATTATTTTTGTATAATTTTCATATTTTAACATTTAAAAATCAGAATTTTAAGTAATATAATTTTAATTAGTTACATATACGTTTAAATTGATTTGTTGAAGTAATGTTTATTTTTATTTTAAAGGATATCCTATGGATAAAGTCAAAGTTTTAATGTACTTTTTAATGGTTATAATATAATGACAAGACATTTAAAATATATCAAATAGCCGGGCAGTGGTGGCACATGACTTTAATCCCAGCACTTGGGAGGCAAAGGCAGGCAGATTTCTGAGTAGGAGGCCAGCCTGGTCTATTGAGTGAGTTACAGGACAGTCAGGGCTACACAGAGAAACCCTGTTTCGAAAAAGCAAAAGAAAAAATATAAAAAATAAAATAAAATATATCAACTAGAAAAAAACTATGTTAGCAAAGAAATTTAATTGGAAATTCTTGATATTTATCTGCTAATTGTAACAACCTTAAAACTTGCTAGGTTTAATGGTCCATTTACTGCACATGAGAATAAATTGAATGGAATACTAGGAAAAATTACGTAAGGGAAAATAAGAATGTTAAAGGAGAATGGGAGAGTGCACAAAACATTGGAGAATTGATAAGAAAGCTCATTATGTGTAAATGATGACCAGAACCGAAGAAGAGATAGAATGGAAGAATGTGGGGAATGATGGTAATTGGTGAGAATGAGGAAGGATTAGCTGTCAGATTGGAGTAAGGCTATGACTCCAAGGCAGCACACATAAGAAAACTACACTAGGCACACTAAGTAAAGCTACTAACAACAAAACCCACAGGGAAGCACATGAGAAATAAAGCAATGTGCACAGCACATTAACCTACTCATTTCATTGATAAAATCTGAAAATAAATATGAAAGACTTTTCTCACTGTCAAACCAAATGCCATTAGAATGTCACCAGACCTTATTAAAGCGAAGACGTTGGAGGTTCTCAAGAAGAAAGGTTGAGTCCTTTAAAGGGAAGGTAGAAACAGAAAGAGCAAGAGACTAGCCAAAATTCCTGATGCACAGTGAGAAGGATGCATAGATAAGTGTAATTGGTTTGTGTTTGGAGTTTTTTAATTGTCTTTTTTGTTGTTGTTTTTTTTTTTGTCTTGTTTTTTTTTTTTTTTTTGGTTTTGTTTGGTTTGGGATAGGTTTTGTTGTTGGTTTTGGTGGTGGTTTGGTTTTGGTTTGATTTTGGTTTGGGTTGCTTTTTGTCATATTTTACTTATAGACAGATTTTTCTATGTACTACCGATATTTCTGGAATTCACTGTGGAGACCAGATTATTCTTGAACTCAGAGATGTCCTCCCACCTCTGCCTCGGGATTGAAGGTATGCAACACCACTCCTAGCTACTTAGAGTGAGATTTCAAATAAGTTTTGCTATATTGCAATAGATGAGAATAAAAATAGAAAGGGGATGATATTGTGTTCCAGAATGTTTCTAACTTTTGGAAAATAGTAAGAAATTGTTCTCTTTGTTAATAATAGTTTCATTCTAAAATAATAACAGGAGTATAAGAATTTACAGATATTAACTCAGTCATCACTAGCTTCACAACACTCAATATTCTGACTTATATAGCTAAGCCAAAAAAAAAAAAAAAGAAAAAAAGAAAAAAGAAAGAAAAGATAAGAAAAGACAGAGGGAAAAAATTAAATCAACTCCAGTAAACATAATCCTGTGTGTTTAAATCACTTAAGATGTTTCATAGCTTGTCATGGGAAAAATCATACCAATTGTTAACAAAGAAAAAATGCCCATATGATTATACTATTTACAAAGTATGCACTTAACACAGATTATAGCAATATTTAGAAAAAATGGAAAAGCACATACTTACACTAAAAATGTTACTATGGCTATGTTACTATCAACAAAGAAAGTATGTTATATCATAAAAGCATTAGTGGCTTGTAAAGACCATTTAATGATCATTTAAGAAGGTGATCTTCCTAGAATGCTTATGATTTGAATTTACTTAGATATGAAAATGGACTTAAAATGGTTAAAGCAAATATTGGCAAGGCTGAAAGAACAAAATAACAGATAAGATGCTAATCATTATTTCCAGCTGTGCTTTTCTGTGATGGTCTCCATTTCCTGAAAGAGAGGCTCCTTCGCTGAAGGGAAGTAGCTACAGTTATACAGAGTTGGAGATACAAATACAAGTAAGTAAAAGTATGGGATGTTCATCTTTCTGAACCTGGGTAGCATCACTCAATATGTTTCCTAGTTCCATCCATCTATTTTTAAAAAAATCAGGTTGTCATTTTTACTTAACGTTGTTTTTTCTATTAATTTATTCACTTTACTTCCTGACCGAAGCCCACCTCTCTCACATCTTCCAGGTCTCACCCTAACAAATCCCTCCCATTACCCTCTCTCTTTCCCCTTCTCAGAGAAGGGGATGCCCTCATCACACTTGTGGATAGGAGTCTGCACTGGGATATCACATAGCAGCAGAACTAGGCACATCCTCTCCCACTGAGCCGCAATCAGGCAGTCCAGCTAGAGGAAGGGGATCCAAGAGCACAAGGCAGAGTCAGAGACAATCCCGCTCCATGTTTTTAGGGACCTACAGGAAGACTAAGCAGCACATCTGCTACAAACGTGTAAGGTGCCTAGGGCAAGCCCCTGCGTGTTCCTTGACTGGTGGTGCAGTCCCTATGAGCCCCAGGTGTCTAGATTATTTAACTCTGTAAAGAGTCTTGTGGTGTACTTGACCCTCCTTAATCTTATTACCTAGTCTTCCACATTACCAACAAACATAGATTCAGAAGGTAGTATTTTTATAAAATTTTCCATATATATTGTTATGTATGAATCCATATACAATAATAATCAGAGTATAGCAACTTGAGGATGGAGGGTGGCATAAGCAGGGTTCAAGGGAGGGAAGCTGAATGGGGCTGGAGGGAGGAAAGGTGAGAGCAAAATGATGTAATTCTATTTTAATTAAAACCAAGGAAGGTAATTATCAGGAGAGATCTCTCCGAACAGGAAAGAACAGCACCTCACGTTTTTAATGTGAGCTCTGGGAGTTGGCCTGAGTTCCTCCTGTTTTTGCAGCAAGCACGTTACTGTTTCATCTTCCCAGCATCAATATTGGCTTGGCTCCATTTATCTGTACCACCTGTTAGCTTCTTTCTTCACGCCCTCCTTTCTTTTGGCTTTCTTTAATAATGCCTGGCAGAGAAATCAATCAAAGAGAATATCAACACACCTACATACAAAAGAGGGTTTCATCACGCTGGGACCAAGTAATGGCAAACTACACACAGAGTCTAACACACATATGTTTTACATTTCTTGAATAATTTTGGAGCCCTCCCTTTTCACTAGTCTACATATTTCATTATGTAGAAATGCTAATTGCTGATAGAAGATAAGTGGAAAGCAAGTTACCTCCTTTGATTAAGTTCTAAATTATTGATTTTTCACTCTATTAAGAGACTCTTGTGCTGATGCTTCAACATAATGAATATGAATGTGAATTGTTGGCATCAATTTGGGGAGGGAAGTTTGCTATCCATGGATAAGGGTAGTTGGGTGATGATCAGAAGAAATAGGATGAACCAATGATTATCATTTTAAGGTATATTATTTTTTGAAATTATAAAGCATGCTATAAATTGCTCCTCAGAGGATGAAGAAACAATTATTGCCATTAATAGTTTCAAATCCTCACTTCAGTTATGAGACATATCTTACTTTCTCTGCTTTGACTGGCCATTCCAAATCATGGGAAATTTTATAAGATTCTCTTAAAACCTTGAAGCAAAAGAATGTATCTGAAAATAATCAAGCTGTTGGAAAATGATAAAAACCCCATGAGCAAAAAGTTGTATTCATCCAAATCGCCTTCCCTGGAAAATCTGTATCTACTAAGATTGAATAGCTGAATCTTTGATCCAATATCACTACCATGGGAAAGTTTTCTGGGAATAAGTTATCTATCTTCATTCCCATCTGTTTTCTTTCCCATGGGACTCTGAGTCTAATTCTCACAGGTTATTCTGTCATACTGCTTAGAAATATTTTTGTCTTGGGGATATCCATGAGTATATCACTTTCAAATAAAGAAATCAGATTAATATAAATTGATATAGAGCTAACACCTGAGAATTTCAAACACGCTATACTCATCTCTTATTTTATTTATTATTGCATGTATTATTGTTTATTATATAAGTAATAATATTTAAGCATTCACTATGTTTTCTATATATAGAATTCATTCCTAAGAAAAATAATGAAAGTTAATAAGAAAAATTTTCATGTCATTAAAATTCTAAAGCTCAAAGGTTTGTTATCTTGCTTAAGACACATTGGCAATATTCAAGTAGTTGCTTGGAGTGGCCATTCCAAATCATGTTCAGGTAGTTCAAGTCAGTCACCTCCAAATCATGTTCAAGTAGTCACAGTCAGGGGGTAGTTCATCTCAAGTTAGCTATTTTCTCTCTACCAGTGTGTGTACAAGTATCCATGTCTGTATGGCAGAAGGATACAAAAGTACAAACCACAATTTTCTCATTTGGCTTATCAGGGTTATTTATGACTTTGTGACTTTAACAGAATGTTTTCAGATCCCTGATATAGTTTGGCTGCCAAGCTGGTAAAAGAACAACACTCCTCATGGGGTTGTTGTGCTGAAAATTATATATATTCCTGGGACTAAAAGAGTTAACATCATCATTATTTTTCCTACTTGTGTCAGAGAATCTCTCATACTATTTGCTTTATGTACCCATCCCACTGATACTTGGGTTTTAGTGATTTACATTCTCTTACAAGGAAAACCAATATAGGCATACAGAACTTATGCTATCATTGCCCTATGTAGCAATATGGACAAGGAAGCCCACTACCTTTAGGGACTACTTCTGAATGTATATATAAGAAAAGCCACATTTTTCTCATGTTCTTATGTTAAAACAGCCCTTTAATTAATAAGAAAAATTTTCATGTCATTAAAATTCTAAAGCTCAAAGGTTTGTTATCTTGCTTAAGACACATTGGCAATATTCAAGTAGTTGCTTGGAGTGGCCATTCCAAATCATGTTCAGGTAGTCACAGTCAGGGGGTAGTTCATCTCAAGTTAGCTATTTTCCCTCTACCAGTGTGTGTACAAGTATCCATGTCTGTAGGGCAGAAGGATTCAGAAGTACAAACCACAATTTTCTCATTTGGCTTATCAGGGTTATTTATGACTATTGTTCCCAGTGACATTGTGGATTATGTAATAGGTCACACAGTAGGCTCAAAATCAAACAGCATCTAGGGGCACATTCAGGAAGGGAACATGACTCAGTCAAGTGTCTTGTATGTCAGAAATCCCTCATCTCATTGAAAGTCCTGACACATTTTATTTAATTCAAGGGACTAGATTTTTTTTTTACCCAGAAATTGTACACCTACTTAGATTTATTTGAGATAAACTTGTATGTCTCAAATATATGAAACATCTATGGATGCTCATTTATAGATGTCCTATGGATGTTCCCAAACCTTTAATAATGCACAATGATTATTAAAGGTTCATAACAGTTATATTAAATGAATCTTATTCTTATTTTCATTTAATATTTGAGAATATTTAAAAGCAGAATACCAAGTCATACAGTTAAGAAGTTGTAGCCCAGGATTCCAACATACGATGCACATATCACTAGCAGCCTCACTGAGAAATTTCATTGAATAGTGTACACATGCCTGGACCTGAGAGCTCTCTTTAAACAGCAAAAATATAGCCTTCTTGGAGACAATCCCATAAGCTCAGTCGAGGACTGTATTATTTTCATTTCTCTAAGTAGAGGAAGCAAGGTTCATAGGTTCAGGATTCTGCAAAGGTCTTATAACATCTTAACAAGGACAGCCCTTTACTAGATTTAAGGCTCTCCTTTGCTCTGTTAAATTTTTGTATGTCTTGCTTTAGCATCATGAGCAGATGAAAAGGTCTCAGTGTGGAAATCAGTGAAGTGTTTCATTTTAGTTTTAGGGGGCAGGGGGAGAGAAGCTAATTTAATTCCAAGACTGATTGCCTTTCAATTTCAGCATGAAATTATGTAATGTTGTCCTTGTTGCCCGAAAGAAGCTCAGTACCTACAAACTACCACTTTTCATATTTAGTGGCCATTTGCTGTTAAGGGATGCCTCTAGAGACAGACAGTCATGCATTCCCCCAGGGAACTGTATCTTAGGCAATATAATGCTTCCTGTAGATCTTAGGAAGAACCAAGAAAATAGCAATACAAGAAGGATAATATATCTTTAAAAGCTGTGTTTGCAATATCCTATCTGTAGACTTAGAGACCATAGCTCTTCTTGGGTCTTATATTTTCTGCTCCTGACATATGAGGCTGACTCACTGTGGCAGTCAGACAACTTAGAGCAATCTGAGGCTCAGCAATATTTCACACATCTCCCATTGGTTTCCCCCAAGAAGCTTTGCCTATTAATATGTCTGGCAGGGTTCTGACTTAAGCACTCAGCAAGGCTGTAAAAGACACTCACACAGGGTGACAAGCATGGGAAGTGGCTGCTTGCAAAGCGACTTGGGTTGCCTGTGGAGAACAGCAGCTCAAGGGAGTGATAAAAGTAGTTTCTTTCAATCATAGTTGGACATTCTTGAGGAATTTACAATTTTTTATGGCAATGTTTGCAAAAAGACTGTCATAACTTTATGTGTCATGTGTCATTTCTTCCAGAAAGTCTCACACAGTATCATGAAAAGATCAAGGCCAGTGGTATGATACCTATTATGGTTGTCTCTATTATATTCCAGACTGTGGTTGTTGGCATTTTGTTAAAATTGCACAGATACTAGTTTCTTAGAGCAAAAGAGCCAACAAGCACACTGAAATTAATGAGAATGAGGCAATTCATTTGAAAGAGGGCGAGTAAGAATATATAAGAGGATTTGGAGGGAGAAAAGTACATTGAGAAATGATGTAATTAAATATTATAATCTCAAAAATAAAAGGGAGGGGGGAGAGACAAAGAGAGAGGGGGAGGGGGGATTATACAACTGTTTCTGCTCAGAGAAGCAAAAATTTGAATCCTGACTAGGCTATGTGATTTCTGTCATTTAATATTTGCAGCTATCACTTGACTGTTTTGAAACTGAGGTGTTTATGGAAGTCATCACACAAAAACAGAACAATGTGTAGAAAATACTTAGGAAATGACATAGGCATATTAAACCACCCAGTCAATGCTTATTTCTAGTTATTAAATTACTACCATCAAATTCCTATTTGTGCTATTTGAATAGAAAGATTTTTTTCCTCAGGAAACCTCTTCTAAGAATGAAATTAGTTTATTAAGTAGTATCCTGGTATGTGGAACTTTCCTGTCCAAAAGTAAGCAATTTAAACTTCTGGAAGAAAAGGCAAGGAGAAGCCATCTGAGAAGAAGAGAGGTAAGACTGAGAGGAAGCAATGCGATTGGAAGTAAGGTTAGAGAGGTCATGAAGGCAAAGAGGGAGGGAACTAGCAAGGTGACTGTAGGAGGAACAGTAAGCCATAATTCCCAGAGTGGGAATTTGAGATTAAATTCTAGCTTTAGCCAGGGGCTCTACAACCATTTACTGCTGTGGTCATTTGTTTTAAAAAAGGAACCCTAAGGCATTGTCTTAAATTCTTAAGGCTTAACTCTTTCTGACTGGTATAATGATTAATATTAAGGCTAAAATAAAGCATTAAAAAATGCCAAAAACATGGGTCTGTGTGAAGACAATGGAGGTTCTAGTCAGAAGGGCATCAGGTGAAATTAGAGGAAAGTAAGGTGAGAAATTGCAAAGGAAAGGTTACCAGACAACTTATGTTCTGTCCCATGAGAGTAAAAGACCTTGGGGAGAACGGGCAGCAATCACTTGAAGTCAATGAATTTCAGAACTTCAGGTCGCCTTCTTATCCACTGTTCTTTTAGTCTCTCATTTCGAAAGCTCAGGCTGAAAATGTTATGTTAACAGAGAGAGGTGAAATTGATGGACTGTGAAGAGAACTGTGGGCTGTTCACACAACCATAATTTTCTCTTGCTGTCAATTTTTCCCCTATGAATTAAGTGATTTGACCTTGGCCAAATTGCTTAAGCTCTTGGCATATAAGTGTCTTTAGTCATAAAACAAGGGATGTTAGAATTATCCATAGAAGGCATTTGTGGCATATTTAGCCCACTTCACCAAGAATCTACATGCATGCTTAATATTTAAATAATATTTTTTATTCTGAAAAATAAGCTTGCTGCTATGGAACTTGTAGCTGATATTGAAGGCTGTTTTCCTTTGTATGTAAGCTCCTTGTGCCTTGGCATTATGCATCAACTTTCCCTTTTAGTCTCCCAGTTTTTGAATAATGCAGAATGGCAAGCACTGTAAAAGTGGGCGAATTAAAAGATTCAGTTAAAGAGTGGATGAGTGGAACCTGAAATAAGTAGGAATTTTTCCACAAAGACAAGATAGGGTAAATCCCTGCTTTTGATTGCTGAATAGAAAGTGAAAAAGTAAACACACACACACACACACACACACACACTCACACACACACACACACACACACACACTACATAAAAATAGCTTCCCTGAGACATATATCCCTCTTACACAATAAACATCTTTCTCTACATTGGGTATAAAAATTATACACATTTTATTTTGTTTTAGTGTTGTTAATTCTAGAGCATTTCCACTTCTGCAAAAATATCCAATTCCTACTGGAGAAAAGGGATTGAGCTTTCTTAACTCTTTGAATTATTCAAGCACTTGATATTTCCATTCAGTATTAGATTTTAAGTATCAAGTAGCAGTTATATAAGCATAATCCCTTCAGTTGTCTTTTGAAAGAAGTAAAAAATTCTTTTAAGCATATTTTATTAAAATGAAAAGTCTTCTGATTTTAGAAAATGATAGAAATGATTTTTTATGACATAACAGTTACTGTATGAAAAAGAAAGATGTAGCACCAGCAGTGACAATATCAATATATGTGTTACAAAATTATACTACAAGAGTTAATTTGCTACCATATACTTAAAACACTGACCCAGAACACTAGTTGAATCTTGCTTTTGTAACATTATGAGTCACTTTGACTTGCAGCAACACTAAAATCAGAAAAAAATCAAGGGAAAATTGTCCCTGAGAATAACACTTTTAGCTTTTACCAATAAACAGAGGATGCAAATTTCATGACTGTTTTTGGAGATTCATCTCTATTCTCCAATACATATTATCAAGTAAAGAAAGACTTTGAAGAATAGTATATGTTGGAATCTTAAGATCCTAAATGCCCTTCCTATGCCCATGTGTACAGAATTACTTTCCATAGTAGCACTGTTGTGGGATGGTAAATGTAGGAAGTGACCCTTAATAGATGATGTTAGGCCACTAGAGTGAATATCAGGGTGGCAGTCTACCTTTTAATCTTTCTCTGTTCCCATCTGCCTTAAAATAAAAAAGGTCCCCTAGCCATCCATCATAACCTACATCACTATAGGAAAAATGAAACTGTACAACCAAACATGGAAGGAAAGCTCCAAAGTGGAGAACTTAAAGAATAGTGTTTGGTTTATGTATTGCTACATCAATTATTTTTCTTTCACCAACACATATCTAACTCATGCAGAATTCCTTAGGAAATTAATATGAAAATGTAATAATGAATATTTTTGATGACAATCAGAATATATAAATCTAAAGGAAACAGCATGTGTAGAATTCAATTACCTCTCCACGGCTATTTTCAAATTCGGACTTGGTTGTGGGTTTCATCAAAGTCTTATAACAAGCATCATCTTGTCTAGGCTGAGTCATTCTGTTTCTTGGCTCTATCGTTCCTGGGATTTTTATGGTAATTGCTGGTATACCCAGTGAGCATGCCTAGGCTGTAATGTGGGCAATTTTTCACAAGCCCACTAAATACCTCCTTAGGTTTGAAATGACTTTCCACATAGATATATTCAATAAGGCTTTCTGAACCTCTGAGATTTCTAGGTATGCATACGATAGTGAGACTATCCATGAGCCCTGCACATACATGGTACCTATGTATCTGTATGGGTGTTGTCACTCAAAAGGCAATTGTGTGGATAAAAAAAAAATAGAGATCAACTTGCTTAGTGTCTCTAAATATTTTAATTTAAAACTGATGTCTTATTTTATGCTACTGTAAGAAAATACTTGAGCTAATGAACTTGCAATGAGAAAAGGATTCTTTTTTTTTTCCTCATGGCTACAGCGAATTGAGCCGGTGATGAGACAGAAGAACACAGAAAAGAGTATTTGGAACCTCAGTCTGTTCACTTCATAGATGCTAGGCAACCAAAGAAATTGGGGTCACTCTCTGAAACTCCTTTAGTAAGTTAATTCCAATGGACTAATCCCCATCTCTTAAAGCCCAAACAGCACCAAAGGTTGGGTAACATAGGCTTGACTACTTAGGAAGCCATTTTAAAGCCAAACCATAAGAAGGAGTCTTACTTGCAAGGTAGCTTTCTTCCTGGAGCTTTCCGTCAAATACTCTGATGCAGCAATCAAGGGCTTAATTGTCTGTGATTTTCATAAACATCTGAGGTGGATTTATTATATAGTAAAGATTTGTCAATGTTACCCACAAATTTTGAGCCAATAGTCAAATATAACTGCACCTGTAGAAATTACCTTTTACTAAGGTACCTGAACTGATGGCAAAGTGCACAGACTGGCAGACAGCCATTCTTAATCCTCCACACCTCATTAGGTGACTTCAGTGACACTCTAGCTTCAATGTTCATTAACTGTGGCATCTTGCACTTTATATTTTCCTCTGGTCTTATTTTGTCTTTTTTAGTTACTCATTTTTCTAACAAAGACAATGAGAGTGTTCCATAAGAATTTATTAAATTAACTCTTTAGATGCCTATTGCCTCTAAGGTCGACTCTAGACTCTGTGATTTTTATCCTCTGAATCATCTACATGGTCCATATCTCACCTATAACCAGGTGTACATATTATATACAGATTATTTCTGTTCCCTTGTATTAAAATCTTCTGCTCCTCTATATAAGAAAATTATATTTATATCAGAATCTAGAAACCCTGTCTTCCCATTAATGTAAATTATTTAGCTATAATCAAATATTACATTAATTACAAATATTTGCATTGTTACAGAAGCACCCCAATTTGAAGTAACTTTAAATGTCTCTAGGTACTAGAGCAGTGTGCCACTTGCTTCTGTGTCTGGCTAGGGATGCAAAACAATGATACTAAATTGAGAAATGTTTCTTTCCCTAGAATATTTGCTCATAAGTCAAAACGAGCACATGCAATTCATGGTTAAAATAAAAGAAAACTTCTTATTAGAGACATATTCTTATTCCATAGATTTATATCACAGGCTAGCCAATAATTCACTTTGTAGCCCAACTGGACTGTAATTATCAACAACCAGGCCTGCTACTTCAGTTTCCTAAAGTAGAAGTTACAGATATTAGAGATTGCATCCACTCAAAAGACTACATCTAAGCACCAAAAGTGTAAAAAAAAAATAAATAAATAAAAATAGGGATGACTCGAGTGGCTATTGGCTTTAAAGTTGGAGTAAATTCGTATTAATTTCCATCAAGACCTATTAGGTTGTATAAATAGTCTTATTTCACTTATCATAGATCCATTTATTTTGTATGAGTGTGTATTTCTGAATCAAAGGAGACACGTGTGTGCAAGAACAGTTTTTTGTAGGATGGACTGTAACTTGCCTGAATCAATTCTCTTTAGCCAACACTTAGGTCTCTGGAATCAAACTCAGATCTTCTGACTTGGTGGCAAGGGATTTTATCCACACAGGTTTCTTGTCAGCTCTGAAGCACATTCTTATATCATATGCAGTCAGTTGACTTCTTAGCCAGACAGCCTTTAGACCTTGAAGGGAGGATGCCATTGTTCATGTGTGTTCTTTATGGTTGTGAGCAAAGGTTACACTCGAAAAGATGTGGGCGAAGACCATAGGGGATGCCTCATTGTGCATATTGACAAGCTCTTGGTATAAAGCCACCTGTTCACCAGAAACTGCCTGATAAATGAGAGAGATTGAATATCACAAAAAATTTATACAGCAAGATGTTTGGTGCTGTGCTTGAAATGTGAGATGTCAGGGAAGTTACACTCGCAATCCAAAAGCTAAGGTCTGCCCTGAGATATGAAAAGAAGTGACATAAAGCAGAAGAAAAATACATATGGAGGGATAAAGCAGAAGTAAATGTAAGCTTTAGAAAAGTTGAATAAATCTGAATGCAGTACAGTGAAATAAAATGAGGAAATATGGAGAGATGTGACAAGCGGGAAAACAGTATTACAGTAAAGAACAGTTTGGAGCCCAAAAGACAACTGGTATTTTTTAGGTAGAAAAAAAGTAATGGACAATATAAGAATATATGCTTTATAACCTAATGCATATCTTCCATATCAGTATAGAGAAAGGATGTTATCATCATCAAAAAATCAGACATGTATTGGTAGTATCCTAAAAGCAACAATGAAAGTTTAGGATAGTGTATTCTCAACTGTTGGGGACTCCTGACCCATCCATAAACATGACATATGTGTTGATGTCTAGAGACATTTTTTTTCTGTTAACAAATGAGAATATTCAAATAGATGTAACATCTATGGATTAGAAGTCTCACTTGCTACAAAACATATTGTAATGCACAGAAGAGTCCCATATCATGAAATCTGAACTGGTACAAACTGGTAAACAGTGTAAAGTTGAAACACCATTATTGACAAGAATCTGGGATTTTTTTGGTGGGCTTTGGACTGCATAATTTAAACTGGTGGCCCTCTTTAGTTCTTAAATCATTTAAGTCAACATAAATATCAGACCATTGACCTCTCTGCTTTTAAGCCATGGTCTGCCTAAGGAATTTCCACAGTTCTCTGTATTATCACAGAGCTTTCATTGGGACTTATTAGTTTCCTTCATTGAAAGAATCAACTTATGCCATACATATCCTCTCAAATTAACAATAATTCTTATACAATCCAACATATGTTAATTAGCTTGTACATGTAGTGAGCACTGACAATATAATAACTATATTTTGATCTGGTGATTGAACAGTTAATTTATTATGGAGGACATTACAGTTTAGTAGTGTGACCATTCTTTCTCAATAGGACTGAATAGGACATGCTGCTGTTTCAGGTACTTCCATTATGATGGTCCTCAATATGCAGGAGTTACCATATTGCTTACAATTATTTTATTGACAATCAGAGGATTTAGAATGTGAAAAGATGAGATGAGCTTAAACAATTTGTGTTATTTAATAATTCTTTTTTTATTAAATATTTTTATTTTCTATAGTCTTTGTTTACATTCCAAATGATTTCCCTTTTCCCAGATCCCCCCTCCCCATATGTCCCATAAACCTTCTTCTCTCCATCCATTCTCCAATCACCTCCCTCCTATTTCTCTGTCCTTATATTCCCCTCCAATGCTAGATCAATCCTTTCCAGGATCAGGACCCTCTCCATAGTTCTTCATGGGAGTCATTTGTTGTGCGATTTGTGCTTTGGGTATTCAGGGCTTCTGAGCTAATTAATATCCACTTATCAGAGATTGCATTCCATGTGTATTCTTTTGTGATTGGGTTACCTCACTTAGGATGATATTTTCCAGATCAAACCATTTGCCTAAAAATTTTGTGAATTCATTGTTTCTAATTGCTGAGTAGTATTCCATTGTGTAAAAATACCACATTTTCTGTATCCATTCCTCCTTTGAGGGACATCTGGGTTCTTTCCAGCTTCTGGCTATTATAAATAAGGCTGCTATGAACATAATGGAGCATGTGTCTTTATTGCATGCCGGGAAATCCTTTGGGTATATGTCCAGGAGAGGTATAGCACAGTCCTCTGAAAGTGTCATGTCCAGTTTTCTGAGGAACAGCCAGAATGATTTCCATAGTGGTTGTACCATCTTACAGCCCCACCAGCAGTGGAGGAGTGTTCCTCTTTCTCCACATCTTCACCAACACCTGCTGTCTCCTGAGTTTTTGGCCTTAGCCATTCTGACTGGTGTAAGGTGAAATTTCAGGGTTGTTTTGATCTGCATTTCCCTAATGACTAATGATGTTGAGCACTTCTTAAGGTGCCTCTCGGCCATCTAAATATCTTCAGGCAAAAATTCTTTGTTTAGATCTGTACCGCATTTTCAATAGGGTTATTTGGTTCCCTGGGGTCTAATTTCTTGAGTTCTTTTTATATATTGGATATTAGCCCTCTATCAGATGTAGGGTTGGTGAATATTCTTTCCCAATCTGATGGTTGCTGTTTTGTCCTTTTAACAGTGTCCTTTGCCTTACAGAAACTTTGTAATTTTATGAGGTCCCATTTGTCAATTCTAGATCTTAGAGCATAAGCTATCGGTCTTCTGTTCAGGAACATTTCCCCTGTGCCCATGTCCTCAAGGGTCTTCCCCAGTTTCTTTTCTATTAGTTTCAGTGTCTCTGGTTTTACATGGAGGTCCTTGATCCACTTGGAGTGAAGTTTAGTACATGGAGATAAGGACTTTCAGGGAGTGGGGGGCTAGAAAAGGGGAAATCATTTGAAATGTAAATAAATTATATCAAATAAAAAAAATTAAAAAAAATGGATCAATTCGCATTCTTCTGCATGCTGACCTCCAATTGAACCAGCACCATTTGTTGAAAAGGCTTTTTTCCACTGGATGTTTTTGGCTCATTTGTCGAAGATCAAGTGACCAAAGGTGTGTGGATTCATTTCTGGATCTTCAATTCTGGACCTTTAATTCTATTCCATTGGTCCACTTGTCTGTTACTGTGCCAATATGATGCACTTTTTAACACTATTGCTCTGTAGTATTACTTGAAGTCAGTGATATTGATTTCCCCATAATTTCTTTTGTTGTTGAGAATAGTTTTAGCTATCCTGGTTTTTTTTGCTATTCCAGATGAATTTGAGAATTGCTTTTTCTAACTCTGTGAAGAACTGAGTTGGGATTTTGATGGGGATTGCATTGAATATGTAGATCAATTTTGGCAAGATGGCCATTTTAACTATATTAATCCTGTCGATCCACGAGCATGGCAGATTTTTCCATTTTTTGAGGTCTTCTTCGATTTCCTTCTTCAGAGACCTGAAGTTCTTGTCATATAGATCTTTCACTTGTTTGGTTAGAGCCACACCAAGATACTTTATATTGTTTGTGGCTATTGTGAAGGGTGTCATTTCCCTAACTTCTTTCTCAGCCTGCTTATCCTTTGAGGATAGGAAGGCAACTGATTTGCTTGAGTTGATTTTATAACTTGCTACTTTGCTGAAGTTGTTTATCAGCTGTAGGAGTTCTCTGGTGGAGGTTTTCGGATCACTTAAGTAGACTATCATGTCATCTGCAAATAGTGATAATTTGACTTCTTCCTTTCCAATTTGTATCCCCTTGACCTCCTTATGTTACCTAATTGCTCTAGCTAGAACTTCACATACTATATTGAAAAGATATGGAGAGAGAGAACAGCCTTGTCTAGTCCCTGATTTCAGTGGGATTGCTTCAAGTTTCTCTCCATTTAGTTTGATGTTGGCTACTGGATTGCTGTATATTGATTTAGCTATGTTTAGGTATGGGCCATGAATTCCTGTTCTTTCAAAAACTTTTAGCATGAAAGGATGCTGAATTTTGTCAAATGCTTTTTCTGCATCTAAGGAGATGATCTTATGGCTTTTTTCCTTTGAGTTTGTTTATGTAGTGGATAGCATTGATGGATTTCCTTATATGGAACCATCCCTGCATCCCTGGGATGAAGCCTACTTAATCATGGTGGATAATCGTCATGATGTGTTCTTGGATTCGGTTGGCAAGAATTTTATTAAGATTTTTTGCATCAATAATCATAAGGGAAATTGGCCTGAAGTTCTTTTTTTGTTGGATCTTTGTGTGGTTTTGGTATCAGCGTAATTGTGGCTTCATAGAATGGGTTGGGCAGAATTTCTTCTGTTTCTATTTTGTGGAATAGTTTGAAGAGTATTAGTGTTAGGGCTTCTATGAAGGTCAGAATTCTGCACTGAATCCATCTGGTCCCGTGCTTTTTTTGGGTGGGAGACTTTCTATGACCCTTTTTATTTCTTCAGGTGTTATGGGACTGTATAGATGATCTATTTGATCCTGATTTAGTATTGGTGTCAGATATCTGTCTAGGAAACTGTCCATTTCCCCAGATTCTCCAGTTGTGTTGAGTATAGGCTTTTGTAGTAGGATCTAATGATTTTTTGAATTTCCTCAGTTTCTGTTGTTTTATCTCCCTTTTCATTTCTAAGTTTGTTAATCTGTATAATATCTCTTTGCCCTTTGGTTAGTCTGGCTAAGGCTTTATCTATCTTGTTGATATTCTCAAAGAACCAGCTCCTGGTTTTGTTGATTCTTTGTATGGTTCTATTTTTTTCTACTTGATTGATTTTGGCCCTGAGTTTGATGATTTCCTGCCTTCTACTCCTCCTGGGTGAAATAGCTTCTTTTTGTTCCAGGGCTTTCAAGGGTGTCATTAAGCTGTTAGTGTATGCTACTCCATTTTCTTTTTGGAGGCACTCAGGGCTATATGTTTTACTCTTAGCACTGCTTTCATTGTGTCCCATAGATTTGGATATGTTGTGTCTTCATTTTCATTAAGTTCTACAAGGTCTTTAATTTCTTTCTTTATTTCTTCCTTGACCAAGGTATCATTGAGTAGAATATTGTTCAGTTTCCACGTGTATGTGGGTTTTCTGTTGTTTTTGTTGCTATTGAAGACCACTTTTACTCAATAGTGATCTGATAGGAGGCATGGGATTAGTTCGTTCATACATTTGTTGAGGTCTGTCTTGTGACCAATTATATGGTCGATTTTGGAGAAGGTACCATGAGGTGCTGAGAAAAAGGTATATTCTTTTGCTTTAGGATAAAATGTTCTATATATATCTGCTAAATCTAGTTGGTCCAAAGCTTTAATTAGTTTCACAGTTTCCCTGTTCAGTTTCTGTTTTCCTGATTGGTCCATTGAGGAAAGTGCAGTGTTGAAGTCACCCACAATTATTGTGTTAGGTGCAATGTGTGCCTTGAGCTTTAGTAAAGTTTCTTTTATGAATGAGGGTGCCCTTGCATTTGGAGCATAGATTTTTCAGGATTGAGATTTCTTCTTGTTGTATTTTTCCTTTGATCAGCAATAAGTGTCCCTCAGAGTCTCTTTTGATGACTTTGGGTTGAAAGTCAATTTTATCTGATATTAGAATGGATACTCCAGCTTGTTTCCTGAGACCATTTTCTTGTAAAATTGTCTTCCAGCCTTTTACTCTAAGGTAGTTTTTGTTTTTGACACTGAGGTGTGTTTCCTATATGCAGCAAAATGTAGGGCCCTGTTTATGTATCCAGTCGGTTAGTCTATGTCTTTTTATTGGGGGCATTGAGCCTATTGATATTAAGAGATATTAACGAATAGTGATTATTACTTCCTGTCATTTTTGATGTTATTTTTTTAAATTTGATTGGTTATCTTCTTTTGCGTTTGATGAAAGAAGGTTACTATCTTGCTTTTTCCAGGGTGAAGTTTCCCTCCTTGTTTGGTGTTTTCCTCCTATTATCCTTTGTAAGGCTGGGTTTGTGGATAAATTGGGTAAACTGGGTTTTGTCATGGAATATCTTAGTTTCTCCATCTATGGTGATTGAGAGTTTTGCTGGGTAGAGTAGTTTTGGCTGACATTTGTGTTCTCTTAGAGTCTGCATGAGATTTGCCCAGGATCTTCTAGCTTTCATAGTCTCAGGTGAGAATTCTGGTGTGATTCTGATAGGTCTTCCATTATATGATACTTAGCCTTTTTCTCTTACTGCCTTTAATATTCTTTCTTTGTTTAGTACATTTGGGGTTTTGATTATTATGTGACAGGAGGCAATTCTGTTCTGGTCCAGTCTTTTTGGAGTTCTGTAGGCTTCTTGTATATTCTTGGGCATCTCTCTCTTTAGGTTAGAGAAGTTTTCTTCCATAATTTTGTTGAAAATATTTGCTGGCCCTTTAAGTTGTAAATCTTCACTCTCATCTATGCCTATAATCCTTAGGTTTGGTCTTCTCATTGTGTCCTGGATTTCCTGGATATTTTGGGTTACATGCTTTTTTTGCATTTTCTTTAATTTTTTGAGTCCATGGTTTACATGGTATCTTCAGCATCTGAGATTCTTTCTTCTATCTTTTGCATTCTGTTGTTGATATTTGCATCTATGCCCCCTGATTTCTTCCCAAGGTTTTCTATCTCCAAAGTTGTCTCTCTTTTAGTTTTCTTAGTTGTTTCTACTTCTGATTTTAGATCCTGGATGGTTTTGCTTAGCTCCTTCACTTTCTTGTTTGTGTTTTCCTGTAATTCTTTAAGAGGTTTTTGTGTTTCCTCTTTCCTGACTTCAGCCTGTTGACCAAAGTTCTCCTGTATTTCTTTAAGTGATTTTTGTGTTTCCTCCTTATTGGCTTTTGTATTCTCCTGAATTTCTTTCAATGATTTTTGTGTTTCCCTTGTAAGGGCTTCTAACTTTTGATCCATTTTCTCCTGAATTTCTTTAAGTATGTCCTTCATGTGTTCCTCTACCAGCATCATGACCAGTGATTTTAAATCCAAATCTTGTTTTTCTGGTGTGATGGGGTATCCAGGATATGCTGTTAAAAGAGAATTGGGTTCAGATGCTGCCATATTGCCTTGATTTCTGTTAGTGAGTTCCTGTGTTTGCCTTTTGCCATCTAGTTCTCACTGGTGTTAGTTGGTCTTGTTGTCAATGCTGGACTTACCAGTGCAAGCTGCCTCTTCCCAGCTGGCCTCTGGTACACATCTGACCTCCTTCACTGCCTGGAGACAGTTTACAGTGGCCCAGGCTGTTCAGATCCCGAAGCAGACACCTGAAGGCTCCTGCCTGCAGCCTGCTGAACTCACCAGAGCACACTGACTCCTCCCAGCCGCCCTCCTGGGTGCCCCTCTGGCCTCTTGCAGGGCCTGGAGATGTGGTGTTTTAGCCCAGGTTGTTCTGGATCCCAAAGCAGAGATCTGAAGGCTCCTGCCAGAGGCCTCAGTACTGGAACCTAAGCTCTGTGGGGCTGAACCTATTTAAGAATTCTAACTCATGTTGTTTTTAGGTTCAAAAAAGAAAAAAGAAAACACAAAACTCCACCTGTAAATAAATATTGTTAGTAGATATTTTGTTGTGTTAATATCACTTTCCTTTAAAAATAACCAACATCTTTGGGAATAGTCAATTGAATCTAACCCCCTATCATTTCTTCTTTTGTAAGAACAGATACAGAGAAATGAAAACAAACACTTTAAGCAAATAGTCATCTTCAAAAGATTATAGTATACAGGTTCCCCTGAGAAATTTAAAGTAAGAGAAAAGGACACAAATTTTACCCTTCTAATAGGTATGATAACTCACAGGAACCACTTAGTTTGATAGATCGCTTTCTTCTAAAATAAATAAGTCCATTTAAAAACAGAAGAAAAATTCAGATGGACATCATCTGGTGGCTTGCGGTGATATCCTGAGCCTACTTCATAGCAATCATTCATTGCAGTGAACTGCTTGTGTCTCCAAAAGGGATGTCCCCAATGTGGCAAGTTTTAGTCCTAGAAAAAAACGCAATGTAGTTATGGATATAGTGCCTTACTTTACTTAAAAAAAATAAAGTGAGCAAAGAAATATATAAAATTATACCTTGACTATGTTAGTAGGACTGTCATCAAACTCTATATTGTGAGATATAAGAGAAACAATGCAGTTGTTTTCTTACTAAAATAGTGAGGAATGAAGAAACGGGGAAAAAGGAAAAGGAGGAGAGGCACAAAACAAGATGGGAGGGGAGAGATTTGGAAATTATTTCCAGTGTGCTACATATAGGAGCTAATTTTACTATTTTATATACTTTCATTCATGATTGAAGCATTCTATAATTACACACTTTGAATGCTTCTAGAGTAATCGTGCTTTAGTCTGTTTGTAACTGATACACAGAATTAAAAGAAATACATTTAACATCCTTAGACTTGGATAAGGTGTATGACAACTTCGCTATAGCAAGATTAGCCTCTGTAACTGGCATAGGCTTAACAGGCTGAAAGAATGTGTGTGCAGTTCCTAAAGATACCATCAGAAGTGCTGAAAAGAAAGAGCCACAGGCCTGTCCTGTCTCTCAGAACACTGGATATGGGTACATGCTCAATGTCTTTCTACTTGTGATCAGGAAATGTATAGACATATCTACTGAACCATCTCTCCAACCCTAGAATTCAGCATCTTTTAGGGGATTTCAGAACTTTGATCTAATCAGATTGTAAGCCTCTGCTTCCTGTGATTCTTACTGAAGGTTATAGCTTGACTTTATATAATATCATCAAACATGATTATAAAAGTTATCTTTAAGGGAGAAAACAATTGAAATAACAGCATACCAGGTTACTGTTTAAGAGGTATTTGTAGACAGTGTTGCAGGGTTGTTTGCAGTGAGGTTATGTGACTAAGCCTGTCTTTATTTAATGTAAGTGATAATACCTTGTCCTAAATATTCTAAGCTATTTATTTCCCATCATGCAAAATTGCCTTCCATCAGTTCCAGCTACTTCAGATCTTTATTATCTCAAGTCAAATATTGTCCACTACAAAGCCATGATTTTTATAAATGTTTCTACATTGCCTTGGAGATATTGTTAGGTTGGTAGAGTGTTTGTCTAGCATGACAAATGATAAAAGCCTAGTGTGGTGGTGCATGCTTTTAACCTCAGCATTAGGACTTAATGCAGGAAGATCAAAAGTCTGAGATCATCTTCAGCTATGTAGTAAGTCCAAGACCAGCCTTGACTACTTGAACACTGCCTCCAAATAATTTTACATTCCATTATCACAACTGTTCCCACATAGTATTTTATTGTTTTTGTTGTTTCCTCTAGATTGGTTTATACTGACAATGATGAAAAAAGGAAAGCAGCTGATTGTGTAGCAGGCATCTCTTCATAGGAAATAAATCATGTGTGATTTAGGAGTGACACCAGGGCAGAGTTGTTGTCAGGACAGTAACCATGACTCAATTGCATGTCTGTGTTCTGAGCTGGATCATTCTCATGGCTTTTCTGCTATGTCAGTTTTCACATGAAGGTATACAGATAAATATATTTGATAGAAAATAACTCAAAGGCAGAAACCCAAATGTAAACTGTGAGTTAGTGAGGGAAAATGTAATTCTATGCTCACTCTTCCTTTTAATATATATTTTAACCTCCAGGATATGTTATAGATGTCAAGCTAAGTCTACAGAAAATCAGTTTCATGTCTGAGCTTCAGTTTTATAATTTCTCAATCAGAGCATCAAGGTCAACCAACCTAAACAGACAATAATACATTTGAACACTGTTTTAAATTAGCTATGCATTTAGAGATAGTATAAAATTAACATGAAAATATGTCAATAATTTTAATCTTCCTAGTGCAAGATTTTCTGAAAGCAACTGCATAGTAAATATTTTAGTACTATGCTACATTTTATGCATTACGAGTGGGCCCCAATTTAACATTTTTGAAACATTAAGTATATGAATGCATCTTAAACAAATGACAACATGTACTTTGCATATGTTTATGCTTCCCAAGACCCTAGCATTTATTTAAATACACATTGAATACTATACAGCTCAACAGACATGTCTTAAATTACCTCAGAATAATTGACCCATTCATAGGACTAGATTGTTTTACATGGGATTGAAGCCTATGGTATAGCAATCACCTTATGTGATAGGACATCATGTACTCTGGGACAAAATGGTTTAATAAACCCTCAAAGGTTAAGGCTTGTCAGTGCCTGAACATGACTATTGTGTTTCAGTAATTGCCACTTAGTATTTGATTTAATGAGCACTTAGGAATAAAGAATGTTTCTACATAGACATGGCTGTTATGCTAATTTTTGCTATACCCTTCTCTGTATTTCCAAATTGCATTTATAAGCCTCCATTTTCTATTATAGAATCTCTCTCTCTCTCTCTCTCTCTCTCTCTCTCTCTCTCTCTCTCTCTCTCTCTCTTTTCTCTCTCTGCTTTTGGCAGACATTCCCCAGTCATAGTGGCCTCATTAAAAACAACTACAGTAAATTATAGGGTGCCTAGTTAACTAGCTTGTCCTATTGAAATTTAAAGACACAAATTCTATTGCAAAGACAAGATCAAATAGATGCCTGTCTTCACTATATTATAGACTGGCCAATTTTATTTACAAAGTACTATTTCCATGGAATTTGATAAGTTTTTCAAACTATGTGACTATTAGAGAGAGCCTTTGAATATGTGTTTATAAAAAGCTTAGACTATTCTCTCAACCTAGAAAAAGTATACAGGGTTTCTCGAATTGTCAGTGATGTCAGTAAAGTGGAAGATTTTTGAAAGGACTATTTTCATGCACTTAGTCTTGAAATTCTAGAAGCCTCTGCAAGGAATCAAATTCAAAATAATTATTATTGATATGTAATGGAAAATGAAATCCCAAATTCTGGAAAATTTAGCCATCTTTAGATTATAACAATTTTCTATCTGAACTGTCTTTGACAGTTCCATAAACTGGAAGATCCAGATTTCCTAATTAGTTTTATCCCTGTTTGCTGTGATATTTCTGTGTATTAACTACTCTTTCTTAGTTGCAAAAGCACATTGAGTAATTCCCCCAATGTGTACGTGTATGTATCAGAAAGAAATAGAATGAAGACCGGGAATATAAATGTCAAAATACTAGAAAATACTTTTTCTCATAATAATCACATTTTAAGATTTTTAAAGTCAATTTAAATGTATTCTCTATTTCTCTTTTTGTTTTGTTTCATTTGTTTTGTTTTTTGTTTTCTGTTTTTTATTTGTTTGTTTGGTTTGGTTTGGGTTTTTTCAAGACAGACTTTCTCTGAGTGTAGCCTTGGCTATAGTGGAACTCTCTATATAAGTAGACTGTCCTGGAACTCCCGGAGATCCACCTGCCTCTCTCCTGGAACTTGGACATAAGGCCTGTGCCACCACTACCCAGCTATCCTCTATTTAATAATCTAACTAGGTCTAGCAGTCAAAGGTCATAGACTCTATGGATAAATTATTCTGCTTTCCAATGAAGTTGTATATGCTATAAAAACAAATAAGAGGTACATTCTCTGTGTTAGAATGAATATTGAACAATTGCTTCTAAATCCCTACTCTATGTTGAAACTCTAGTCTCTTCTTCTGCACTGCCATTGCCAAATTGAGTTGATTTTTATTACCCCCATCTTGGTAGCCTGAGTAAGATAATTTCTAAAGTTAATATGGTTGTCTGAACAAATAATTCCAAGCAGAAGAAACTACAGACTAGCATATAACTCCTTGAGGTTGTATTGAGTTTCCACTTTCAAATATCTATATAATAGAAACTTCAAGTATCCGTTCCCATTTGGCAGAAACACCTTTCCCACAGTAAAGGGTCTTCCTCTCAGGCTTTGAAATAATCAGTCTAGTCTGCTGAGGTCTCATTTTTGCCTCTTGTCTATTTAAGCTGCCTCAGACATCTAACATTATGTAACATAATTCTGAGGAACATCAAAGGACCAGGCTCTTACAAAATGCATGGACAAAAAGAGAGCAGAGATTAAAGGCCAAACTTGAGATCTATCCCATGGGCAAGCAAGCACCAGTTCTTGACACTATTTTCTGTTGCTATGTTTTGCTTGCAGATAGGAACCTAACATGGCTGTTCTCTGAGAGGGCAAATTACTAAGACAGATGTAGATACTCATAGCCAACCATTGGCCTGAGGTCAGAAATCCCTATGGGACAGTTAGGGGAAGTTAAAGGAACTGAAGGGGATGGTGACCACATAGGAAAGCCAACATTGTCAACTAATCTGGATCACTGGAAGCTCACAGAGACAGAGCTACCAACCAAACGCATACATGGATTGGTCCAAGGCCCCTGCCATATAAATAGCAGAGGGCTGCCTTCTCTTGCCTCAGTGGAAAAGAATGCACGTAATCCTATAGATACTTGATGTTCCAGGCTAGGGGGATATGAGGGGAGCAACCTCTTAGAGGTGAAGGGGAGGCGGCATTGGGGGAAGAACTCTGCAGGGAGACTGGGAGGGGAGCAACATTTGGGAAGTAAGTAAATAAAATGATTAAAGAAGAAAAAAGGAATATTTCTGAATTACAATTTAGAATCTGATCAAATAATTTTAGGACCATAGAGAGGCAATTTTGCCGAGTGTTGAAAATTAACAATATAGTCAGTGATTTCAATTAGAGTTATTTATTCACTTAGTAAATCAACATTAGCTACAGATAGTCCATTATTAGTATAGAGAATTTAAACAGAGAAGACAATTAAATCATCTTTTAATTTTTATTTTTGATTGTAATTTGAAGTGACTTTTTGAATGACTTAAGAAGCAAATTCTTCTGAACACCATCCAAGGAAAACTTGAAAACCAATAAGCTCCCAAATAGCTCTAGTCTAGACTTGTAACTTCTGCCAAGTTCTAGAATCTGCACCCTCAAATTACTATGCAACACAGTCACCTGAATTATATTGTGACCTTCCTTTGATGTATAATTACTTATTGAACTGTAAGAAAAATTGAGTGGAAATATAAGAGAAAATATTTGATAAGAATAACCTGGCACTAGAGATAGGGAGATCAAGACAATGTGATTGGCAGCTAACATAAAAACATAAGGTTGATCAAGGGTACCAAAAGAGGTAAAGGACAGTAAGACATTGATTTTATATCATCTCACAAAATAAAAACATAATATTGAGTGGATGTATAAGATTACAAAGCCCCTACAAAAACAACCAATTGGTCCTACAGTGTAGTGTTTTCTCAACATGCTTTGCCTGACTTTCACCTTTTCATTCCATCCTGGGGAGGATTTTGTAAGGTCTATGGTTCTTAAGAGAGTACTTAAATACAAGACCTAAGTATTTCTTGTTTTCAATTTGCAATTGAATGGTAAAACAAAAAACAGATCTCTATATCCTTGGCAAAGTAGGACAGCAAGCTTCAAATGCCACTGTATGAAAACAACCAAATATCCAAACACTCCAATGTACCTGAATGGAGAATCAGAGAGGTCTCAGATTTCAGTTTCTCTTATTCTGTATGAATCTGAACAAATTGTTAGCTGAAGTGTAAAGATAGAGATTGGAGAAGCCAGGACTAGTGAATGGTAATCAATAGGTCTTTCACAAGTAATTTCAAACCAATGAGAGCAGAGTTTTCTGGGCAACAGATTCATTAAGAGGAGCAGTGTCTTCCATAGAAGCCTCTCACTAAACATAGCAGAGGAGTCCTGTTTTTAGCCTAAGCTTATAGTGGATCAATGGTTTAGAACCATACCTTCTTCAACATGGCCTTTGTTTCAGACATTTATATTTCCAGAGATAAATCACAATCCCAAGAGAATTCTCAATAATGCTTAGGCTTTATTTTCTCATTTCTTTCAGATTTTCATTCCTTTGCTACCCCTTGCTTGTGATTCTTGCCCAATTCACATGTCTTTCCCAGTACTTTCAAGTACAGTTTGAGTTACTGGAGAAAATGAGCAGAATTCATCAGTAGACCAAAGAAAGCCTCAATGGATATTTATTTTCTTTTAGCATCACTGGCTATTGAATTAGGACTATGTTATTCTCTCTTTTAAATTTGACATTTTATTTATTTACATTTCAAATATTATCCCCTTTCCTGGTTTTGCCTCCTGAAAACCCCATATCCTACCACCCTCTGCTTCTGTAAGGATATTCTTAATGTTACCAAAGTATTAGATTCCCTATTGGTACATACTCTTTTCTTACTTGCCATTTTAAACCAAACCCGTTAATGCTGGATAACCTCTTCTATTTTTCATTACAAAAAATGTTGGGAATACAGTTAAATAAAAATGATCTATATTTGACTGTACTTTGATGGAGAAACTACTACTCAGAGATGAGAGGTTGAGTAACCCTGCAGAGACTTTTTTCTGGGCGGTTATAGGAGTATTCATTGAAAAGGGTTTTTGTGTACCTAGTATGTGCTGAAGGAACTAGGTTTCTAAGTTGTATTACAGGGAGTAGATAGTGAAAACCAAATGGAGTCACTGATATACCATTTGCTATTTTGCTTTTGTTTTCTTCTCATTTCTTCCAAGACAAGACCAGTCACTTCTTTCTCCCTATTTTTTAACCTTTATAAATTACATATTTATTACTTTTTATTATTGCTACTTCCAGAGTAAATCTATCCCAAATATTTTCTCTTAGACTCTTAAAATAAATTGGGCAGCAAGAGAAGACTGGTACTAAAAAATATTAAGAACTTTAAATTTAGTTTGTAAATTCAAATGTAAATCCAAAGATTATTTGGGAAAGGGAACTAGATTTTTCAGATGGACAGAGGGATGAAGAGTACAAAGCAGGAGGTCGAGGTTGAGGTCCAGATGGTATGAAAAGAAAGAGTACAGGGAGAGATAGATTTACCTGGGGTGGGGGCATTTAGAAAGTTAATATAGTAGAAACTTCCTGGAATCTATGAGGGAGATCTTACTGAGGACTCCAAGTAATGGTTG